>NC_064893.1:2848125-3164583 GCF_929443795.1 Astur gentilis | reverse complement strand
TCATAATTAGCATTAATTTAGCAAAAAAAAAAAAAAAAAAAAAAAATTATCCCAAAGGAAATTGTGCTGCATATTCAGATGCTTAACAGCAGTTAAAGGAAACTTTAATGAAAGAAAATACTCAGACAGTAGTAAAAGTGCAGCTCTGTGCATATACATGATTTCTGCCCAGCCACAGGCAGTAAATAAAATGCTGAGAACAGCAAAGTAGCTTGTAGCCACCAGAAACGGAGTCTTTATGAGTCAGTAAGACCCACATCTGCTGAAGAGGGTCAGCAAATGCATATGTCCTCAACTTGGTTTTAGAGGAGAAAAGAGACTGGGGTCTCTTTTAGTGCTGTCAGAGCACAGGCTTTGGTGAAAGCCAGGCTAACCCCAGGTTGCTAATAGTGCCTCTACATTTGCCTAGACGGACTGCATGTAGTACAAGGTATAATTGGACCAAGAACATCACATCGAAACACTGGAAAGGTAAATAGTTACATACTTGAATTATTACATTTCCAAGGCACATGCTACAAAGGAGAAGGTGAAGGTACTCCAGCCTTCCTAGACTTCATTTATTTCAGGTAATTATTCATAAGAAAGCCAAATTCTCTATATAAGTTTTTAAATTTAAATGCATTGAGCTGCAATGGAAGGAAGAATCTGGCTGTGTGTCAGTGAATAAATAAAAAACATGTAATCCTGAGAAATAAGCTGTGTGGGTTAAGACAAAATTGCCAAATGGGAAGGTCACGCAAAATTCTCTCTCTCTCTGTGGCTAAAATCTGACAGACCTCATACCTGGCACAGTGCTGTGACTCCTAAGATCTTGTAGAGATATAAATGAAAGTGGAAATTGTCCATAGTCATTGGCAGGTATTCAAAACACTATCTTAAGCCTATAAGATGTTTTACAGGAGAGGCTGTATAAGTGCTGAGAATCTTCGGGTATCTCCTAGGCCAAGAAAGAACATCACACTGCTGTCCACCTAAAAAGTACTTATGAAAATAAAAATTACTGATTCACAACTATTTTTCTTAAAAATTCAGAGTATTATAGGAATTCTTAGCATCCTTCCATGCCTATGGATGCTATACAGCATCTACACACCTGCTCAGAAAGGACTTCTAAGGGTTTTACTCCTTCATACCCAGCAGAGGGTGGTAAATGGTAGAATTTGCATTTGCCAAATTAGCTATCATTTGGATCAATCTTCAGCTATGAGTTTGTTTCATTAATGTCTCTCATTATCAGAATTTGTCTCAAACCTGCAGACACACAGGGCAAACTCAGTGCAATAACAGAAGCAAAACCGGTTTTATGTTCGCTGTAACTGGCTACTTCGTCCTGCAGGCAAACAAAGAATGAAAAGTACCTTATCATGATGCACTGTACGTTGTTACAGCAACATATCCTTGCATCTCATATGTATTAAAAGTCATGCTGTATACTAAACACAGTAAATCTGCACCAAGCAACAAGTTAGCTGATTCAATTCAAAGAGATAATGCTGGTTTAAGAGGAAAAAAATAATTTTATATGCTACCTCTGCTTAAAATAGTTTTGTAGTCTACCTGTGTTTAAATAACTAGCTAAAAGTCATTTACTATGGGAAAACATTTTAAAACAAAAAAAGTCTTCATTTTCCGGCTCCTTCACACTATTTTGACCTTGTAAAACCAGTTTCCCTCATAATTTTCTTACATGTCTCCTCCTGTCTCCATCTCTCTATGTTCAACCTACCCGTGGTTTGTCCAGGTTTCACTGGTGTGACTGAAAACCCTGCTCGACTTGTGTTTCTTAAGTGTTAGTGCTGCAGTATTTGATTTTCAGCCAAAACAGCACTGATAAATGAATGTTTGCAGTCTTTAATGTTGGAGTGCTCAAAACCAGCAAGCCATTCAGTCCTCAGTTACCTGACACTGGCTCTCGAGGCTACAAAAACACTGCACTAAAACACCTCTCCCCTAAATGGAGTCCTTAAAACAACAAAGGAGGTAGAGAGGAGACTTGTAGGGATAACACCAGTAAGCAAAATACTCCACCATTTTTCTATACCACCTGCTCGATTTAGGTCTGCAAAATACCATACAAATTCATAGTATTCCTACCTTTTTGTTCTGCCCTTTCCTGAGAGTGCTGGGAAGGGGGAAGGTACTGCCAGGAAATGTGAGATGAGGGTTTCTAGATAGATCTGAGCCATGCAGCGTCTCTGGCCGAATGCTGCTGCCTATCCCATGATCATTTCCCCTACCCCAGCTTTTTCCAGAATAAGGAAGAGCCCACACATGGTTTTCATCATTCTCATAGGATTTCCTCTCCGAGCTGTAGGTGAGTTAAAGCTGGGAATAGATATCAGCACGAGGCAATGCAGAAGTCCAACGGTGCAGTGTTGGGAGTCAGAAGTGACTTGAACGCAGTGGTCTCTTTGCATGCTTCTTGTCTGCCTTTCAAGGAAATGCCATGTGCAGTCTTTACACTCTGAAGACTGTTTCACTCTTCCGATTTACCAAATGGGAACTACTCTGACATTTTGTCCAGGGTTTTTCCCCTCTGTCAAATACCAAACACTTTGTAGAGCTCCCTTTCAGTGGAACCCCCACCTTCACAGGCTTTCACACCATGAGGACTTGACCACACATCCCCTCTCAGCCCTGCTGTGTGTCCATGTCCCCTTTCTTTTGCTGTCAAAGCCTGAAACTTTCTAATAGGCTTGAAGCAACAAGAGCTCCTGAGGCTCCTTATTTTCTTATAGGAGGGTTTAGGACTTTGTGTCTCATCTTGCTCTTTCAGCCCTGGAATACTCCTTGCCTGGGAGCACACAATGCTGCTGGCCCTTGAGGAGCAACAGCAGGGACGTGGAAGCCTCCTCAGCTTGTCTCTTTGCCTGTAAGTACACATTTCTTTCCATATTTTTTAAAGTTTTTAAAGGTCCGGGTCATTGTTTATATAGGGCCATGTGTCTGATGCCCTACAAGGTAATGTTATATTCCAGAGAGCAAAAATTGCTTTACTGTGCAGAAACTAGGGAACGGAAGAGAAAATTACAGTCCACAGGTGGTCAGAGAAGTATGGATGCGCAGCAAGCCCGTGCACTGATTTGCCAAGGCTGTGGCATATCTAGGTACTCCTCAGCAAGTGTAAGACGTCAGTGTGAGACTTCTCTCCTTTGTACCATCAGCAATGCGCATTGCTCTGGAGGCAGATTCACCTCCTATGAACCCCAGCTGCACATACCCAGGTTAGGGGTGGACATTGCCGCCCCAGGTAGGGGCATATTTCTAACTATGGCCTCCTCATCACTGCTTTCTTTTCACTTTCCAGATGTGCTGGGGGCCATTAGCCTGGAGCAGGACCCTGTTATAAACCAGGGACACAAGGACAGCAATGCTGAAGTCTTTTGCAACGTGATGGCCAGGTCGGAGCCCTGAGTCGGCACTGAGTCCTCCCAGGGAAGGCCCCAGAGAAGCAGCTCCACCTCCATCTCTGAGGCTCTGACCTCACTGGGGGAACAGCCATCTCCATACAGACAAATCTCTGTCTCTGCGTGAGAAGGTACCTGTGTCCTGTTAGGATTCAAGCGAGAGAAGGAAGGCAGCAAGTGCTGCTCCTGTGCCGTGTGGGAGTGGGCACCAAGCCACAAGCCTCTTCCAGTCTGCAAACCCTACCTGCCAGGGATGGTTTGTGGGCATCTTCCACCGGGTTTCCTTCCCCTCAGCCCTGGCCATTAGACTAGCCATAGGAACCAATGTAGAGATCGAGCAGGAGGAATATCACTTCAAGCTGGAGAAATAAATGATAAATGTTGGCATGTCCCTGTAACAAAACAGTATGTCCTCAGACAGAAGGTCACTGCAGCTGTCTATCTGTGAGATGAAATTCAATGGCAGCATGTAGGAATAGAGGAGAAGAAATTAAGAAAATGTACAGTATCCAACCAAAACTGAACCAAATATAGGTAACCATAATGACTAGATGATATGCAATGGTGTAGGACATATGGGTATTAATGAACGTTAAGTGTCCAGACACACTCAGGCTCTAACTGATTATAATCATGAGTGAGGCACATTATCCTTCAGGATCTCTGTAACTTGCCCTGCTTCTGCAAAAGGTCCCATCAATATTTAAATATACTAAAGTACCTGAGGACTGCATTACTCTGTATTTTATACGAATGAAAGAAAGAGCAAGAGGGGACATGGGAGCCAGCAGACACACACACACACACCCCCCCCCCCCAAACATACCCACAGGGACCAGTTCCCAAAGGGATGCCTCTCTGGCTGCCTCTGCATGTCTCCTCCTGCTCAGCAAAGCCCATCATCACCCTTAGCCTCACTGGGGCAGCCCTGGGGCCATGTCCCCCCCTTTCCCACCCAGCTCTCAGCCTCTGTGCTGGGGCCAGAGGGAGGGATCAGTACTGCTGTCCCGACAGCCATCCCAGTCTCTCCAGGCCAGGGAAAGCCACGGTGCTGAGACTGGTAGGAGGATGGGAGACTAAAAATGGATTTCCAGCCAGCATCTCCTCACTGCCGCTCTCTCTCCTGTTTGCCTCCAGACCTGCTGTGAGCCCGTCATGTGGATCAGCGTCTGGCTTTTATCAGCCGGCAGCCACAGCAGAGCATCATTGGCCAAGGGGCTGATGGCTCGAGCTCCAGCTACATCCACTGGTACCAAGCCCTGGGCAATGGGCCACCACTTTACCTCTCCTCAAACCCGGGTCCTATTCAGGACACCAGTGTGCCTCCCGTCAAGGTCACAGCCTATTTCCCACCCAGAGACAATCTGCACACTGAGAATATGTAGAGTGGGGAAGCTGTTGAAATGCAAGGCTGGCTCCAATCCAATTGCAATTCTGTAGTATAAATATGTTTTTACCTACAACACAGGAGGTTCCTGTTAGCTCCAGAGGCTTCTGGCTCCCCTTAGGGTTATCAGACTCCCAGATGCGGCCTGACATCAGTTCTCTTTGCTCTGCATCAGCCCTGGGAACATTGGTAGACAACAGGCAGCGAGTTTTATCAGCACAGGAGAGGATGTTCTGATGAAGTTACTTGATTTCCAGGGATAAATGCTCTTGGCAGAGCTTGACAGGTTTAGTGTTTGTGACACAGTACCATTTTTTAACAGATTTCAAACTGTTCGTAATAAAGAAAGGAAGGGGAATGAGTTTGAAGTTTTAATATAATTACATTTGCATCATGAATGAGCAGATGAACAGCATCTGTTTTATATAACATTACTTCTGCTAGTCAAAGATTTTACTCTTACAGAAATGCCTTTCTTTTTAGCAAACCCTCATGCCCTCTGGAAGTACTGAATGGTTTATTTGTGTGGTCAGTTGCTTTGAGTCCATCACCAGATGGCCACCAAATGCAATGACTCTGGAGATAGATTCAGGGGGTAGCACGTTAGGGAATGTTGTGGTAGTTTCTCATTTCACCCAGTCTGAATGCTTGAAGGCTGCAGAGGTTTGTGCTCACTTTGAAGAGAGCAGATTTAAATATCTTTGCTTTCAGCACTGATGGAGGACCTGGCAGTGATGTTATAGTTCCAATTGCCCGTGGCTATTAACGAGCCCAGATTAACATGGGATGCCACCATCTTTCCTCCCAACTATGAATGTGACTGGAAATAAGCGCATAAGCTTTTGGTACACTCTTTTGCATGCTTAAAGGTGTAATAGTATTTTTCCTGCATCAAAGTGAATAGCACATGCACTCATCAGACATTTTGCTTCAGTCCGGAAAATGTCCAAACTTTCCTCTCCTAAAGATTTTTTTCCAATCAATGAAAATAATGTTTCCTTTATGTTTAATCTGACCCTTTCTCATTTGCCTACCAGATACAATCTGATTACCAATACTCCAGGCAGGAACCAGGCTGCTCTTCCTCTCTGAACAAAACTCAGGACTACTCTCTCAATCAGGATCCCCCATGTAGTAAAATGAACATTTAGCAGGAAACTAATTCAGTTATTGCGATTGCTGTCGTGTTTATATCTGGCTTGTGATTGACCCGTTGCTGTGTTAGGTGCTTCAGAAGAATGCTCTGTGAAACCATCTCTACCCCTGGGGAGTTATGCTCTTAATCAATGAGCAAAACAGACAAAGACTAGGGAAAGGGTGAAGAGTTACTCTTGTTTTACTCCAGTCAGGCACTTCAGGACAGAAAGGTGTCTGGCTGGGTATCTCCAAGCGTTTATGTGCCCAGCTGAGCTTGCTGCAGGGATGGGCATTCTCCACCACTGCAAGCCCAAGCTTTTGCTGCTGGCCTGAGACAAGGGAGAGGGGGGGCTGAGGTCAGGCCCCGGCAGTCCCCTTTTACCAGGCTGCTCACTGACATGCCGGTGGCCAGCAGAGACAAAGCGGCCAGAACGTGAAGCCATTCCTCTGGAGGAAGGAGATGTCTGGAGAACTACCCCTACACAATGCATGCGATGGTGAGACCACAGCTACACAGTGTGTGTGACCCCCTCGACCACTACTTTTTACAGAAAACTAGGCCTGCACAGCAAAACACCATCAATGTCTTCACTGGTTGATGTCCCAGACACTGGATGGTGTAGGAGTTTTATAGGGGTGAGGGGAAGCCCTATCTACTTATTGTCCCACGCTTTATACGGCAAGGTGGGAGGAATATTAGCTACCAGGAGCTGTGTCCTCCCTGCCTATGCTGAGAGGCAGGGCAGTATGCGCAGGAAGAGGTGAAACGATATTGTGGAAAAAGAGATGATCTTGGGCACAAAACATTTCTTACAGGGTAGAAGGACACGGTTCCTATTTTTATTTATGTTCTCCTAATCAAGTCCTGCTGCGCTGAATGTCTTACCGTTGTTATGTTGTCCCACTCAATTTCAAACTGACCTGCAAGTCAGTTTTAAGTATGTTAGAAAATGCCCAGGCTAGCTGTCTGTATGTCTGAGCACTCACAAGCTCAGGCAGCACAACAAGCGAGGGCTGGAGGAAAAGGGAGGAGGATGGTGCTTGTACAAAGGTGATTGTGGCTGCCTTTGGCTTGGGGCTGGGTGCCAGGAAAGCAGAGCATGTCTCTGCCCAATGAGACCCACGTGGGTGCTCCCCAGTTCTCCAAAACCTGTCCCTTGGCCAGTTGTCTGTGATTATCCAGGAGAGTAGTGAGGAGACTTGGTATTAGCTGTATGCTGGCACAGAAGGGCAGAACAGAGAAAGATGCTGGTGCCTGCTGGGCAGGACAACAGTGCAGTGACCTGGTTTGGTTAGAAGCTTGCAGGCACAGGCAGCACTTGCCAATGGTGTCACCAAGTTTTCACATCAACACCCCCCTCTCTGCTTCTTTTTTAACAGGAAATTAAGCCAACACTGTAAAAAAAACATCACTTGTCTCTTCACCAATTCATTTGCTTTTTTTGAGGGGGCAAGGTATCAGTATATATATTTTTTAATTTTTTTCTCTCATTGGGTTTAAACTATCCCAGCATGTCTGAACTTTCTTTTCTGAGGAGCTGTGGCAGAACTAGAAAAAATTATAGGCCCCTTGAAAACCATCCAAGTTAGTCTCTTGCCTTGGAAGGAATTTGTATGTATTACTTATTCTTAATGGTGTCAGAATATATTTCTTCTTAGTTTTACATCACACTTCCATTTTTCCCGCAGCCTAATTATGTGGTTTGGTATCAGCAATATCCTATTAACCAAGTCCCAAGCTCAAATGACACTTGGTAGATAACTTGTGGACAAATATCTTGATTCCCCTGTGTGATGGCTGAGAAACATGTGCAATACAACCTGCACTGGAGATAAGGTTTTCCATTTCTCCCCCTCCTCACACTGTGCAGCAGTACATGCCTTTGCCAGCAGAAGCAGGGAGTACGCCTCAGTCCCTCTTCCTCATGGATGGGGTGCCTGTGGTTTGAGAATACCCCCATGACCCCAGGGATGAGGATTTCTTGCTGCAGCCTCACCTCTGCTGCGTCTTCCCTTCCCTCCCTCCAGGTGTGCTCTGGGCCCTCCACCCGGACCAGGAGCCAGTCTCCATCACAGCCCAGCCATTTCCAGCAGACACTGTCAAATTTACCTGCCAAGTAACTGGAGGGTCACGGTTCACCTACATACACTGGTTCCAAATGTCACCTGGGACCCGCTCCCCACCCAAAGAGGCTGGTCTGTATCGGCCTTTCTGGGTCTGATATTAACTGGGACACGGGTTTCCCCAAAAGAAAATACTTTGTCTACACACACACAGAGACACCTGCATGCTGCTGGTGCACGAGCTGGACAAGCAAGTCAGCAGGTAGTACCGCTGCCTGAATGGGACTGCACCCACAGCTGTTCCCTTAGCCTTTGGCCATTTACTATGGCAGTGGTGTGTTTGCAGAGGAAAGATCCCCACAAGGCTGCGAACTTTTTGTGTAGAGACATTCCAGCTTATTTGTCGATGGGAGAACAGCAGAGACAAAGGCCAGGAAGTGCTTGATAGGGGACTAGGGGCATCCAAGAGGGAGACAACGAGGAAGGGAGAAGTGCTATCATAAATGACTAGGGAACAGGAGGGCATTTTGGATGAAACTGCCGAGTTTGCATGTCCCGTGGCAGTTTTCAAGTTTTACCCCAGGTAAGGAAGTTTACGGATGCAAAATCCAGAGGGCTGAAGAAGCAAAATGCTTTCCAGATGTAAATAGGGAAGGGCACAGTAAATGCTGGCGAATCCTTATGGGAGAAGACCGCCTCCATCTTAGACTCCTTTTCAAACTATCTTCAGCTGAAGACCAAGGCAGGAGGGGCTGCGTAGTGCCTGTGATTTCCAAGGGGCCATCCTGGGAGCCATGTAGCACTGCCTGTTGCAGAGCCCTCTAGCTACCCCAGGGTAATTCAATAAAAGTGCAGTCTTTGGGAGAGTCAATGAGCAGTATCCTACTTTGCACGATGCTGAGCATCTTGTCCTTCCTTCCTAGGTTGTTGACTCTTCCTTCCTGGGCTGTTGAGTGACGTGAGGTATGCCACACAGCTGGTAAGTAGCTGGGAGGTGCTGCTAAGCTACAGTTTATTTATCAGATAAAAGTCAAGCACAAACAAGAGCTATTTACAGAAATATGGTACTTAATGATACAGTCTCAGCAGTTTTTATGAACTTGTATCAAAGGTTTCTAGGACTAGAAGTGAAACTTTAAGACACCTGTCAGATCCTGCAGTCCACCTTGCTCTCCATGTAGGATTATTTCTTATATTATTTCTATGGAAATCTAGTTTTAGCAGCCCCCAAAACGGACCTGCCATCATCTCCAAGGGGAAGTGATGGGCTATAGCCTGGCTTACCTCAAGATCAGGACATTGTCTTGATTGACAGCCTGAATTTGCTGTACTAGCAAGGGCTACTAACACTGAGTTCACTTACTCTTCTAGGTCACAGAAGAAAAGGTTTACCGTTTTTTCCTGCAACAACTAAAGAATGCAAAGCACTTCGGGAGATTCACAAGAAAGGGTCCTTTTCTGAAAACTATTTTTAACTAACACTAATGAGAAACAGAGAAAGTCAGTGCTTCTGAAGTTGCTCGGGGCTATATAGATTTAGGTTTTCTGAACAAAGCAGTTGGTACTTTATTGCATATTATTTTTATAAAGCAAAGATTTATGGGGAAAAAAAATCATTGAGTCAGAGGGTGAATATTTTTCAGGCACTGAATTGCGAAGAACTCCACTCCCATGTTTGTCCTGTGTTTGTCTACACCTTCCAGCAAGCACCGAAGGGTGGACCAGGATCTATATTTGAGCAGCCAAACTTCCTTTCCTAGGCTGTGTTGCCTCTTACACCTCATATGTGAGTGGGCAAGGTAAGAAACTTCTGACGTGTATGTCTCCAGGGTCAGTGATGTGCAAGTCCTGGGCCAGTGCAGCACTGCTGTTGATCTTGCAGCTTTTTGCAGTTTTACAAAATAAACTCACATAATTATTTTTTTTTATCCCACTCAGAAAGCCACAAACATCATTTCCATTGCAACAG
This sequence comes from Astur gentilis, assembly GCF_929443795.1. Taxonomy (NCBI): domain Eukaryota; kingdom Metazoa; phylum Chordata; class Aves; order Accipitriformes; family Accipitridae; genus Astur; species Astur gentilis. The sequence goes on along the minus strand of NC_064893.1, from coordinate 3,154,616 downwards.
GCCTTCACTTCTGACTATTTTACCATTAAGACAGGAAACCAACAAAATGCTGTTTAAAGATCTAACAGCTATGAATGGCAAGTGCTACACCATGAAATGATAAAGAGTTGCTTTGATGTTAAAGTTGCACTTTTAGAAGGTACTTTTCCCACACTTTATATTGGTAACGGGATTTTCACTGCTGGTGGGAGCTAGAGCCCCTTCTTGTGACTCCCTCTTGACGTGCGGTCAGTGTGGGTGCTCAGCACTTTGCAAGGTGAACTGTTCAGCCAAAGCCCAGCAGAAAGGAGAGGAAGAGCCCCTTACTTTGGTAGGGTTTGTACAGGAGACAGCCACAGCGCTCGCCCATGCTCCATTCAGCTCTTGCTAGAGTGGAAATGACTGGCTTTCCCTGCACCTTGGGTGGTTTATGCTCCCAGGAAAGGGCTGGGTTGACTCTGCTGAAGTCAGGAGTACCTTGAGTATTGACCTGAATGGTCGCAGATACAAGTAATGAGAGGAAGAAGAGAAAGATAGAAAGGAAGCAAAGCCACAGTCAAAGCACTGAGGAAGGAAGGAACCTGCGTTGAGGTGTCTCCAATGCAGTGGGGAGCAATGGGTTAGGGTGACTGAGGTGTGGAGTGGACTTTTCCTTATTCGAGATGGCCCTGGTATTCCAGATAGGCCTAAAGTGTCCTAAAATTTGAATAATGCTTTCACGCACCTCTTTACAGTTCCTTCCTTGCAAGGCACACCTCCTCGCCTTGGTGAAATAGCTGACCTGAAATTTCATGTCTTCTCAATAAGTTGTAAGTTTTGAGCAAAGGAAGAAGACAGCAGCCCTGAAGGTGAATATTTTGTCAAGGTAGAAGCATCTCCATTTAAGCTGGAGAGCTAAACATAGATTCTAGCCTGCTAAAATTTGTAATGGTACCAAGACCATGGGAAATGATTGAGTATGAAGACAGCTGCCCCCGACCGGCAGAGGAAAATCCCACCTTCTCAGTAAAGTGGGAACCAGCAGCTGTAGGGCCAGGTAATGGATGATGTTTGCTGGACAGGCATGCTTTTGATACATATTTATGATTTTTAATTACTGGAGCTGTCAGTAAAAGTTTGAAAACACTGGAGCTTCCTTTGCAGTACTGGGTAACTCCACACACTTGCTGTAGGAACAGGGATTTCAGGTAGAAGTTATTGTCCTGGTTTCAGCTGGGATAGAGTTAACTGTCTTCCTAGTAGCTGGTACGGTGCTATGTTTTGAGTTCAGTATGCGAGGAATGTTGATAACACTGATGTTTTCAGTTGTTGCTCAGTAGTGTTTAGACTAAAGTCAAAGATTTTTCAGCTTCTCATGCCCAGCCAGCGAGAAACCTGGAGGGGCACAAGAAGTTGGCACAGGACACAGCCAGGGCACCTGACCCAAACTGGCCAACGGTGTACTCCATACCATGGGACGTTCCATCTAGTTTAGGAACTGGGAAGTGGGGGCAGGGAATCGCCGCTCGGGGACTGGCTGGGTGTCGGTCGGCGGGTGGTGAGCAATTGCCCTGCGCATCATTTGTACATTCCAATCCTTTTATTATTGCTGTTGTCATTTTATTAGTGTTATCATTATCATTATTAGTTTCTTCTTTTCTGTTCTATTAAACCGTTCTTATCTCAACCCATGAGTTTTACTTCTTTTTCCTGATTTTCTCCCCCATCCCACTGGATTGGGGGGAGTGAGTGAGCAGCTGCGTGGTGCTTCGTTGCTGGCTGGGGTTAAACCACGACAGTTATATTACAGGATCCCATTTGATGTTCAATGTTCAAAATGAATGAGACAAATTGTTAAGAGCTTCAGAGGTATCGTCATGGGATGAAAAATGATCCTACACTTGGAGCCTCCAACACCTCAGTCAGTAAGAGATTTAAGGAATGAAGCTGATCTCTGTCTAGTACCATATCTGGGGGATAAAGCTCAGAGAACAGGGCTCTCACTACAACAAGCAAAGATATATCTAGGCGGAAATGAAGCAAGGGGAACTCAGGCAACAAATAAGGCTTTATTTTAGTGGGGCAATGAACTGCTGAAGCATCTTGCCTATGACTGTGGTACTACAGCCTCTGTTGCTGATCACAAGGCAGTTTTCTTAAAGAAAAGCTGTAGTTGCTCACAGAGGGCTTAATTTGGGGAGCTGCTGTGGGTAGTCGTATCCATTTTCAGGGTACCACCACTTGCAGAAACTTCTGTATGTGGATGGAAGAGATGTCTTGTGCCCTCCCAAAAACCTGAGTCATTTAAAGGAGGTGCCACTGGGTAACAGGAACCCGAGCCACTCGTTTCTCCTCCTTAGGTCCCTGCTCTCTCCTGCTGGGGACGGACTCTGCTCCTGGCTGGTTCAGGAAGGCAGGCTTGACATCGTGCGATGCACATGTTGCTGCTGCAGGTGCTTCTGGCTGCATCAGCCTTTTGCTGTAGATGTGAGTCACAGGGGCTTGGGAGACTGGGGCTGGTCACTGCTGTCACAACAGTGCTGTTTCTCTGTTTCCCCTTGTAGATGGAGCTGCACAAATTCTCAGGCAGCCAAAACCTTCCACGAGCAGAGCCGTGCAAATGACTGCGTGGATCAGCTGCCATTTTTCTGGGTCGGACTTTCTGAATACCTTCATCCACTGCTACAAACGCAAACCCAGAGAAGCACCAAAGCACATTCTGTACGTGCAATCAGGGGTTCCTTATTTTTATGAAAAATCTTACAGAGATATTTTTTGGGCCAAAATGGCGAGGACAGAGTCCATCTGTACTCTGACAATAAACAAAATCACAAAGCAGCAAGAGGCTACCTATTATTGTGGCTCCCGGGGCCGCACAGCCTTAGAAAACCATCAGGCAGCTGCCAGAGGAATCTCCTCTGTGCTCCCAAGGGCTGGAAAACTCACCTGACTCCAGGGTCCTGCTTGGCAGGCTGGGCTTCCCTGCAGGAACTCTTTAGGGTGACAAGTTGTGAAAAATAGCATACAAGTGCTGCTTGCCTGCTTTAGATCACTAACCTGGAAGGAAAGGGAGAAGGGAGTTGCACTACCTGTGAGAGATCAAATCAAAGTTTAACCCTGCGTCTCTCCTTGCCGGGTGCAGCCCAGCACTCTGCCTCCAGCAGCAGGCAACACTGTTCCCAGAGGAGACCAAATGAAGAAACACACAGCAGCAATTTCCCAGAAATGCTTCCTGATCTCAGTGATTTAGGGCAGCAATTTTGCCTGCTTTCGAGGGGCATCTCTGCTCTTCCATCCTCTGGTAGCCGATGTACCTTAAAAATCCAGATATGAAGAACTGACTTTAAAAGCTAGCACATCGTAATCATATGTTGAAAAAAAAAAAAGTGACTCTTTACTCATCATCCAAACAAATTCCCCGCAGAAAAATAAATAATAATAAAAAATGCCTCAGTAGTGAGATCTCTTCTTACAAGGCTGTTTTTTTGGTTTTGGTTTGGTTTGGGTTTTTTGTTTGCCTTCTATTTAAGTTTTAGTCAAAGGAAATGTCTTGTGCATCATTATTTAACAAACACATCCACAGCTGGCACAGCCTCATTGGATGGTTTTCTGCTGCTCAGATCTGCTTCACCCCTGCTTGAGTCTGGCCCTGACCCTGTCCCCGTAAGGAAGCTATAAGGAGGGCAGTGACAATGTGGCTGCTGAGTGCTTTCATCCTGGCAGCTGTTTTTTCTTGTATGTGCCCTGCGCACCCCGCTGCCTGCATGCCCGCCAGTGGCAAAGCGGACCCTCTCTTATCTCAGCTTCATGCCTCTAATTTTGCTCTTTCTTTCACACAGGCAGTTCTGCACAAGTCTTGCAGCAAACCCCCACATCCGTCACCAAGCCAGAAAGCAAAACGGTGCTAATCAACTGTCACGTCTCCGATACTGATTTTGATAATGTTTTCATTCACTGGTACCAACAGAGGCCCAACGCAGCTCCCAAGCGCATTGCCTACATGTCCTCCAGGATCTTCCTCGAAAACAAGTCCGACGAGGGGAAGTTTACTATCGAGAAGGACGCTGCCAAATCTGTCTACACCCTGACAGTGAGCAAAGTAACTCTGCAAGACTCTGCTACCTACTACTGTGCTAGGTGGGATGCACAGCAGTAGAAAGCCATAGGGGACCCGCACAAAGATGTGCTCTGCTTTCTGAACCAGATTCTGAAGTGTTTGAAAACACACAGGAACATCCCCACCCTACTTTCCCTATCAGCCCTGAATCAGACACACTGTACAGGTAGCCAGATACCAAAGACTCTGCTGGGCTAGTGCAGGCTTTGCAGACACACACAACTACAGCCAGCACCGGCAGAGCTGTTACTTCACTTTACCAACTAAAAGGGTGTTTTTATAGGTCTGGCTGGATTGCCTCCAGGTGGGTTTACAGAACAGCAGGGTGGGCTAGCTAAAAGAAGAAAAAACCTTTCTATTCCTACTACCCTTCAGGCTACATCTTTGGAATAAATCCCCAGTTACATCATTTGTGTGGCAGAATAGAAGGATATAAGTGAAAATAAACTTGAAGCACCGCTCAGGACTGCAGATGTAATATACCCATTTTGTACTTCTCTGCTGGTAAAGAATCTTGTTTTAATTTCTCTTTGTTTTCCATTTGGAGTTGATCAGACCTTCATTTAGGTTAAAGCACAAGTCTTTTAATTGACTTCAGTGAGGCTTCTCATCCAACACTGCAGCAAACCTGCAAAACAAACAGCAACTGTACAACACATATTTATATTTCTGTTTTTGCAAACAGAAAGACATTAATTTAAGTTATTTCACCCCTTTTCTCTTTATGATCAAATAACTGATAGATAAAGTCACAGGACCACAAAGGACCTAGTATTACCTGTCTCCAGTATGGGGTGTCCAGAGCACATTGAGCACTGGGGTAGTGGTTGCATTTCACAGAAGAGTGAAAGATCGAATTCCTGTCACAACTGTAGGACAGCAGTTACTGGATCTACATGAAAATCCTTGAAAAAAGAAAAAAATGGCTGACATAAGTAAAATAACATTACGACAACAGAGAAAGGGGAATTGGTTTTCTTTCCAAGGGAACCAGCAGCAACCTTGCCTCTGAAGAATGATTGTGAATTGCACAGAATATTTTCTATATTTTGTTTGCCCTAATGATCTTTAGTTCAAACTAAGACGTTGGGGGCTGTAAAGCATTTGTGTTTCTTTGCATAATACCCAGCGTTTGGAGATGCCACCCTGGGGTATAGCATCTCACTTTACCTGTGACAAGAAGTAGCCACAAGCGCAGCAATACTACTTCTGAGCTCCCAAATAGCTGCTGTGTATTTTCCTGGTCTTTGGCATTCAGCCTGTGTGATGAGCAGTAATTTGAGACCCCTCAAATTCATTAAGCTCCATATTCTTTTTTTTTCCCTTTTATTGTCACTGGATCTCAGGTAAAGTGTAGGACCCCATGCATTGTTTAGCAGCTTTCAACTAGTCTAAAAGCAGTGGCAAATTTGCTTCAGACTACAAAATTACTTTGTAAACTAGTTAAAGTAATTGTGTGGGTGTGCATGAGAGAGAGAAGGTGAGTTTTTGCCACTTGTGTAAAAGCTATAATGTGACTATTAGCGTTTAGCGGGGATAAGTCAGGCTGCTTTATCTCAACATCACCCGCTTTTCCGGATGATGCCCAAGTGAGTCATTTCCTTTCCTCAGCCCCTGCCAGGAGAGCTGTCACCTTCCTTGGGAGGCAAGACGCCAGCAAGAGCCCTCAGGATGCTGCTGCTCCCGCTCCTGGCCCTGGCTGCAACCTGGTCTCGTAGGTTCCCCTTGACACCATCGCACGGCACGGGGCAGCGGCAGGAGGCACCCCATATTTACGTGTGTGAATGAACAGCGGGCTAAGAGTGTTTGTTCTGTTTTCTCTCCTTCTTTCCAGATGGACGAGCACAAGTGCTTCTGAAACAGAGTCCAATATCCATTACCAAAGGGCAAAATAAAACTGCACGGATTGAGTGTAAAGCCGAGGGCATATCTAACTTCCAGTCTGAATATATACATTGGTACCGACATATACCTTCCAAAGCTCCCGAACGGATTCTGTTTATCGGAGGAGGACAAGCTTCTTATGATGACAGCTCCTATAGAAATAAGTATTCTGCTTCGAAGACCAGAGAAAACACCTGTGCTTTCTCAGTCAATGACATCAACTCCAATGATGAAGGTACCTACTACTGTGCCTACTGGCAGTCCCACAGAACTATCAGACCACAGGCAGTCTGTACAGAAAGCTGCCTGTACCCTGAGCAGCAGGCTTTCTGTCAAATGCAGAGAACCACAATTGCACCTTCCTGCCTTTAAAATATCCCAACAGGTTTATGCTGAGTACATAAGTATAAATAACAAAGAGAAACTGGTATAATGTGCTGTGCTGGGGAAAAGGAGCACTCCTGTGGGTGATGGTATTACAGCTGAATTCATTATACAGTAACACAGATCATCTTTGAATAACAGAGATACTTTCACAAATACAGTGTGAGCTAGGAAAAATGAAGCAATGGCAGGGAAGGAGCACAGGAGGAGGATATTTTGCACTGAAGATCTAGCTTGGGAGACTTCAGATCCAGGTCACGATGGAGATACCGGTGATACTCATCACCAATCGCTCCCGTCTTAATGGTTATGATGACAATGACTGCTTTTAACACCAACACTCCTTAGAACCCCTTCTTATAGGCAAGGATCTGTTACACTGGGCAACACCTGCTAAGATGGCCCTGAGAAAGGATTGTGAAGACTGTTTACAGGAGAGAGCTGCAATTAAAGCAGGGAACATATGGAAATGGTGACACAGCACTGCTGAGCCAGACAGCTGGGAGCAGAGCCACAGGGAAATTTCACTTCTGTGGCAAGAGTATTCACAACCCCATGGCCATGTAGTGTTTCATGGAACTCAAGTGCACCATTTCATCTCCTCAATGGCAGTCCATCCCCCATCCAGGGTTCATTACCTAAGTTCCTACAGGTCCAGACATCTTCTCTGAAAACATCATTGCTGCAGGTTCTTCTTGCAGCTTTTGTTTGGCCTTGGAAGATATCTTCCTCTCTGGCTTTCACACTTAAGTGGACTAATAATGAAGACAGAGTCTTCAAGTCAGTAAACTCCACGCTTATGATATTTTTGTTGTTGTTCTTTCATTGTAGATAGGTCTACACTACAGGCCCTAACACAAATTCATGTATCTATCACAAGGACAACAGAAGAATATGAACTTTCTGTACTAGTTGTGAGATGAGACTTAGTTGTATACACTGCTACTGACAAAGACCTAAAAAAAAAATCCAGAGTAGATTATCTCTTTGGGGTCAGAAAATGAGAAATCTTTCTCAGGGAAGAGCGTGGTGTGTGGTGGCTGCTGCCCAAGGGACCGTTTGCTATGAAGTCTTTGCAGGGCACATTTTCAGGGCTCTGAAATGAGGGAAAGTAGAAGAAAAAGCAGGGGGCAGCAAACAGCTGGCTGGGAGACATGCATGCTTCACCCTGGCTTTGCCACAGCTGCAAGAGCTCTCTTGGAAAAGAGGTGCCAGCTGTATTTTTCCTATCTGCTGCTACAACCCTATCATCAAGGAAGGAAGGCACTTGGGCACAGTATGTGCCCAACCACCTTGCTGCTGGCAGGACACTACTCCCGGAGGAACCGGCCCTGAGGAGCTGGAGTGCTGTCCCAGAAGGATGTCTTGGAGACGAACCATGTCTGGGATAGATGGATAAGGCTGACCAGACGGTTTGGAGACATTTTAAGTAAGAGATGATAGTTCACTATGACTTATCCCATTTGTCCTACCAAAGCAGGCAGTATGTTCTAGGAAAGGCTGGTGAAGCATGCTTCTGGGCCAGTTTCGGGGTGTCTGAGGAGAGGAGAACATCCTTGGCAAGGGCCAGATTGAACAATATGAGTTTTTATGTGTGTGCTCAGCAGGTAAGTCTGAGAGGAATGTAGTAGACAGATGAAGAAAAATTATTTCAGATTGAGTATTTTAGGTCCTTTCTACACTGTTACTCCTGTGGTTTAGCTTGTTGGTAAATTTAACCCCCTCCATGCTAGCACATTGAAGAACGACCATTGGATGTGCCAAATGAGTCATTTCCTCCTCCCAGTCATTTGATGCTTTCTCCACCTGAAGGGCTTTATAACATTTCTGTCTCTATTTCATTTCCAGGTTTAACACACACGGGCAACATGTTGCTTCTTCCAGTCCTTCTTGCAACTTCATTTTGGTCCTGTAAGACCTTTTTCCTCTCCCCTCTCTTTCCTGTATGCGGACAACACAGTCCTGGCTCCAAACTCCAGTGTTTTCTTCCCCTCACACAATTTCTCCGCTTCTCCTTCCAGGTGGAGATGGACAGGCAGTGCCAGTGCAAACCCCAAAGCTGCAGAGGCAGGTGAAGCGCAGCTCTGCTCGCATGGAGTGTGTAGTGAGCACCAATGCCATCATGCACTGGTACAAGCATCTTTCCGGAGAGCCACCAAAAAGGATACTGTACCTGTCGGGACAGTCACCTGTTTTTGATGACAGTGGTGATAGAAGAAGATTTGAAGCTTGGAAACATGCCACTGAGCCTCGTTATGTCCTCACGATAAACTATTTAACCTCAAGGGATTCTGGCACTTACTACTGTGCCTATTGGTTTTATCAAGGCACCACAGCATTAGGCGGGCGAAGATAAGTTGTACAAAAAGGTGCTTTGCGCTCTGAACCGCAAGTTCTGAACTTGCTAAAAATTCAGATACTTCCTTATTCCACCCCTCTCTCAAGATTCTCTTCAGCAGGATAGGAAAAACAACAGTACCCTTTGACAGCTGTTAAATATATGATGTTAACAATCCGTCTATCATTTCAGTACCACACATATCTGTAATATCCAGAAACTGGAGACTTCCAGTCACTTTAGGGTAAATATATGAAACCTTGCTCTTAAAATGAAAGCTTGATTATACTGAAAGCACTCACCTGACAGTGAACACGGCCAGTCTGTGTGCATGAACAAACGTTAGCTGTAAATTTCTCTTCTCTATTAGAATCCTTGGAGCAAGCAGAGAAACATATCTCCACCCCCTCAGTGCTTTCTCTTGGAAAAAAAAAAATGTGAATATAAAAGGAGAGAAGACCAGGTGATCTTGCACATCCTCCTTCATATTTCTCTTTTGTCTTCCTTTGCATTTGAGTCACTACAAATTCCTACAGCAGCCCAGAAAACCTAATTGTATTGTCACTATTTCTCACCTGATGTGTCCAGGACAGAACAGAAATCCTTATCCATGGCAAGCAGAGACTCCCAGACCCTTTGGGTTAAGAGTACTGAGTTTTACAAATCAGGTTGTACGATCAAAGACTGGTTTTAGGGAAGCTGGCATTTGCCTGACAGCTAAGTCAGAAAACTGAGATAGTTTTGTGCAACAAAGTTCCTGAATTAGGACAGAGCGCACATGCTCAATATCCTGTGAGCTATTCCTCTAATGCATCTGGATCTTCAAAAATGAGCACAAATACCTTCATAGTGGTGGTTTTATGGTTCCACAGGCTCTGAACATTGTTTTTGCTAAACTTTTGCTACAATTTGAGTATATAACACCTTGTTATAGATGTTTCTGGCCTTCTTAGTTATTTGAAAAAATAGGTTGTAGTACATGTGACCTCACATGTTCACTTCAGTCAGCCTGCCTTCTGTCTTCACATTGTGGGATGTGAAGATTCCTCCCAACCAACCTAGGAGGTTTCTGGAGTGAGTTGATGGCAACTTCCTGACACAGGTGATTGAGCAGCCGACAAGGAAGGATGGTCTGCTGGACCTCCTACTCGTAAACAAGGGAGAACTGGTTGGGAATGTGAAGCTCAGGGGCAGCCTTGGCCGCAGTGACCGTGAGCTGGTGGAGTTCAGGCTCCTGAGAGGAGGGACCAGGGCAAAAAGCAGGACCACAACCCTGCACTTCAGGAGAGCAGACTTTTAACCTCTCCAGAGATCTGCTTGGAAGAATCCCATCGGATACAGCCCATGAGAGAAGAGGTTGATATTCAAGAATCTCCTCCAATCTCAAAAAAGGTCCAGGCCAAAAGTAGAAATCAAGCAGAGGCAGCAGAAGGCCTTCATGAATGAGCAAAGAACTCCTGACTGAACTCAGGCATAAAAATGAAATGTACAGGAGGTGGAAGCAGGGACAGGTGACCCAGGAGGAGTATGGAGCTGCTGTTTGACCATGCAGGGATGAGTTTAGGAAAGCAATAGCCCAGCTGGAGTTGAATCTGGCAAAGGATGGAAAGGGGAACAAGAAAGGGTTGTACAAGTATATCAGCAGCAAAAGAAAGACTAGGTAAAGCTGCTGAATAGGGCAGGGAAACTGGTGATAAATGACATGGAAAAAGCCAAGGTACTCAATGCTTTCTTTGCCTCAGTATTCACCTGTAAGACTGGCCTTCAGGAATCCCAGGCCTCTGAGACCCGAGGGGAAGCCTGGAGCAAGAAAGACATACCCTTGGTGGACGAGGATCAGGTTAGTGAGCACTTAAACTGAACATACATATGTCCATGGCACCTGATGGGATGTAGACACAAAAGCTGAGGCAGCTGGCCAATGCCTTTGCAGAGCCAATCTCACTTATCTTCGAAATGTCACAGCAATCAGTACAGGTTCCTGAACATTACAAGAAAGCAAATGTCACTCCTATTTTCAAGAAAGGCAAGAAAGCAGATTTGAGGAACTACAGGCAGGTTAGCCCCATCTCAATACCTGGGAAGGTGATGGAGCAACTAATCCTAGAAACCATTTACAGACACATGAAGGTGAAGAAGGTGATCAGGAGTAGTCAGCATGGATTTACAAAGGGAAAGCTATTTAGATAGCTTTAGATAATGAAGCTCTCTGCAAAGGTGATTTTGGCCATGTCATCAGTGACAAGTCTGTTTGGTGATAATTTGAACCTGGAAGAGTATTTTGCTGAAAAAGACTCTGGCCACTGCATGTGTCCTCTTGGCATAGACACCATCAAGTTTGATCTGTAATTATTCCTACTGGGAGACTTGCTATGTTAGAAAGCTACTGTACAAAGTCTAAACAGTATCTGTAATTTAGACATTAAATTGTGTAAGATCCAGTCGCTACCATATGCCTTTACTCTTCATCTGGGATCAGGTGCCTGACAGATTTCTGCTGTGTGATCAGAAGAGTAGCAACTTACTGGTACTATTTTATACATGTCCTGCTAATTTTTGGCAACAGGGGTTTGATTTCAGGTCCCCAACATACAATTGCCAACGCAGTTTTCACTCTAACTATAGTTGCCCACACAAGCGACTGCATGGGATGCTGCTGGGATGGGTGACCTTTTTCTTGCACCTCCCTCCCTTCATTTTAAAGTCTGTTTCATAGTTCTCTCTTCCTCGTCACTTTGTTATGCCTGCCAGTCCTTCAGTCATTTCTCCTTCTCATCCCCCTCAGGGTGGCCTAAAATAAAATTAAACAGACTTTCCCACAGTTATTTATTGGGAAGAGAGGGACCCATTCCATTACCACCACAAAGAAGCAGGTATCTCTCCTTGCCTGCCTCTCCCTGGAGCCCTGTGCCGATGGGCACCTTTCCAATCCAGTTAGCAACATGTGCTTACTGCCAGCCTGCTGCATGTGGCCAACTGCCAGCAGGAGGGAGGCCGAAGCAGCTCATCTCCCTCATGCCCATTGAGCTGCAGCACGGGCTCACTGGTCACAGGCAGATGCCCTGTGACACCAGCCCCACTCGTCGAGATGCCCCTCTGCGATGGCTGTTGATGGCAGCCCTCACCAGGCTCGCTTTTGTTTTCCAGTCTTCCTTTCCAAGAAGTGTTTGCATCTCAACTGAACTTTGAAACCGAAGACCTGTGGCTGAGCATTTCCTCCCGCGCTCAAAACCAAAGCGGAGTCACATCCCCGTGCTGCAGCTGCCCTGGTCGCTGCAGGCTGATGGCCTCCAGCTGCTTCGATGGAGGGCAGCACCAGCATGGGGGCACCCCAGGCACTTTGGCATGCTGCAGCTGGGTGACTAAGCTGAAGCAGCAGGAGGAGCTCCTTAACAGGATGGGGGAATGTCTCCCACCCACTCAGGGACTGTGCACCCATCTGCACTCCTCTGGGTGATGGCATGCACTCACCGCCCACTGGGTGACCTCCAGGCCGAAACCTTCGCGTCCCAAGACACAGCTGGAGCTGCCCTCACTCACAACACTTTCTCAGGGGCTCTAGCTTGAGTTTTATAGGGCCACGTTCCTTGGATTTACCAATGGTTTTTGTATTTGCCTGAAAAGCAGACAGGACTACAGCCTTCTAACCAACTTTAGCATTTGCCAGTTTGGAGAGGGTTTTCTGTAAATGTGCCCCATCTGCTTGTGCACAGAAGACCTTTCACTGGAGACCACTCAACAGAGTCACCTCCTCCTCCCACACAACACTGTCCCCATCTGGGGTCCCTTTCACCCTCCTCTGACTCTCAACAACAGCAGAGCGTGACGAGCAATCATGCTACTCCTGGCAGCGCTTGTGGCCACAGCCGCCTGGTCTTGTAAGTCCTTCCTTACTTTCTTATCTTTCCTCACAGGCACCCGTGCTCTGCTAACAGGCATCTTCCCAAATCTCTGAATTCCACTTAATGACATCATTTCTTCTTTTCTCTTTCCTAGGTGGATTTGCACAAGAAATTCCCATGCAGAGCCCTACATTCATCACCAAGTCTAAAGGAAGTGTACGTCTGCAATGTAACTTTAAAGATGTCTCTGAAGCTTTTGATACCACCATCATACATTGGTATCAACAGAAGGTGAATAAATCTCCAAAGAGGATTCTGTATTTTTCAGATGGAAAAGTAGTAGATGACGGTTTCCAAGCACACAGGTACATTGTTGAAAAGGTTTCTCGCCAGAAACTGTGTGTTCTTACAATAAACGACATCATTCCAGACGACACTGCTACCTACTACTGCGCCTACTGGCGCAGTCACTGTGGTGGAAACTCAAGGCTCACCTAGACAAATACTCCCTCAGCGTCTCAACCACAAACAACTTGAAAGATCCCGACTCACTTGCCTTGGTTTGGGTGAGATCCCTGGCCTCAGGTGCAGGGTCTGGAGAAGCAGGACATGCTTGGTGCTGACTGATGCCTTGGAAGCATCAGCTGCCAAAAGCTAGAGATTTCAACTGAGCAAGTGCAAAGTGCAAAGGGAATGGTGAAAGCCCAATAGCTAACCCATCCTCTGCATTGCACCTTCTCCTCCTTTTTGCTCAAGCATGTACGTGAACTGGTTGCAAGGATTTATTTAACGGAAAGTGACACTTTTCCGTACTGGTTGATCCTGGAAATAGGTCAGCACGTTGTACTGGAGCTCTTCAAAGACTTTGGCCTCACAAAGAAAACTGAAATAGAGAACTTTAGCCTGAAGGTTTGTAAAATTTTAAGCAAAGAAAAAGGAGTGTTATTTTCACTTAAAAATCAGTAGCTGTTGGAGGAGGAAGATTTTCTATTTATTCCTCCTGAGATCTGGAGGTGGGAATTTTTGTTCTTTTTTTTTTTTGAGCTGTATCAGCCCCTTTACCCCTCCCTCTTGCTTATCAATGTCTGTGTTTCACTACTGTTCATCGCAGTAGTGACGTATCCGAATTACCCAAGAAGTTGGAGACAGAGTTACCAAAGCCAGTACCAAAGAAATGAGCTTTCCATATTTAAGACCAGCTTTCCTTATTTGAGCAATGCATCCCTCCTAGCTGTTGCCTCAAGGTGCATGCTGACCCTCATAGCCTGAGAAATTCATCCACAGAGGTTTTTCTCTAACATCAAGCCTCTCCTTAAATTTTCCTTCACTGTGGTACCCTGATACTGTCATCACTTGGCTCACTGAAGTGTAACTCATTAAAGAATATTAGTCTGACGGGATGAAAAAGTGACATAACAATTTAGAATGTGTATTAGGTCTCCAAATGGTGACACGTCAGTTTTGTCCTCCTCATACTTGCAAGCCCAGATCATACAGGGGAGTTAGACAAGCTGTCTGCAATATGCAGTGCTTCACTTTGTTTCTTCTAATGAGACCTCCCAGCTACTCACTGTCATGACCGTAATCCAATAGTCCCAGCAACTGCAGGTGAGATGGTGGTGGCCTCCTTTGCTGTCTGTCTGAGGACACAGCAGGAAAAGCACCAGTCGGCACCATTCTCTGTCTACATCGCTCCTGCTGTTGCTTTGTGGTTGCGATTACGATGTTCCTGCCCCGGAGCCTTCAAAGAAGACGGTTGCTTTTGTTACACCTACTTCAGCTGAGACCTTCACCCTCAGTCTAGTTCCTCCCTCTAGCCACAAACCGTAATTTCTTAATGATACATTATCTTGGGCTGTTTTACAAGAAACCCAGGCGCAAAGGAAAAGCCTCCTTCTCCCACCAGCTAACAGATGGAAAGCTGCCGGTAAGTCGCTGCTGCAGAGCCAGGAGTGATTCCAGAGGATGGGCACACAATAACCACGTACCAGAGACAGAAAATGCAACCCGCAGCACACGGACACCTTTGCGATGCGTATGGTGCTGGCTCTCCCTCCTTTCCCTCTGCTGAAATGTATTAAGACAACTAAAAATGAACTCCATGCTAGTAGTACTTGATGTCACTTAATTGCAGGTGAAAGGGGGTGTACCCCTTTGGGAAAGAGCAGGATTACCACCTGAAATTATGTGTTTCTTAACATGCACAATGCTGTGCACCTATTTGTGTGTCTAAAATTGAAGAGACACCTTCACCTAATTCTTATGCATTAATCGGAGGGGTTTTGCAACACTTTAGGAAAGAGATTTGCTCCAAAGGGCACTAGATATCAGCTGCACAACCAGAAGCAAGTCTGAAATTCCTGATGTCCTCCCAGCAGCCAAGGGCCAGGCCTTCACTCAGTCTGCTGGGGCTGATTGATTGGGAAAAAAATGGGATTTTCTTCAGCAATGGCATAGCAAGAGAGCATGTTAGCTTATTGCAAAGTCGGAACATAGCGTGGAACACCTGGATCAAATACTTCGGCACGGGAACCAAGCTAATTGTCTCCAGTAAGTACCATTATTATTGATCTGATTTTCACAGAGGAGTCATTCAGGTTCTCAGATAATTAAGAATGAAAAACTGTAGGAAAATTAATTTCTGCCTGATAAATCACATTTTGTCTGTGAACTGTGCATTCCCACCCAGTTGGGTGGGTTGATGGGCAATAAATATATCAATCTCGTGAATAGAAAGTTCACCTTTAGAACAATTAATGGAAAAATGAGGAGAGGTAAAAATTCAAATATTGGCATGGATTCGATACTGTTCTGGGAAAGAAAAGTGAAGCGCTTGATAGTTTACTCTCAGAACAGCAAGTGAGAAATGCAAAAAGTTTCTTACTGATAGAGGTGGTTCAGTCTAAGTTGATTGGGAAGGAAAATTGCCTGGAATGTAATAAATTTCTAGTTCCTGGCCCTACTGAAAGTAACTGGTTTACTTCTGCATTTGTATTAATCTTAATTGTGGTGAAGCTATGCAATCAATAAGATGAATGCTGTTTTCAGTATAAAGCATATAGCAATGCCTACAGTATGTTGCTCAGAAAATATATGATACTATCAGGGGGACTATAATTAAGTCAAATCATAAAAAGCAAAGGAGAGATACGGAGAAATTTAAAATGTTATCCATGCCTCTGACCAAAAATGTTCTCTGGTGCAATTTGCAATTAAACTGTGGCTGTGTAAAGGCAGCTGCTTTTGCCAAAAAGACAGAGTAACCACTTACCAAAGGCATGAATTTAGTTACAGGCGTCAGCAAGTTTTGTTTAGAATATGGACTTTGCATTTAAAATACAGGCTTCAAAATATGAGTTTGATGAAACTTTAGTTAAGGGACTTTCACACAATAAGTAATTTGCAAGTTAGGACACTTAGGAACAAAAAATTGTTTACCTGTATATTTAAATCAACAAATAGCTAGTAAACTTTCTCAATTTCCTTGGGAATCATAATGTAACCACATTTCTTCTTAAAACAGCAGAAAGGGGTTACTTCAGAGAAAACCTATCAGACCAGAGGCAACAGATTTTTATTAGTGAGATCCCAGAGCTTAAAAGGATTAGAACATAGTTATGAAATAAGCACAGCACTGCTTTCTTCTCAGAAAATGATGGGTTTAAAAACCTGAACATTTTCCTCACTACAAAAATGGAAGTGTTTCTAAAAATGGCACTCTAGTCAATGGTAAAATTTCAGCTATTGCACTGGGCCAGATTTATCACCATCCTCTAAATCAGATAGACTTTTTCTGCAGCCCATGCAAGAAAAGTGCAGTGCAGGAGATATTGCTAAGCATGATTAGACTGTGGGATGCTGATGTCAAAATATTTGGAACTGGAACTAAGCTTATTGTTTCAAGTAAGTACAAAATGTAAAACTTAACTACTTCTAAAATGCTTTTCAGTACAGTTATATACTGGCTGCGTGAAGTGCTCTGCTATTTTAGCTCCTGCTAGTTTTAACTCTACTGAATGCTTTGCAGGATTTTCCTCAAACAGCATTTCCATAGGCAGAGCACAACATAATTGTTTTGTATTTATATATGAAATGGGGAAACACAACAGCTATTGCAGCACAGATGTATAACTAAGTCCATTATTATTATTTTCTTCTTAAAGATGAATTTAAATATGGCAAAGATAGCATTCAGAGAACTAAAAGATGTTCTTCTTGTCTTTAAATATGCATATTCAACCTTTGTGATATTTCTAATTCATTCTGATAGAAAAGTGTCAAAACTTTGGGTTACTCAAATTCTTTGAAAAGCAAACATTTTCCTTTAGGGCTATGTCTGACTATACCAAATTAAAGAAGTTATCTGAGATATGCCCAGAACTGTCTGAAGATATGCATAGTTGAAAGGCTGCTCTCTCTTCCTAGCTTTTGCAGAAACTGCTTATTATCAGTTATTACTATTATTAAGGAAGAATGCAAACTCAAAATGTTTTGACATACTTATCAAAGTTATTTTGCTTCAGGTAAACTTCAGGTGCTTTAATACTTGCCTGTGATTTGGCTCAGCTAAGCACCTGAGATGAAAACAGTTTGCGTAATTTTGACCATTGGAAAATGTTGTATATCTGGTTAGTGAGAGGCTCAATGCCAATCCATGCACAGTTTTGCTTCATGTTACTGACAACAAATATATTGGTCAGGGGTCTTGTGGTGCTCCGATATCAGCATAATGTTCACCAATTCTAGGTCTGATTTTATGGGGATGTATAAGGAGCAAATTACTTGGCCACTATCTGATCAAATAGAGCCTCTGTTGGTGCTGCCTCTCTCCAGAAAGCAGAGACGGAGCCAAGGTGCTCAATCTGCACCATCCATCTAAACTTTCAGAAGACTAAAATTAATTGAGATGAATCCTGTCCATTTAACAACATACACGCCCTCGAAAACCTCCACAACTTTTTTTTTGGTTGGTTTTTTTTTGTTTTTTTAGTTTAGTTTAGGCGACTGCTCCATTTTTACTTTTCTAGGGTGTAAATATTGATTACACAGCAAATCTGATTTTCTTTAAAGAATACTATTTACCCGTATAAAGATATCAGAGCTGCATTGTTATCGCAAAGACTTTATTCACTGTGATGGGGTATTACACCAACGTGTTTGGCTCCAGTACAAAACTCACTGTGTCAGGTAAGTTACATGCTATTTTCCATACAATAAGCTATAGGAGCTTGGTGTGGTCATATAGATGAGTGTTATAGTGTCCCAGAGGGCACTCAGCCTGCTTAGAGCCTCAGTCGGCACCATCCTTGCGCAGGATTCCACTCCCCAGCTTGTCATTCCTAAAATAAGCCTTGTTGTATTTGTAATGCAGCGGTTTAGGCTCATAAACATTTCTGAAAAGGAGCTAATTTGAGCCACTTTTGATCATACTCATCCTTGGAAATGTGGAGGAAAATGACCTGTAGTAGTTTCCAGAGTCCTCATTCTTTCCTCCAGCTGTACTGAAGGAATAAGAAGGGAATCAAGCAGCTGTGACTTAAGCATAAAAAATGAAAACCTCTTCCCAATACAGATACAAAGAGCAATAGGCAATGCCTGTTGCCAAAATCCTTTTTTTAATTAGGCTAACAAAAGTGAAATAACTTGTCCATAATCGTTTTTGCCATGTACACAGCACTTTGGTGGTAGAAATACCACCAAATGTTCTTATTGCTCAATAACACGCAGATCAACAAGTGAACCATTTTTTTGCCTTTCCTGCAGAGACATTTATTTTAGTGGAAAGTGGAGGGCAAAAATCTTCTTTTTCCTATTAACTATGCTTTAAATGCCATAATCCTGGAGTAAACAACTACACAAACAGAAGGCAGAGGAACTATTGCTACCAAATGTTTTAATCCTGGTTAAATACATAAATTTACATCAGCATATCAAGCAAAGATTGTTTTTAATTATTTATATCAGAAAGATTAAGTAAATCATAACTATAATTCAATAGAAATACCTGTGTCAGGATAAGCATTTTGTTTTTACTGAAAATCCTTACCTTGTTAATCAGGTAGTTGACATGCTTTTAGTGTCTACAGTGTAAAATAAATTCTTTACAAGCATCACTCTAATTCTGTAGGATTTTGTCTTTTTGAGGCCAAGGCTTCTGACTGATTAATAGAGTAAAAGGCCTGTTGTTACCTCACACTGAAGATCAGGCATTTCATCACAGCTTGTCTTTTCAGAGGTGACTATCCAACATTAGTTCAGTAAGTTACTCCTCGCGGGAAGAAATGGAGAAAACCAGGACTTAGGATAAGTAGCCTTAATTCAGTTGAATCATCGGGGTTTGAGTTTGACAGAATCTTTTCCCAGATCTGTAGTGAAAGAGTACAATAATATAAAGAGCCAAACTCCCATCAACTTGTAATGAACTTGATTTTGTTCTTGTTGGTCTCTTTTAATTAGTTCTGACCAAAAGGAAGTTGCTTGAGACTTAAAATAACACAGGTTAACAGAAGGGCTGGGATTTGAGAGACTTGTTTGGCATTTGCATTTGGTGGAACAGATGAGTTTTTAGAAGCTTACAGCAGAACAGGAATATTAATCCAACATAAACTGGCAATACAGGATTCTTCTGTAAGTATCTTTCCAGGGAATTTAGGCACTCACAAGGTTGCAACAGGGAAGTCAAGACTGACCTGAAGACTGAACCAGCCTCTCCAAATCCTGGTTTTTTTCCTTCAGCACAGAAGGAAGAGTGGCTTGCTCAGCCAGCATGGGGCTGGTTTGTCTCTGCTATCTCTTGTGCTACAGCTGCAGCTGGGTCTCCCTGGCAACTCACAGGCATATTGCTAACTGATTTTGAAGTGACAAAAAGAACAATCTACTAACATTTCTAGGAAATAATTTCATAGCAGAAATTGTGGCAGCAATATTTGATTTCTTTAAATGCTCTCTTCTACATATTACTGAAGTATCTACCTTGTTTTCATCAAATGCATTGAAGTTCAGAGTTCAAAAAGCTACAAATTTTTGTAATTCTATGTAATAAAATATACATTGCCTAAAGGTACATTATACTTAAATTTATTTACACATTACCTGAAATTGGATTAAACTGACTTTCTACCCTTTTAAATCAAAATGGTGAAGATTAATGTATGCATTAGTTTGCATTAGTACTTTTTTTTTAACAGGGAAAACATGAAGCCCTGAATCAAAACCTAGTAGACTTGGAAGTCCAAATGAGTGTTAGGACAGAAGGACGGACCTGCAAGACATAAATAAGGGAAGATGTGGCCACTCAAAAGAAATCTGCAGAGTGAAAGCCTGTTACCATGATTAATATTAATAGGAACATTTCCAAACAGCTATAAAATGTCAAGGATTTCATGGGCATGAAGATGAGTTCAGTATCCAATTCTTCTAAGGCAATGTTCACAACAGGTTTCAGTGTGAACATTCCCCTGTTCATAATGGTCTCTGTTATCTTAAAGCCATGGCCCAAAAAGATCAGCTTGAACTGGTGACAGCATGCAGTGCTAGGTTCTTGTTGTAGATATATATTTGTACATAGAGGTACATGGAGATATACATATAAATGCATTATTTTCCATGTTGTCAAGGTGATAACCTTTACTGTTCCTCATGTTTTCCATAGAAACCCCAGGGGATGCTAAGTAGTCTCAGTCTAGAAAATTAGAAATCTCAGGTGCGCAGGATCTGCTTAAATATTTCTGTGATTTTGAATGCCTATTGTTAAATTAGGGCTCCATCCTCCATTTTGTCAGTATTCCAAATCCTTAGTTTTTGTGTACATGCAAGTTTATTTATTTAAACCTGAAAGACTAATGTAAGTGAAATCCGTTGTATGAGGAAACATGGGTTCATCCCTGCGCCATTTTGTAAGGAAAGTTAACTACAGAAATCAGAGTGTCAAAAGAAACCGGTGCATTTCTAATAGGAAAACTAGGTTAGGCTGGGACACAAAATGAGGTTTTAAAAACATTAAGACTAGGTGGGTTTTTGCAAAACACTTGTATCCAGTGAATATTACAGTCTTCAGAACTGGCACAAAGCTTATTGTTTCTGGTAAGATTTTTAGTATCTAAGAAAATATGCCTTATTCTGATAATCCAAAATCTAGCGGAGAGGGAATGTGATACGCTATTTTAAAATATTTATAATAGATTAAAATACAGAGTTAAAAGTATAATACAGAAAAGTGATGTGGACTTTGAAGTAGCAGAATTAATTTCTTTAGCACCCAAATGCTTGTATAAGAGAGGTCAGGGTAAACTATAGGACTTAACATAAGCCATAAATTCCTGAAATATAACTTCTTTTGGATACTTAGGGCTACATCAGGTCATTCCCTTGTGCAAAGCTTACTGCCCAGAGCAGCAGAATCGGGGTAACCCAGAAATGCAGCTGTAGATCGCCCCTTGGCCTCAGAGCAGGGGAAACTGAGGTGCTATACAGGAAAATATTGTGAGTGCCAACAGATCCCCTAAACCGTGGCTGAAGCTCTGCATCTCTCTGGTCAAGGGGAAGGTCTTTCCCCATGGATTTGTCCTAACAAAGCTGATTTATTCTAGCCAAGGGAAAACAAGCTCTCTTGGACGCACTGTAGTACTGGTTAGCTGCAGGCAGTCAATAAATCAAGAGATAATCAAGAGATTAAAACATGGGGGGAAATCCCGGACCTTTGGAAATGTTGCCATTGGTTTCAGTGTCAGCAGGATTTCAGCTGAGGTGCACATGGTTTTCCCTGGGGAGAAGCCAGAAGGCCCTGGGGAAGGACAGGCATAGGAATGATGGAAGTGAATACTTCTCTACAGCATACATAAATGCATGTGTGATGTTTCCTTCTGGTAATGACTGCCTGCAACAGTACTGCACGGGCAAGTACGCAGGATTTGAGAGTGAACAGTCCTGATCCTGCACCCATTTAAGCAGATTACAGTAACCTCAACATGCAGAGGATTAGGCCCAAAATGAGTAAATGCCCCTCCACTAGGCTTGAGAGGAGCTGTGGCTGTTCAGGACTGCCTTTCATTAATTCAGTTAAACAGTGGTCTAGAATGTGTGTATTTTTAAATCGTGTGGTCAAAAACACTCACCATGGCAGAAAAAAAAAAAAATCTAGAAAAAAAATCTAGAGGAAATACGGTAGCTTAATCAATGCCCTGGACAACAACAGTTTTGGTTTGTTTTGATATTTTTTAAACAAGTGATGGCACTTGAAACTGAATTTAAAGTGAGCATCACTAAAGACTAAAGGCTCTTTGGGAATAGCAGCATTAGTTGAGATTGAATTAAAATTTTCTACATTCATCTAGCCAGATGAATAGACTCTTGTTCATATGATGGTTTTAAAATCTGGTCCTTGTCTGGCCAAAAGGTCCCAAGAAGTTTTTGTAGTGGAATAAACCACTGTGTGTTTGAAAAGATATTTGGTTCTGGCACAAAACTCATCGTCTCCAGTAAGTGTTTTCAACTACTTTTTTTTTTTTTGAAGTTTTGTAATGGGAAAGCTTTGAAGTGAAGGTTGCCAGCTCTTTAAGGTATCTGGGGAGGCTCACAGTAGTTCAGGACTATACTATGTTATTATAAATGATAATACCTGAAGTCACTGGCAAGCAGGACAAGAACGCTGTTTGAGCCGAGTGTGCTGGGTGCTCTCAGCTCCCACTGGCTTGAAGGGGAACTGAGGAGCTTTGAGTGTCAGACAAAATTACTGCATTTTGTGGGATCATCCAAGTAATGAGAATTAAAATTTCAGCTTAAGAACACATTGACTTTATTTATAGATCTTATTTATAGATACATACAAAGAAACTGTAGAGGAGTTTCGTTATGAAAACTGTTGACAGCTAATCTATAAAAACATGTAATTTGAACCCAAATGCATTAATAGCTCATTGATTACAAGCCTAACTCCAGAATTTTATTTGCACAATATTTTTCAAGCTCACTGCATTATTACAAGAAAGAAAAGACAGTTTTTAGCTTAAGAAATACCTGAACGTGCTTATATATTATTTTAAAAAGTAAGACCTGTGTACCTTTTAAAACCTGCCTTAGAAAACTGTTTAACAAAGTAAACAGCAACATTTTTGAAAGTTTAACTAAACCAAAAAAGGCAGCAGAATGGAAGTTCATGACTTTAAAATCCTTCAGAAAGGATCAGATCCTTTGCCCAGAAAAGCCAGTGTAAACTGTCTTGTTGACTTCAATGACTTTACAGATCAGCCTGAAAATACATCAAAAGCTACAGCCAATTATACAAGTTTTCATCCTTTTTTCCATAAACATACCAACAGCTTATGGAGATACATATATATCTTTTTCCCCACACAAACATATATATACATGTATATATGCAAAACTTAATTTGTTCAGTTCTCCACTGTCATCCATTTACCTATGTGTGTACATGAGACTCCCCTATGCATGCACACAGTATTCAAGCAATATGTTACCTCAGTATTGTGATATGATTTAAGAGTTTCATTTAAGCTAAGCACCTAGGGTCTTTTTATGGTAAATGGAAAGACACTGGCAATTCCAGCGGTGGAAATTATTCCATCTTAATAGAAGTCCCTAAAATGGGCAGGATGAACTAGCAGCTGGAAGCATCTCTCTCTGCCTCTCTATTTAGATTTGATAATCCAAGAGAATAACATCAAACCAGACAAGTAAATTTTAGCCTACTGAAATTAGTCAGTGTAACTTACTAAGCATTGAAAACCTAAAAGAAACACCTAAAATAGTCATGAGGCTTTGCAGAGTGCAATGTCACTGGGACAGGAGCTACATCATGGTCTTCTGAACATATACAACTCTGGAACAAATAAATTATTTTAGAAATTAGTTTAATCTTGCATCCCTGGGAGGACTGATGCATAACGAAGATAAAATTAACCACTAAATGAATGTTAAAGAACCATAAAATTGTTAGCAATTTTATTTCTGGTACAACAGAACTCAGTCCACAGCTTCATTTCAATGACAAATCTCCAAAATGAAGGAAATTGATAATATAAGGCTTATCTTTTTGAAGGTTGACAGCCTTATGCTTTGGTCACCTTTGTTTTTAAACACTCAGTATGAAATACTTCAGAGAATCACTAAGTTGTTTTAGGGGGGATGCAATGTAGAAGATTGCTCTAGAACAGCCAGATCATTTAAAGAAAGGTGGAAGCTTTTTGGCAAAAATACATGTTTATATTAATGTGTTCTCTCACAATGCATGAAAACTGCAACACTCAGCCAGACCACACTTTAAACCCTGTGCATCTAGCTGCTCAAATTCAGTGGCAGAAATTTACGTAGGAATCTAAAGAAAAAGAGTGGTGTAAGGAGATGGACAACCAAAATGTCTCTGCTGCCTTAAAAAAAATATCTTAGGCAGTACCTTCTACATACCTTCTTCTGAAAACTGTATCTAGTCTTCGCTTTCAGTTAAGCACAGACAAAAACAACCGCCCATGAGCACTGCCTATGCATGCACTGCAGGCATTCATGTTTAATTAAAACAGACTTTTAGGTTTACTATCCACTTTTATAATACCAAAATGTCTTCTCTCTGTGGACAAAATCTGGATGATTTGGACTCCTCCTAATAACATAAGATTTAATCCAGAGAGGCAAATAAAATGGAGATTACCTACAGTTAGCTTGTGGAAACAGCTCACTTTTCATTTAAAATATATTCACATATGTTCATAGTGAGCATGTTTCACAAAGCACATCACCTACAACAACTGTAGCATGGATGGATATGCTATTTGGATATAGAAACATTATCTAGATATAGCATGTTCTTCTGCTTTAGTTTAGTTTTGTTTTTTTCTTTTCAGATGTGTTAATTCAAACATTTAAACAAATCTAGTATTGAAGGAACCACATTGCCAGACTTTGGGGTCCAGAGCATTTTGTGATTCCGTTTTCCTATCTTTATCGAGATCATCACCTGGCAAATACACAGCAGGTCTTCAAAAAAACGGCAACAATAAATTTCTGTTGCCTTTTTTTACCCCCCAAAAGTCACAAAATTAATATTAGCTTTAAAAAAATCAATTAGATATACCAGATGTTCATTAATTAGCAATGGGGACATATATATATTTAATTATATATATAATAATTATATATATAATTAATTATAACATATATAATTAATAACATATATATAACATTATAACATATATATAATTAATAACATATATATAATTAATTATACTGGGGACATAAAACTGCAAAGCTTTGAAAGGTGGTCTACCTTTAACATTCTGTAGACAAACTTTTCATGTAGTTGTTTTTCCATAATCATTATAAAGCAGTATTAACTTCCTCTTATAAAATAAATGAACAAAGGTTTTTCAGGAACTATTACTATTATTTAATAATTGTCAAAGACTTGTGCAGACAAATACACTTTCTGACAGCAGTACTGCTCAGAAGGCCGTGGGATATAGGCTCTCACGTAGTCACCTGAAGTTTTCTAACTCAGTTTCAAGGGAGATTATTAATATCTTCACCAATATTTCAGTTCCTTAATATTTCTCAAAAATAATTTTTCAAACAGTTTTGAGTAGGTTTCTAAGGTTTTAGATAACCAGACTTAAATTTATTTTTCTAATAAAATACTCAAGAAATCTTTTGTGAGATACTTTTTAATCTACTCTAGTATTAGAGTATTAAAGAGCAGACCTAGTCTACTCTAGTCTTTATCAGATGTGTTGCTTGACAAGAAGCATGAACAAAGCAGTCTAGATGTTAGTGTTCACTAAACAGTTTAGGACTTAAATAATGTTTCTCCATGCACATGGCACAGTATCAAAGCTTACATCAAAGATTCTCCAGACTCTGGAAGACTCTATATTATCTAAACAAAAATGAGTTTAGAATATTTGAATTGAGTCTTGTCTTCTGATTTTGAGCTTGGTTTTCTGTACCGTACCCATGAAACTTCTATTCATTTTAGTTCTCCATAAAAGAACACATTTAAAAATAAGGTTAAAAGTCATATTTTCTATTCCAAATTATTCTAAATAGTATTGTAATTGGTTTTGACTGAAAATTAAAACTTGACATTTGGGTCCATTTAAATAATATTTAACATAAAGTGTGTTTGAATGCCAGGTTCATCCAGCTCGCCAAAAACTTATTTTTACTTCAAGGATGGAAGCAGCTGTAATTCATCCATCCTATTACCTAAAATTCCTTTTATACATGAGACATTTCTATTCGCATCCTAAGTATTTCACAACAAATTAGAGAGCTAAAACATTTGTTAATAAGACATTTAGGTTGTTGCTCTTCAGAATTTATATTTTGTGGCTGCATATTTATTTACTGTACACTATTGATCTTCAAACCCTCTGTTTTGTTAATTTTTTTCTTCCAATAATCAATCCAGGCAAAGTAAGTTCTAAACCAGCACACTCTGAAATCCTGCAGAAAACCCATGAAAATCAGACAACGTATGTTTGCCTTATTGAGAAATTCTACCCAGAATTTATTCGGGTGACATGGACCGATGAAGCACATAACAAGGTAACAGAGAACGTAGTACAAGGAGACCCTTGGAAGGCCACAGAAGAGGGTGAATACTCAGTCAGCACCTGGTTAACTGTATCAGCAGCGAACAAAGACAAGAACTATCACTGCAAATACGAGCATGAAAGCAAAGAGCATTCACTGCAAACACAAGGTACATACTACATGTTAAAAATTTCATTCTACGTATTATTACAGACCTCACTTTTTCTTTGAAATAAAATTATAGAAATAATGCTTTCTATTACTGTTCCTGAAAGCATCTGTGCTTCTTGGTGCAACAATAGCTAAAATACACATCCAAAGTTTCCCCACAAAAAGCAGCCCAGCCTGTGCTATGCTCCCCAAGTGAATGCCCCTTTGTAATAGGTAAAGAGCAGTTCTTGAACCTCATCAGGTATAAACTAGCATAGCTCCAAAAGGGCTGCACTGAGCCATGCTGGTTACTTTCCAGTCTACAGAAGTTTCTGAAAACAATATTACCTCTCTGTTACCCATGGCTTACAGGTGTAAGTCCCTCTGACACCCCCTGACATTACTCACAGCTATAAAAAACTAATGAGTTAAAAACAAGGTTGCTGGGGATGTAGCGCAAAGTTTAAATATATTACTTACTCATAGTCCAGCAAAAGTGAGGTAATGACCATGTATGAAAATAAGATATCTCATTTAATTGTGGAAAGATTGATTATGCAAAGCAAAATCTGAAAGACAATGCAATTTTAAAGAAAAAGTAACCTATAATCAATCCAAATTGTTTAAATCATGGTAATATCTTTAAGAAAAGCTGCCTATATTAGTTTAGATCAATCTTTGCTCAGTACCTACCTCAGTTCAACTTACTATAAATTAACGTGCATGAGAGCATGGCCATGAATAACCATTACATTTCAACCTTCAAAATACATTCTGACAAAACCATGCTTTTAAGTTTTAGGTGGAGGATGTATTTAGGAATGTAATACAGATGTCTTTAAGCCCACATATCAATGCATACAAACACCATAAGCAAGAACAAACACAAATTTGCTGTTTCAAGCACAAAAAGGGTTTATTTTAAAAGGACAATCACCACCAAAACAGAAAATTCCCAATAGGGGAACCTTATATCATACTCTCCTCTGGATTATTCTTTAGTGTTGAGCAACCATTAAGTAACACACTAATTGAGGTCCCTTCTGATGTAAATTATTCTGCATTTCTAATAGTACGTTGTGAAGGCAAAGAGACTGCAGCTAAAGGTCAGGGGTCAAATTGACTGCAGTTCCAAATAAAAGAGTCTCTGCCAAGGAACAGCCTAATGGACACATTCCTGAAAGGGCAAAGGCAAACCTCCCACTTATAGCAACAAATACACAGTCACTTCTCTACAAGCATTTACCCCCTTCCAATTCTCTCTGCAAATGAATCCTACTGATGAACATCTGCTCTGCAGACCGATCTTGAACATCTTTTTTTGTTGTTTAATATTAACTTCCCATTTCACCGTTGATGTACTGCCTCTTTTTTTCCCTATTTCTCAATTTCTGTTTGTTAAAATTAAATAAAAGCCTAATTGCAGCATTTAAACTCTCTTTCTATTAGAATTTAACAAGTCATCTTCTCAGGAAGAGGACTGCAGCACATATCCTGGGAACAGCACAGTTTTTAATAGAGGTAATTAAAATGTATTAAAATGTGGGAAAGTGATGCATGTCATACAAGACTTTAGATATTGCTACATCAGATCATCATGAAAATCACCTTTCTAGATAGCATACAGGAAATCTTTTAAGTCTGGGGTCTGTAACTTAAAAATGCTTCAGTGCTACTCTGAATTAACTTCTGTTGTGGATTATAAGAAGGGGCTCTCCTACCTTTATTAGGTAGCTTTATTAGGAGCTTTCTTACAATGCTACAGATGCCATTCAGGCTATTAGATTATTAGCCTGCACTGAGTGCCATTTTTTTGAGTACCTGAAGTAGTTAAATGCTCAACGTTTCAGCTGATGCTCCATCAGCCTAGCAATTGCCCAGCACTTCGGACAAAGAAATTTTATTTCAGCTTGAACAGGGATTTAGGAAGAATCATGAACACTTACGTTAAAAAAATCCAACACCAAAGGATTCAAGCAAACATGATGCTACTGGTGATCAGTGCTGCAAGCAATAGAATTATGTTCCTGCTTTTCCTGGGAATAATAACCCAGTGGCATTGAGAAGCAGTCTAATGCTAAGAAACCTGATTGATATAGAATTTATTAGCAGTGCAAACTCACTCAAAGGACAGTCAGATGTTGTATGTGTTTATACACTGTCCACTGGAATCAATGTAATTGCAGCAGTAAACAGACTACACAGTCCCAGTTCTACCAATCTTTTAGGAGGTTGTACAATATTGACATTAAACAAGACTTTTCTGTCTTATGTTTGTTACAGATCACTTAATGCACAGGACAGCTTATTTAGTGTACATTGTCCTTCTTCTGAAGAGCTCCATATATTATCTCATCGTACTCTTCTTCATCTACAGAAGGTGGGCTCCAACCAAGCACGAAGGAAAGAAAGCATAAATGGTGGTTTAGGAAAGGCTTACAAAATTGTCTTCAATTTGCTTTGCTATGTACTTATCCAAATAGACTCCCCTGCTCTCAGTTTTAGATGGAACAACAACAAAAAAATCCCAAAATAATTTTCTGGCATTAGTGCATAGGGCTGTTTTGCTTTATTGCTAGTGTTTTTATATCTGTCTGGTTTTCCTAATTTTTCTGAGTATTGAACTGAAGTGGGCAAAAGGAGTAAGGTTACATACCTTGGATTTTAATCCAAAGTCCATATTGCAAAATGAGGAAGGTACTCATATTAAAAGTAGTTATGCATGAAGAAGTTTAGAGGTGTAACTGGGCTTTTGACATATAAAGCACAGATGCATTTTATCATTGCACTTAAGGCTTAATTAGGAGCATTCCTATGCTGTAAATTCACAGGCATTTGTTCATTTTTACTTTCAATGATTTATTGCAACTCATGTATCCACTAAATCAGGACTTAAATATTCTGAAGTCATGTGTGCTTTAAGAGTCAATTAAACACAACTTTAAAAAGTGAACATAATAATTTTGAATTAAGAAGTCAGACAAGCATAAAAGCAATTCTAAGGTGCATATGTACAGAGATGGAAGAAATCCACCAGGCCCCACATCAGCACTGTGGCACAGACTGAAAATCTGCACATTGGATTTTTAAAGAAAGAAAACAATTGTAATAATCATGAACATCATCCTGTTTAGAGATACCTTTTTGAGTTGAGCAAAACCTTAAATCTCAAGCTTTGTTAGAGAAAGTGTTTTCACAATAGAGGAAAAATTCTCAGATGTTGGACTTTGAATTCTTCATCTCCAAGTTCCACAAATCAGTTCCTTTCAAATTTCTGTGGAAAAATTGGAAGTAGTCATACTGGGGTAAAGCATTTGCTCAGTTTGGGGCAAAACACTGCCTAAGTTTGGAGATAAGTACCTGCAGCATTTACCCTCACTGTATCTGTAATGAAGTAGAGGGCAATAAAAGCTTTCCTCCAGGGACATTTGTGAGGCCTGTGTTTGTTCTCCAGCATTTCCACAGTATGTACCAAGATGGCTAGAAAACCTGAATTCATTTCTCTGTTTGTATAAATTCCTCAGGAAATCAAAGATCCTTAAAACCATCAGTTTTCTGCTTTTCAGCATAGAGGAACACTTTTACACAGAACAATAAAAGCTAGCTTCTTACATCTTTTCTGTTGAAGAGCTAAGCCAAGCCAGGGGTAAATGCAGTGCTGTTCCAACAGGACTGCCTTCTAGGGCTCATGCCAGCGCAAGGGAAGGAGAACATAAGTCAGGCTCAGTTCTAACGACCACAGCTATTTTACTAACAGCATATCTTACAAGCTATTTCACAATCTGCGTATTGAAGCCAACGCAACTAATTACTGCCTTCAATGTCACATCACTCTTCAATGCAAAGAAAGATGTGATGTCTAGTCTTCAGTCAAACTCTCTTTGAGAAACCGCTGGTATCCCATGCTATTATTTGTTAAGGCTTGGTTCCAATCAAAGTGAAATAAAATAGCTACAAAGGTATTTTTGGAATGCCATTACTGTAGATTTCACTAGCATCGTTGATATTACTGCCCTGGTCTCCCCTACCTTTATCCCTGCTAGAGAAACGCTTGATTGCATTAATGAACCAAGATCTCTTTCACCAAAATGATTGCCCAAATCCAGTTGCCATGTCTCATACACGAAACTGAAAGATGCTGTCCACACAGCACAGGAAAATAGAGAGAAAACACAGCTTTTTAAGCTTTCTGCACAACCCCCCCTGCCTACATGCAACCCTAAACCATGCTGAACATAGCTATCACCTCACAGTTTCTGGGCTTTCTCAAGTACATGGTTGCAGGTTTTACATCTGCAATAGCTCACGTGTCCCTGAAGGATATTTATACAGGCATATACTGTTCATACTAAGTTTTCAATTTTTATTTATTTAGCACAATAAGAGGATGAATGGATTTTTAAGGCTTCTGGGTGCTCGGGTGTTTGTTTGCAGGAAGGCTTGGTTATTTAGTGGAAAAACCCTGTAAGCTGAACCAGTCACAACTGGTTCAGAGGAGGTGGGCTGCGATGAGAATGAGTGATAAGCTGAGGACAGTTAGACCACAGCCATCCTGCCTTTTACCACAGTGTACTTCTAAACCATTTCCTTCTAATGGAAATACAAAGTGATAAAAACCACATGCCTAAGTTACATGTAAATAACACAGTGAAATTCACTGTTCGCTACACACGTTGGTCATGCTTGTGATACGTACGTGTAGGGGCTATTGCTACCACAAAAACATGGGTGCTGCAGGATGTCTGCAGGACTTGCAGTCTTATTTATCATGAGTGCATGACAGAGTTAGATGTTATCTATTAAGTGTAAAATTCTGTTGTCAGGACTTTATTAACACTTGAAAGACGTCTTCTCAAGTATATATCTTACCATGACTGATTTTCAGTGATTTCAAGCTTCTACAAGCATGAGCATTACAGCTGCTCTACTCCTTTTACAGAGTAGCAGAATTACTGCAAATACTACAAAGGTGGTTACAGGCAATCTGGTGCTTCTAAGGAAGAGACAGAATGGGATCAACTTTTGCCCTGAAAGCACAAAGAAGTAAACATCACAGATGAATTTATTTGTGGAAAGGGATTTGTAACGTATTCCTTATCTTGCTAGAATAATTTTGTGTCCTATACTGTACAATAACTTATATGCTTGAGAATATTGACTTCTCAACTATCAAAATAACCTACAGCAGGTGATACAGAAAACTACCCATGGATTCCTCTCACATGTAGTTTTAAATGAGAAAGAACTGCATAAGGATTATAGGAGTCTTTCAACAGCTAATTTCTGTTGATACTAGGTACCAACACTAAGAAATTTTAAGAGAGATT
Source organism: Astur gentilis (assembly GCF_929443795.1). NCBI lineage: Eukaryota > Metazoa > Chordata > Aves > Accipitriformes > Accipitridae > Astur > Astur gentilis. Next base: position 3,123,074 of record NC_064893.1, on the reverse strand, counting down.
CAAATAGTGGACTACTCAGTTTGAGATTTTGAAACTGTTGGGGTACCAGCACACACTTAGAGAGTGCTAAAGAAATAAAAAATCTCAGTGGAATAGTTTGAGAATTCATTCCTCTGCACCTATAGATATTTACAGGGAAATAGATTGAATGATAATTAACAAGTAATTGACAAGTTTTACCTAGTGAGTCCAAACAATCATTAAATATAGTTCCACCATGGATAAGTTTTACTTCATTGTAGTACCAGTCTCTTGATAAGGTACACAAGACAACACTTTCCAGTAATTATCTAGTTCTTGGAAAGCTAACCTGAGGAACTACTGAACAGGTCTTGGACAAATATTTTCATATCACTTGGGAGGTAACCTAATACAAAGATGTATCTTCTTGACATATGTGTGAGATATTACAGCACATGGGAACCATTCGCTTTGTTTTCTAATGAATAAACTCTCCTGCCAGCAGCTCCGGCAGCAAGTCAGCCACAGACTCTGTTGCCACAGTTGCCAGTCCCCACAACTTCCCCCAGGGATTTTCTTTTACAGAAGCCAGGATGAATGAAGATGAGAGTCAAATCAACAGATATTGAAAATGAGGAGACTCAAAAGAAAAGGCCACCCACTGTTCCCAATGAGCACTTAGAAAATTTCAAATCAGAAGCTTCAGCTTCTCAAGAAGATTTCATTCCTCCCCCAGCTGGCACTTTCCCATTTGTGGCAAAATGAACACATGGGGCAAGATAATCCTGAAAAAAAATGAAGTCATTCCCAAAATGAGGAAATCATCTCTCATATTCAACCAAAGCACCCAACAAAAAGATGCAGGTCTCTGCTGTGACAAAGTGTTTGAAGGCCCCCAGAAAAAAGCTTAGGTGGTCACAGGGCTACATGCCCAGAGACAGCTCATGCGGTAGGCACTGCTTTGCAGGAAGGTGGCTTGATGGATTAGTCACTTCCCTTCCTGGAACAGCATAACTGCTGATCATTCTGAGGCTCAAACTGTAAAATAACAGTAGGAATAATCTGTTTCCAGGCTGATTTTCTACATGCTACTAGCAGAATCATTACTTGGCAAGCAAGACTGCATATCTACTCCCTTCACCTCTAATATGAAGTCTCTAGCTATTTTCATGTAATTTAATGTAATTTCATTTCTTATACCCATAAAGGGTGTTTGAACCAACAATTTTTGCTTGACAGCTGGGGCAGACTAGCAGAAAGAAAATGCACAAACTGTGCATTTACTGGGGCTTAAGTGGCAGCTCGCTGAATTCGAAGCAATGCCAGTCACAGGCCCCTCACCACCACATGAAATATGAGGCATGGCAGCTGAATGCACATGTGGCATTAACCTGGCTAAACTGCAATGGACAACACATTAGCTCATTCAACTCATGCAGGTGGATAGGGAGGAAGAGAAGGAATAGGACGGGGAGTGAGAAACATCAGCCATTTCTATCTTCAAGTACGGTCACAAATATAGGAACGAAAGGACAGCATTTCCAGAGTGAGCAGATAGCCTTTCAAAACCTTCTGAATCTTCAGGTTTCACTGTTATACCCACAGCAAAAGGCTGGACCTCCTCTTAAAAATATTAACAGCTTTTGTTCTGCAGTTTCAATCTGCTTTTTTTGGTGAAAGCACCGTTTCCACCAACATTCCTCAAGCCACCAGCAATCAAAACCAGATCACTGAGCCTCTGTTATGTTTAACTAAAATACATTATCCTTTTGAGTCATTAGTGTGTTCTCAGTCCACAGTACTCCCAGGGATCATGCCACTGCATAAGGTTTCAAGAATCTCCACGCAGAAAAGACTGACAGTACCTGAAGCCCCAGCAGCCTGCCCGGTAAGCAGGGTATTTAATTTGTGACCTGTATTTCTGTAACCCAAGTTTTCCCTCTCCTGTGTCAAAAACAGACCTTAATTTGCAGTGCACTGGTACAGCACAGCATTATACTCTTCGTTGTCCTGATGGTTCATCACCTCTAGATGGAGCTGTAAGTTACATCTTATGCCAAGACCCTGCAAGGTTTCTTACTGTTTTATCGAGTCCTAACTCCTCTTGAGAAAGCTTTTAACATCTGTCTTGAATATACTCCAGTTCCTAGTAGGTACAGAGCATACCTGCTCACCTTCCTATAAGCTTGCAAAATAAATGCTAGCAAACTCCTTAATGCGAGGAAAACCACACAGAATGTGTCCACGGGCTCGCAAAGGCCATGAAAGGTTATGAATATTTCCATGCCAGGGCTGGCTATCCTGCTTCTGCTGCCTTCTACTTCTTGGACAAAGAATCCTCTTCCTTCAGAAAGCTTTGGGAAAGGCCGATGGCTGAACTCTGGCACACTCCTTTAGACAAGCTCAAGTGCAGAGTACCTGCCAGACAGCACTTCCACTCTGAAGATGCTTTCTGAAACAAAAGTCTGGCAGGAACAGAAATCCCTTCTTCAGCAAACGGTCTTCCATCTAGCTCATCATAGTGAAATGCCAGGTCAGAAAGCAAGGGGCTGCTGAGTTTCAGAAGCCAGGTAACCAGCAGCTCCAACACTATAACAAGAGAGGCAGCTCAGACTCCTGGCATGCTAGCTCTCCACAGGACACAGGGCCAATCGTTCTGGTTTTCTTCCCACCCAACACTACGAAGAGTGGGAAGAAACCTTGGTGAACAATCAAGGTGAATATCATTAAGGCATGAGACAGTGCTATCAAAAAAAAGCACTCAGAAACTGTTAAGGCAGCAATTAAGCTGTGCAAAGTATCGCCAATATTTATAACATAAGATGGCAAAGGATACTTTTAGTCTTTGGTGGTTGCTCCAAAGATGAGAGAGTACAGCACTCCTGACTGCCACTCACCAGTCACTCCCACCCAAAGGAGAGAAATCTGATCACCAACTAAAGACAGGACCATAGAGGACATGTAATACGAGACCAACAGCTGCTGCATGTTTGAAAGGTGCCACCTTTAATTTGTCACAACCGAAAGCACAAGGTCAGCTTCCCTCCTCTCACTGCATGTTTCTTTTTTTTACTGTGTCCACACCAGTCATTTCTGTTACAAACTTCTACAACACTTCACTAAAAGCTGTTCAAGCCATGTGTGCCCCAAACACCGAAATGTTAAGGCCAGCTGCTCCTTCCTGCAATATGGGCTTTGCTTCAATTTGCCCCACAGCTGATTCCACTGTTCTTGTCATGGAGCTCTGTGGAAAATATTATCTGGTTACTTTAATACACCATGTCCCAATGAGGCTGATGGGGATTACTCTGTGTTAATCTGTGGATTATTCAACACACAGAAATCAGAAATTTAAAAGCCTGCAAATGCAGAGACGAAGCACAGCCTCAGAACATGTGTAAGAGCAGTTCAGCTGAACATTTCCACCAGAGGGAGGTCGGGACACCGTCGATCCCCCACCTCTGCTCTGTACATGGCTCTTCTGGTACAATATTTACTATTGGGAGGATGACCAGGGGAAGCAAATGGCCTGCACAGGCCCTGTGTACCCAGGTTAGGTGCTCAGCATTTGAGTGCAGAGCCCTGGCATAGAGTCCAAGGCCCTGTCCTACCTACTCCAGAAGGAAAACTGGTTGTCTGAGAGTGAGGACTGACACAGCCAGTGCTCAGAGAAAGGAGCTAACCTAAAGAGGGGCTCCCAGCCATCCCATTCCCTTGCTCTGTGGCTGACTCAGGGCTTCTGCCCAGCGTGGCTCTCCAGCCTGGAGCAGCCTTGCTGGAGAATGAGCTCTTTGGTCTTTCCCGTTCCTGACACTCTTCAACATCGATGGCTGGTTGTATTTTGCTTTCTGAGGAGTCCAGTGGTTATAGACCTCCACACATTTCTCATCTATCAGGAGAGTGCTCTCTGCTGAGAAACAAGGATGTAGCAAACCCTGCCACAGCCAAGGCATATTGGGTGTAGGTGACAAGGTTTTGGTAGCGGGGGGCTGTAAGGGGCCTACTGTGAGGAGAGGTCAGGGCATTCTCCATTGCTGATTGCCTTTGATCCTCTGATCGTAGCTTCTCCAAGATCTGCTGTTTCTGAATGTAGCTGTAGAATACATTTTCTTTCTCCTCCTTTTGTAGAGGAAGCCATTAAGTACCTGCAGTCTCTCGTGTACTTCACTGGATATAGCAACAACTCCACCATAAAAAGCAACCTTAGGTTCACATGCTGCCATTTTCTTTCTCTGCCGTGTAGGTGGGTGCAAAGGCTTTTGTTTCTGTGACCCGTTCAGATCTTCAGTTCATTTTCTTTCCATTTGTGTATTTAAGAACACAAATACTTTTCTCCTTAACCTCAGTAGTTAGACAGACTCTTGCTAACCATCTGAATAAATGATTCAGCAAGTAACAGTTCCACTTTGAAGGATAAGAACCTGTAACTAAGTACTGCTATACAGTTAGAAAAATTTGACCTTTCTTACAGTTTTGACACTAATATTTGTTAAAGCATTGTAGCTAAACAAGTCCTTCCAAACCCCAATTTTAAAATCTATGAATTCTTGTAAATGCTTCTGCAAAGTTGCAGAGCTTACTATCTGCAGGTACCACAGCTGGCAAGTTAAATCTTAGTAAATATTGATACAACATGCAAAATGAGCTTACAGTACTTGATGGGGTTTTCTAATAAGGCTAAACCTGCAAAATAGTAAAAATGGTCTAAAACCAATAAAGGTATTCTTTTGTGCAAAGAGGTGTGGAAAGTTTTGAACATAGGTGATAGTCTCCTTGTGCATACCAAATTGCTTATCATCTCACAATAGCTTTTTTCTAATATTTGTCACTCTGCAATCAATTTTGAGAACGAATCTTCTCTGCCTCAAGAAGATTTTTCATGGATGTTAGAGCACTGCTGCAACACAAACAACAGATGTAAGGGACAATCCTCCTGATAAATTGAGACACCCTGGATTCCACAGAATGAAAGCTCTTAATATGAAAACGGTATGAACCTGCTCTATATTGATACATTGTGGAGGGTACTGAAAATAGACTTCATGTATGATCACAGGTTAAAACTATAGAAGTCTAACTGTAGACTCCTAATTCCATATTGAAAAAAGACTCCAGAAATGGATCACTTGCCAAGGGGGTAAACACCCTCTGTTCTGCAGCAGAAGGTGCTAGTCCATTACAATCCAGTAAGAGAGGCACTCAGGCTCTGTAACTATCATTGAAAATGTTCTTTACTACCGCTAACACTATAAGGAAAGAATATTATAGATAATCTTACATCCCTTGAGATGGTGCTATAGCTTTGAACAGGCCTCCAATCCACACACAGCATGCTGGACAGACCCTGTCAACAGGAGAGAGTCATTTAAGCTAACTGATAATTTTCTTACAAGAAAACAACTCTATTCATAAAGGATGTTCACAGGATAATGTCTTGCTGTATTTTTAGATAAAAGCAAAGCCATGCAGGTGGCATAACCACTGCTACCAAGTGGGAGCTGCCTGCAGGCTCCTCTGTTGCAATGAGCTGGCTGATTTGATCCTGCAGCCAAGGAATCTGTTCAGCACACTGAGCCTGAAGTCGACTTCACAGGCCTGCACCTGCTCAGCTTAAGTGTTATGTGGACCACTAACTCCACAATGTACAGCAGTCAGGATCATTATATTCCACTCCTTGATCCACATGCAGTTTACCTTTCCCAAAGATATTAGAGATTGTATTAAGAACATACAGACTTCTCAAGCCTTAAATACGAGGTGCAACAGAGCAGACATGGTCTGTTCAAGATGACTAGCTCCTCAAATACAGCATCTTCTGCAAGGATCACAATACGTGCTCCCAAACCACCAGTGACCTCCTGACATAGCAAAAAAACCCTGCAACTATACCATTAACAAGCCCTTCATAAGGTGTGAATACACAGGGCAGCCAAGTTAAGGTTGCTCAGGTCATATTCATCCCAACAGCACCTAATGCTCATGTGCTACAAGTGACAGCCTCTGTTGACATACACCAAGACAAAAAGATGATTATCAACAACACTCCTGCCCTAAAGACCTCAGACTATTCTCAAAAAAAAAAAAACCCAACCAAACCCAAAACAATGAGACTACTTCACCACTTAAAAGCAAAGCCTGAGGTTGGGGAAACATAAAAAACCTTAAAAGGAACTGCTCAGGAGCATAACTGTTTTCAAAATCGTGTAAACACCTCATGGTGCAAGAATTTAATTCATCCCTCAAGAGCTATCCATGAAAGACTAAGCAGCTCTCACTACTGTTAATTTCATGCATCTGAGTTAGAAAGGTTTTTTCCCAAATCCCCTAGAAGGGTTGCAGTGAAATTCAGTGCTTTATGTGAATTTTAGTGCTTTGCCTTGGGAAGCCAGCAAGCTCACAATTTAGCAGGACATTCCAGTACCACCAAGAAAATTGCCTCCACACTGGCCACTAAAACACCTATGGAAGCCACCATGAAATAACACCCTCATTTAGATTTTCCCTTTGCACGTCTGGGCAGAGCAGCCCTTGCAGGTCCACGTCTTCCTTCTCTTCCCAAACTTGACAAAAGCACTAGAGAAAACAGAAACACAAAGCAATGTACAAACAGAGAAAATGTGAAAGACCTCCTTTGCCAACAGGTAAGCGACTGAAGTAGACACTGACAGGAGAGAGAAGCTGATCAGCTACCTAGACTGTTTTCTACTAATATTAGCATTTCTTTAAAAAGTGAGAGCTTATTTCCTGTATTTAAGTGTTCCACCAATACACACCAGCCACTAAAAGAACACTCATGGTGCTCCATTAGATGAAACAAAGACACCCACCCTTCAATACATGGCTCTTCAGAGCTCAAAGGAAGAGGACAGCTCTGCTCACCTTCACCTATTGCTCCTTCATCTCCCAGAAGTTTACTCCGGGTGCCGAGTAAGCCCTGATGGAAACATCCCAGAGACAGCCACCAGATGGCTCAATAGCTTCCCCTGTTCAGACAGCTTTAACGCTCACTAGATCATTCACTGAAGAGAATTCAAGCAAGCATGGCTTTTTAAAAGACAGTGTCTGCAACTGGGCTGGACATGAACTCACTCCCAGCTGTACCTCTTGCCATAGATCTTGCATTCAAGAAAATGTAAACATTTAATTTGATCCTCCTCGTGGTTTAATTAGCAATTAAAACAACAAAAAAGCAACTATTCCCTGGCACAGGGAAATGCTATTTATTCCATTTCTCTCAAAGTATCTCTCCTGCCTTTCCCTTATCCACACCACATCCTGAACCACATCCTCAACACAGCATTAGTTCATTTTTAAGCAGCTGCAGTTATTATGTGTCTCAAATTATTCATAATGTTTTTCAGTGACTTTTCACAAACTACACTAAGAATAAATTCTACAAATGTGCCAGTGTAATGGAGAAGTTTTTCTATACATAATTTAAGCAAGTGTGATTGACAAGTGAGGCTGCCTTTCTTGCAAACAGTGTGTCTGTTTTATTGCTAGGGATGCAGTTCTGTTTCTCACAAGTTAGTGTTTCAAGAAACTTCCCTATTCAATCACTAGCACTTCTAAAAACTCTTTCAGCTTTCAGCAAATATATTATACAAAAGATACAGAAATTTTATTTTATTAAAGCGATTACTTATATTTCATTTGATGTCTGAAGATTTTTTTCATGACTGGTTACAGTAAGCATGTAACATTTTATTAGCTGCAGTGCAAAATCCCTCAGGACATGGTAAACTGCACATTTAGAAATAAGATGACTATTCAGGCAGTTTAGCTAATGAAGTATCAGGCTGAAAAAGCTCTCCCCCCCTCCCCATTCTATTTTACTAGAAAATGGTATAATGAATGAGGGGGTGAAGAGTTTAAACTTTGAAGTTTTATCTTTTTTTAATAGAGTTTTTGAAGAAATATTCAGGTGAGAGAAGAGGAACAACTTCCAAAAAACCAATTTCATGGATCTTCTATCAAGTCCTATCCCAATGTAAGTAAAACTTGCCTTATTGGGAGCCTGACAAACATTCCACATGAAAATTGCAGTCTCAAAACCAGTATATGAAGAAAAGTGCCTGGCTAGATACTTCATGCTACATTGATCTGGTTTATGCAGGACATAAGAACCCAAAATATCTTTGAGAATGTCTTTGGCCTATTAGACTTGTATCTAAGTGGCTTCAACAGGATGAGGTTTGGATGTACTTCTGATGTGCCTCATATCCTACTCTTCACTGATACATGCTTTAACTCTCCCAGGACAGAGATGACTACTGAATAAAGCATCATACAGCACGAAATTGAATACGGATACACACATATTCCTGCTTCCATGACATCCCAGACGTAACTCTAACTCTACAGAAATGAATGTGGGCCAAAAAACCTCATCACTTGATTTTTTTCTAGTTAAAATTTATAAACCACTCTCATGAAAACCAAAACATACATTTCATTCTTGGTGGCTGATACTTGCAGATGCTCCACAGGTAAAGCTTAGGTACCAGGCTGAAAAAAGCCAGTGTTGTGACAAAGACAAATTTGTGGGAGGATTGTGAGGTGTTAAATCAGGGGCCTATTCAGTAAGACACGTCAGAAACTAACTAGAAGGACTCTCAGTGACAAAAATGACATTCAAAATGCCCATGTTAGAATTAGCTCAGGACTTAATGTGTAACAAGACTGATCAACACCTGGGTGTAGTACTAAAATACAGACAGAACTGCTTTAGAGCTAAGTTGGATACTACAATCATCTTGCAACTGGCTAGATGTACCTGTTTAGCTTTTAGCCTGTGAGAGTTGGTAATCTTAAAAAAGCATACCAAGTGTCTCCCTTTTCAGTTTCAAAGAGATGCACTGTTTCCCCAGTTTTAAAATTGGAAGTTTTCAAGATATTGGACAATGAAGTCACAGTACCATATGTGATTTAGCAAATGCTTCAACAGCTGACCAATTCCATATTTGTCAAATCAATAATTTATACTGGTACAGAAGATGTTTAACTTAAGTATAACTAAGCCTGAATTACTTTGGACTTCTACTTCACTAGGTCTGCCTTCAGCATATAGTTCACAGAATCATAAAATGGTTTGGGTTGGAAGGGGCCTTTAAAGGTCATCTAGTCCAAAGCCCCCTGCAATGAGCAGGGACATTCTCAACTAGATTAGATTGCTAAGAGTCCTGTCCAACCTGTCCTTGAATGTGTCCAGGGATGGGACATCTCAATGTTTCTGGGCAGAGAGATTGTGCTGCTATGTCACAACTGAGCACACAATCTGCAAAAGTTACTTCCCCTTTCAGTGGCCCCAAGAACTATTCACAAAGCATACCAACTCTGTGGGATAGGTCCACTTAGCCCAAGCAGCACCCAGCCAGCAATTCTACTGGAAGAGCAGGGAAGATCCCACATAACATTCATACCTTGTCACAAATTGTACTAACCCCTCACAAACTTAACACCTCAAGCAACTCAGTTTTATCTGCTCAGAGGTTTTGAGTTCTCCTCTGAAAACACATGGTCTTTGCTAGGTGCATATTTTGCCACTAAATGCCCCTTTGTAACAGTACACAATGAACAGAAGCAATATCCTCTCCCTTTAGAGTTTGAACTTACCTACCATCATCTACTGGCATACAAGTTATTTTTGGCACACTGGAAGAAAACCGTCTAAAGGGTAGGGCTCCATCTGCTCAGTGTTAGAGAGGCACTCCAAAAAACATGGAAGGATAAGCTGTTATCCATTAAGACTTAGTCTGGGGCTCCATCACCTAAGGCAGAGAAAGTGTATGATAAATATACTTACGTTTGCTAGAGGTCATGCAGCAGTTTCCAGAGAAAACCCAAGCCCTAGGCACGCCAATACAGAAGTGAGAAGCAGCAGCACACTCAGGTTCAGAAGCCTTCCTATGCTTCAGGCAGGCTTCATACAAAGCTAGCTTTCTAGCCTCAGAAAACAGTCGCTGCAGGGGTGCTAAGGTGACAAAAAGCACCTGGAGGGAAGACCTCACCCTGCTTATATCCTTCTGAGACTACAGAAGGGGACAGCAACATCAAGTTTACACTTCCCACTGGAGTTACTGACTCCCATGGCAAGCCTGTAAGCTTTAGGTCAACAGCTGTAACACTGTATTATGGCAGAACACTAGAAAACATTCAGCAGGCACTGCCTTCACCTGAAATACTGAGACCATCACAGACAAAGCGAGCATAAGAGTGACTGCTGTTTACAAACTACAGAAGGGGAGAAGTCTCATGCGTCTTCACATGGGACAGGTGAGGCTGGGAATCTCTCCAGTAGAGACAGAAGCTGTACAATTGTCCTCTGCCACCATAAACCTGAGATGCACTTGCCTTCTTCATGTCCTCACAACAGAAGCAGCCACTTCAGAAAGTGGCAGGTAAACAGGCAAAGAAAAAACAGCCAGTACTACACAGCCTTAAAATCGTTTAACAGTTTTCAGAGGTTCCCCTAACACACCACTTACTGCAGTACTGAGAGTGTCAGTTCACAGAGGGCTCTTCCTTGGTTGTTTGAGGTTATGTTCTATCAGGGACAAATGCATCAAGGCCATGAAAGCAAAGCAGGGAAGCTCTCTGCTGCCAACAGATATCCCCCTTCCCATGCCCCAAAGCAGAGTGCCTCTCACAGTCTTCACAGCAAGCCAGACAGGCACCAAACCAAGGCAGAACCTGGATTCTCTTTCTCAAGCTACATTTGTAGCTGTGCCGACTGATTTGGATGATTTTCAGCTCCTGCTGGGCAGTCAAACCAGAGCTGACAGACTGGCTAACACAGGTGCTTATACAGATAAAACAGGGGGGAAAAGAGTGCACTGGCTGGCACTGTGCCGAGACTGGACTCTAGTACCTGGCAGAGGACAATTAAAGCAACCCCTGAAGCCATGCAAGGACTGCCAACCAGTTCCCAGATCTCCATTGTACTTCCTAATGCATTTACTACAAGCATCAATATAAAACACTAACCCTGGCGTAAAGTAGACCTGAAGAGACACAAACATTCAGCATTAAGTGACCCTAGGCACTCCAAATCCAGCCACATCAACCGAAGTCCTACTTCAAACACGATAGCAAAGTGAACCTCTAATGTTCAACCACCATTGTATGGGACATTTCTAAAATGAGAAATAACAAACTCTCAAGAGTTTGAATAGAATCACCTCTGTTACAAAGTCACCTTATGCTTTACACAGCCACCTCCTTAAAAGCAAGTCACTCCATGGACTAAAGAAAACAAGAGAACCTTTTGCCTGTGTCCCTAGAATCAGATGCCCAGATGTGACTGTATTTGTAGAAGATGTTCTCACGCATCATGAACTGCCTAGGTGTTAAGAATGACAGCAAAACTCACTGATAACTAAAACATTTCTCCTTTATTTCAAGAGATTCTTCTTTTTTTCTGCTGGAAAATTGGAGCTGTCAGACAATATTCATCTGCAAATGCATCTCCTCTAAAATTCCTGCAAAAATAATGCAGCAAAACTAAGCTTGGACTCCATTTCATCTCCCACTCCCTCCTCTATTCAAAACAGTTCAACTCCCAGCTACTACATTAGATCCTGCTTTGAACTGTTCTGTACTACTAATGTCAGACCCTTCTCCAAAGGCCATCCTGGCCCAAAATAACCCCCACCACATCCTGCCTTTTAAGAAAGGCCACAGTGCTTCACTGCATTAAGCTGTGACGTAGGACACATACATGGTTCCCGGAATCATGTTGCCTGCATTTCAGAGGTGGTGGCCTTTCATGTGCTGGGTGAACAACTGCTATCCCAGTGCTGAGGCGGGAGCATGCCATGCTGGTAACATTCCGAGGACATCGACGAGAAGGCTCAAAAGATTCCCCTGTTCAAAGTGTTTCAAGGCAGGTTAGTTCATTATATACCTAACACTTCACGAAAACATGGATCTTAAGGCACAATATATACAAATGATCTAGTAGACATTAAGCAGCTACCAGCTGTACCTATGACATTCATCTCTCTATTCAAGAAAAAGTACGAAATACTTAAGCTGATCCTCTTCAAGTCCTGACATGCTATTAAAAAAAGAATGTCCAGCTTCCTCTGGCAACGTGCTCTTTGTTAGTAGCTCTGATTTCCTGTTTCCCTTCATCCTTAGAACTTTGTGAGACACAAACAACACAGTATAGTTTGGTTTTAAGCAGTTTTTCAAACAGTATCCAGCTTCAGTTACCTGTGTGCTGACAAAACAAGCGGTTGGATAAAAGACACTATCATTTCGGGTTTCCAGCACCTTTTCACTTGCATTTGTAAGAGAAGCTAGGTTGAAACAGTCTGCTTCCCTAAAACAGTCTAAGAAGTACAGAAATCGATCAGGACCCTTTCCAAACTCCCCTTACCAACTAGCTTTGCCCTTGGTGTAGGATGCTCCACCTCTCTTTCATTCTGGAGTTCTTGCTTGGGCTCTGCCAGACACTTCTCAGGTCCAGGTCTTGCACGCTCTCCCCATGCACGCATTCTGGCCACTGAGCTGCTCTTCCAGGGCGATTTATGGTGATGAGGCATGTAGAGGCCATCATGTGAATCCTTATCAACACTGCCCAACTTGTGGCCGGGACTCAGATACACCTTCTGTGTCAGCCCCACTGGTAGCAGAGTCAGTCACCTTGTTCCACCAAAAAGCTGTCACCTGACGTCCTTTCTGAGAAGTGTGGCCCTTACCATGACAGGACTTAGCCAGCACCTTGGAAAGTCTTCACTTGTGCTAGGCTTGGTCTGGAGGTTTCTCCAGCACCTTCCAGCTTTTTCTCCTGATACTGCTCCCTCCTTATTTAAGAACCTTTTACATACAACTTCCCTCAGGTCAGACACATTGTCTGAACTCAGTAGAGCAGCTGCAGAATCTACCTGCCTCAACACCAGCTCCAGTTCTCCCATGCTATCATTTTGTTGAGAAATACTGAGATCTGTGTTTTCAACATTATGTTTTTCTAGGCTTTCCTCAAGTCTAACTTCCTCCTGTTTGGAAAAGGCTCTTGCTGAATGAGGTGTCTCTGGAAGGGCAAAACTCTAAGGACACACTGCATGAGCCCTTATCTCTGAATAGCACTGCCTGATGGACATACTTTTGTGCAACACATTCCAGATAGTCCACACTGTTCATCTAAAGAAACAGTCTCCAGCTCTGGCACTACATTAACAAGGCAAACAAACAAATAAAATTAAATAAATAAATAAAAATCAACTCAGAACAAAGAGTTCTAGTGAACTACTGACTAACAACCCAGAGAAGATTTGCTTACTCTCTGAATCCATCAGTCAGACCAACTGCAGTTTTCTAAAAAGATGTGCAAGATCTAGTGTGGGGTCACCAAGATAAGCTTGGGTGAATAGTCTCCAGACAGCATCCTGAAATAGGCTATGGTTTGGGTATTCTCCTCACAGGAAAACATGAGTCCTAACAGCAGGACTGCAAGAAATTTGAGCTGTGGCTCATACCTATTCTCCGATTAACTTTTTCAAACATGGAGCTTTGAAAAAGTAGCTCATGATAAACACTAACAGAGCACAGAAAAGCAGATTTCTCTAGTCAGCTGTTCAGTAGATCAGGTCACTAGGAAGCAAGGATACAAGAGTCAGACCTTTCAAATTCGTTCCCCATTCTGCCAGGCATCTTCACTCAAAACCTTTAGCCTTTGCCGATAATCAAGTCTGCTCCCCACCACAGCTAGCACAACCACAGCTACCACTACACAGAATCTCTCCGTTCTCTTGTATTATCTCACCATTACTACAAAGGAATGTTCATGACGCAGTTATAGGCACACAGTCCTCTGCCTTACTTCAGCAGGGAGCAATGCCCAGTAGATTTCCTTACCACACTCTAGGTCTGTTTCCTTTACAGCATTGGCACTGGCAGATTCACAGTGGTCCTCCAAAAAGCAGGCAGCTGGCTTATTGTCATCTGCTGTGGCCTTTGTCTCACTCTCAGGGATTTCTTCGCGTTCAAGGATACGTTGTGGAGCTCCCCTAGGGAGGAGAAAAATACACCGCTTTTAGGACAAGGAATTATTTTTTGCATTACATCCACTTCCCCCCCCACCCCCCTTCACTGTAAGAAAACTATAAGAGAAGTGACAAATTAACCAGAGCTACTTACACATACTGTTCTTGCCCAGTGACAACAGGAATCATCACAGGCACTGAAGGAAACATTCCTGCATTCTGCCAACAAGAAGGGTTTCACTGCGATTAAGTAGCTGAAACAAGACTAACAGTGCCCTGGAGGGCAAGGCTTCAGATGACTGGCAGGAGAGAAGAGAAACCCAAATTCTGCCATGCTTAGAGCCAGCCCTCTCCTTCACCTCCACAGGCGAATTGTGTGGATCTCTGCAGGAAGAAAGCAACGGAGGTACTTGGAGGGGAAAACTCAGAAAACAGAAGCCTCCCTGGCAGACAGCAGAAAAGGTCCAGACTAAAGATGGGAAGGTGGGATGCCACCACATCACAAACCCCTTGATCTTTCTGGCCCAGCAACTGACTACAGTAATTTCCAAGCAGCTTCTGAAGATGGGAGCCCAAACAAGGCTGACACACTTGCCTAATGAGGGTACAGTGCAAACCATGTTGGTGTAGTTATTTTCAGCTCCACATATACATATCTCACAATCATGTTATGAGAAAACTGAACTACATGTAAATCAGGTGTCACAGACTGTCCATTAAAAGGACAGCACTGACTCTCCCTACAGAAGCAGGAAAAGAAAAAAATAGGAAGTATTAATGACTAGAACTGGGGGAAGCCCAAGACTTCTCCTGTGTAGCTGACTGACTTGTCAGGAGTCACTGAAGTTCAGGCTTAGCTGGAGCCAATTCTGACACTCCCCACTACTGCAAGACAAAAGTGGTGTTCAAAATACCTCAGCAGGTGCTGGCACTTGCCGTGATTGAAGCAATGTTTGTAAATAAAACATCTGAAACTTCAGGCATTGATTCTCTCCCTTTAAACACAGAAAGGCAGCTCAGGCTTCTCTCACTTTGAGCTTCTCCTCCTGCAAAGCCAGAGCCAGAGCTCTGCTGTCGGCTTGGATGCCCTTCAGTCGCACAAGGCTGCTGGTCTGTCATTACATGTGGGAAATTAAGAAGAATGAGCACTGGACAAATTGTGACACAGGCAACCAAAGCATCTTACTTGGGCCGATGACACTTGTAGATGAGGGCTCGTCGGCTTTCCCCAGCCCCATCCGTTTCTTGCTTCTCTTTCATTCATTCTTTCAAGTTGGCCTGACTCCTCCTGAACGGCTTTCGCAAGGGCCTGGCCGTCTCCTCCCTTCACAGATAACGGAGGTCAAGCACTCACAGCAACGGCGGCGGCAGGGCACCTCGGGCGGGGAAGAGGCGGAGGGGCTGCGAGGCTGTCAGGAGCCGCTCGCCAGCGGGCCAGGCCCGGCAGCCCCGGCTGGCCCCACGGCTGCGGGG
The DNA here is from genome assembly GCF_929443795.1 of Astur gentilis. Taxonomy (NCBI): domain Eukaryota; kingdom Metazoa; phylum Chordata; class Aves; order Accipitriformes; family Accipitridae; genus Astur; species Astur gentilis. Next base: position 3,107,652 of record NC_064893.1, on the reverse strand, counting down.
CCGACACGCGAAACCCGCCGCTTGCCGGGCGGGAGACCTCAACCGCCCCAACCGCCATGGCAGGCCGACCCCGAGCCGCTGCCACAGGGCACTTCAGCCCTCCGCCTGCCTGCAGGGTTGTGTGTGTGTGCGCGTGTGAGTAGGGTGGTAGTGTTTCTGCGCTCAGCCTGAGTGGCCTCACCTGTGTAGCTTTTGGGGGGGGGGAGGCATTAAATGAACAGCTCACAGTTAGCGGACTCCTGTTTTTGAGCAGGGAAGTGTGAAGATCCCCTAGCACACAAGCTGAGGCTGTGGAGATTCACAGCCTCAGTGGAGCGTGGTAGAAAAAGCCATGAGCGCATTAGGCACCCCAGAGGCTGCATTTTGGCATGTGATGTCCCACAAAAGACAAATTAGAAAATTCGAGTTTCTCTTTACCTTTTTGGTGCTGCCACCCGTCCCCTAAAAAACACTTGCTGAGCCTTTCCATCCCGCCCCAGCAACACCCCACAGACCAAACAAAACCCCCACAAGCTTGAGGGAGGAATGAACTGTACTGGGTGTTAAAAATCACACCCTCCAAAAAACCACTGGCATTATGCCACGTTACAATTATGCTTATGCCCCCTTTCTACTAACTTTGCACCTTTCTGCGGGCAGTGATTGGGCATAACCCTGTGTGCAAGAGGCACTGACAACCACCTCTGTCCCCTTGCAAACATCTCCAAAATTACCTGATTAGTATAATTAAATTAAATTCAACTTACACTTTTTTTCTCAACCAAACCCCAGTTGGTCTGACCAAACATAGTAACTTTCCCTATAAGCTTTCCATAATTACAGCTAACGCTTGTTTTTCATTTGGCCAACAAGCAGTTTGTGGTCTCCAGCAATGCTGGTAAAGTCATGTAGCCACTATTCACTTGCCTATCACAGATACACTGGTTCTGATTAAATGGACTGTGCTTTGATTAAAATAAGAGCTTTCTCTTTTGCTATCCAAGTCTCAGTCATTATTACTTAGAATTTTTTTTCATGCCTATACTTGTATCAAGACAAAATAACCTCTTGTCTTTTTTTTTTTTTTTTCCGTTGTTACTGCTTTTCATGGTACCTCCCAGGTCATCGCAACAATCTCAGGAACACTTTGAGATATTTCTCTAGACAATTTTTTTGTTTGTAAATGTCTAAATTCCAGTCTGCACTGGTTCCAGAGAGCAGGAACAGTATGCTTTTCTCCAGCCATTGAACAACCCCTAAGTACAGGCCTCACTGAGGGGACAACAGAGATTAATGCAGGACCTCCAGAGGGTGCAGTGAGACCACAGGGTGTTGGAAATGGGAGATGACAGTGGTCTAGTTGAAGTGGTTGATGTTCAGGGGGACACAGTGATGCCTGGAGGGGCTGAGTGACAGTGGACATTTGGCGGCTGAGATAGCGCCTCCTCAGCAAGTCTCATCTTTCCTGAGGTTGTGCAATGCTACCTATTTATTTCACAGCATGGCCCTGAAATTGAAGACTTTTCTGTTCTTTTTGGACTTCAGTTTAGTGAGATCATGCTGGTCTATCTCTATTTGGAGATCATTCTCTTAAGGGGGATAGAAAGATAAACTCCATTACTGAATCTTGTAGACATTACCCTTATAAAGATAAAAGCACTAGAATCTTTCATAGCTCCTCCAGGAAGATGTTAGAGGCAGAAGTCTTTTGAAAGACTCTCCTCCCCCCCCCCCCCCGCCCCAGTATTACTGAAAAATTATAGTGAAAAAAAATCCTTAGAAATATCAACATTCTGTAACATGTCCTTTAGAGCCCAGTTGACTTGGTGCTTAAAGATTAGAATCCTGGTGTGATCAGTAAGTCTTAAATTCCCTTATGAACTACACCCTTTTCTAATAAATTATGCCTAGGAAGTAAAACCAAAACCTTCTTTCTAGGAAGCTTTGGGAAACATTCTGTGTTTTCAGTGTTAACTTAGAGCACATGAATCGAGCATCCCATCAGCTGCGGCTGTTTTGCCTAAGTGATAGGAGAACAAAACATACCTTGGTTTTGTTTCCATACTGCAGAAAGAAACCATGGGAAGACACTGACATAGAAATAGAGAAGGATGACACCAGAAAGGAAACAACTGCTGCCTGTACCCCTAGAAGAACAGTTATTGACTTGACCATTGTATTTACTAATTTCCTCCTGAAGAGTCACCAGGAACATGCAAGTAAACAAGCATTTTGCTGCTCAAGATTTTGTTATTACACCAACTAAATATGATTGCTTAGACTGCTGAGGGGAAATAAATTGCTAAAAAGGTGGCCAATAAGCCCACTGTGCTGCTAAGTGAGCTTTTAAAAAAAAGTTTGTTAAACATCAAGGGCCAAACTTTGAACAGGCAGCTACTAATTAGCATCAACCATACTGGAGGACTGTTCTTAAAACTTCAGCATACCCTATTAGTAGACAGACCTTTCATACATTCAAAGTAGTTTGCAACATTAACTTGCATTATAACTAACACCACTGTAAAAATCACAGCTTGAAAAACAAAGTCACTCTAATTTTCAAACAAATGTCAGATATGATATGGTCATTACAAAAATTTTGTTCAGTTGCATGATTCTGAAGTAGTTTTATAAGGAAAACTTAATAATGGGACAGGCTTGATAATCATGTTGGTTTTATTTACTGCTTTTGCTTTTCATTTTTATTTGGATCTGTCCACTTGCATGAAAGGAGTTCACATGAATCTGGTGCAACATTATTCTTATTTCTGGTAAGAGTTATGTTTTGGAAAAAGGTGGAAGGTTTGCAACCAATTTTTCCTACGGCTGTTCCCTCCCTCTTAGCTGTTTCAGTTGCCTTAAGAGTCATATTGGATCACATAATCTAGTATTATTCAGTTAGTCTACACGTTGGGACATGTTCTGGGTATTTTGTTGAATTTGTTTTGATTTTCTGGTAGCAAGAACTGGGGAAGCTCTACAACTAAAACGGCTACACTAACAGAACTCTGTAATAAACAACTTTTTAAAAAACCTACTAGAAACCTTCATCTTTAGAAAGGATGTACTGATGCTTTACCTGTGCTCCAGAAAGTTTTGCAGTAGGCTGGTGACTCTGAGTTAGTAACTCCTTAGCTGACTGTCATGGTTTAATATTGAAATCAGTTTTCCCCATGCCATAAAATGTCCAGCTTCAATGGGGTGGTTTAGAGGAAGTGAACTAAAAAGATGTGCTCCCCACATGTCAAATAAGGTTTTATCAGAGTTTTGTACATATGTACACTCTCAAATCCCCTGAAGTATCCCTTTATCTTCAGAATACACACCATTAAGAACAACTACTCAAGACCCCGATAGTTTCTTCTGAAGAAGTACACAACTGAATGTAAAGAATTAACAGCACAGAATGATCTATGTGATCAGCAAACTACAACTGTCTCCTATTTAATGAGCAGGCCTCAGGAGATCTACTACTTACAAGGAGGTTTCTCAACAGGGAAGGCATCTTCTTTTCCAACTCCAAGAAGCATCCAAACCAAAAGAGACAGAAAGCTTCAGTTTTGCACTGTCAAGATGGCTGTTGTTTGGAAAGCAGCTCTGGTACAAGCAGAAGCACTAATGCTCTGGATTGCAAAGGTCTTGAAACCTGCCTTGCTTTGAGAAATACTCCTGAAGTGTAGCAATTTGCAACAGAAAAGCATCTGATACAAGTCCAAAGGAATGATTCCTCTCAGATCAAATGTTGGGCTCCTGCTGGCCTCAAGGAAAGTCCAACACAGGGGCAGTGCCACTTCAAATACTTCAGAACTGCAACTGCAGTTGCTGCTCACTTCCCGCTTGTGATGTGCCAGCTTGAAAAGAGTGGAAGTTCTTAACAGCATTCACTGTCCATAGAGAGTAAGCTACAGACAGAAACCATTGTTCCAGAAAGCACCTTCTTCCTTGTACTGCCCCCCTCCTCCATGGCAGTACTGTCAAAGAGTAGCAGACCAGGATAAGAAATCAGAAAAAAAAAAAAATTCAAACTCACTATTCCAAAGCCAAAAAGATACTTTTCAAGAATACGGAGATCAGAATTTCTTCTTCTGCAAAGAGTTTGCTCTGTCCTGTTGGTATCTCAGTATTTAAAAGAAAACACAAAACATCTGGGTTTGGTCAGTAAAGTGTCCATTTAATAAACTCCTTAGCCACATTTCCCACCCTTCCTCCCACCCTAAAATTTCAATTCACACTTAAGCAGCAGATGACATAATTTGATGGTGTACAACGGAAGTTTTTAAATCCACACTCTTAATACTAAGAGTATCAGGGGCTAGTATTTGACAAAATTACCTAGAATTCAGATAGGCCCATGCAAAAAAGCAGATTTTTATATACAGTCCCTATTTTTTCTTATAAATTTAAATATTTTACAAAAATGTATTCTCAAAATGTATAAAGTTTAGTGAATACCCCAAATGTATCTTAAAATAAAACGTTATCTGATTTCAAAGGTTATTTCAACAATGAAGTCTAAATTGCACCAGATAAAAGGCACTTGTGCTGTGTGATGTCTTGAGCAAATATATGTTAGTTTATAATACAGTAATACAGTGTCTTCTTGAATTCATGCAGTTGTCTCTGAGCATCAAGCATCATTAAAGCAGCCAAAAGAGATCGTGAGTAAACTTGATTCCACAGTTGTAAAAACATTTTCTATCACTAAGTCGAACATACAGCATTGTGCTCCAGCTCTGACTCTAGAATCAAACGCTACAGAAAAATTGCTGCCATTCACATGGGAATTCAAACTACATTTCATTCTCTCATAACTTACAAAAAGAAGTATGCCATTTAATTATGAAACTAAAACATCAATGAACAGCTCAGTGTTCAAATAGTTTGTGCCAGTGAAAGTCTGTATTTAAAAACAAGCTAGGGGCTAGTTATTCAAGGAGCAGTGCATTGTATTTTCAATTTCCACTTTACTGTTGAGATAAAAGCGCAGTCCTATTTGCCTTCATCTTCTCCAGCCTTTTCATTAAGTTGCTATTAGTCATCTCCATCTCTTCTATCTTATCCAGTGCTGTTCTTAACTGTAAAATGAAAGCAAAAGTTATGATCACTAAGTTTACTTGGACTTTCTGCTGTTCTTAAGCTTTGACAGAGGAAATTAAATCAGGAATACAAGTTATTATATGCTTTATAAGAGTGCCACATAAGTTAAGACACAACACTTTCATTATTGCAGTCAGATGAATTGGAATTCAACTGTTAAAAAAAATATTGGGAAGCAATTGAAACATGAAACATACTCATTCCAAAAGAACTAGGTGCCTGCAACTTCTATTACACGCTATTTAAAGGTAAAGTCCTCTCCACCATTATTACTTGCTGATGGATATATATTCCCATGGGTAGCAGGCATCATGCTAGTCATGCAGCAGCTCTTAAGCAAGCACAATCAACAGCTCAACTAAATACAGCTTCTTCCCCGCAACCTGTGAGGTATATGCTGGAAACTTCCCAGACTGGCACTTGACATAGGGAGTATTCAGCTCCCCAGTAATTTTTATGGAAGGGTTAGTTTAAAATAGTACAAGTCATTACCTTTAGAGGAAAATACAACTTTAGATCCTTCCTTTCAAGAAAGTACTGCATTGAACTGTAGTTAGTATTACTTTTATGTGCTACAGTTGTCTTCTGAATGCAACACTGAGAGACTCAGAGGTCTCCTCAAAAAACATTTAAAAGGTGTAACTGAAGATTACAAAAAACAGAGCTTGAAGGCAAAAGACAGAGCAGTTCAAGACTGAAAGGAGTATATAGCTGAAAAGGAAATCAAGTCAATTACCTCTCGCTGAAGCTTTCTCTTTTCAGCTTTGAGTTCATCTTCTACTTTTTCTGCATTTTCTGCTGCATTTTTATACCTTGCAACCTGCCCCTGAAGTCGTCCAATCTGCAAACCCAAACAAGACAAAAGGAACAATTACTCAGGTGTTCCACCGAGCTCACCTGCCACCAGCTGTTCTTCCCTTCCTGAAAAGCCACCGTAACACAAGGCATCCTATGAATTAACCATAGTATCTCCCTCTGGAAAGAGGTTTAACTGTGCTAGCAGCACCCATAATTGCAAAGAGACTGTTTAAGAGAACTAATAAAACAGTAAAATAAATTGTGGGCAGAAACTTGGAATACCCTTCACTGCCTGTCCCTCCCTGGCGAGGGTCACAGGAAACGGTAGAGAATGCAACATAGCGTAGGACACAGCTGAGAAGATACAAAAGGTTAAAGAACTAAGCAGAGAGAGAAGAGCTAGAAAAAGAAAAATCAAGACCTGGGGAACACACGGGATTAAAAAAAAAAGCTGGAAATTTGAAAAGCAGAGACCATATGAAAAAGTGCAAAGTAGGGAGGAGACTGTAACTTGTTATCAGGACATGATGCAAAACGTCTGGAGCTCAAGCACAGAATTCTGCAGTAAAAAAGGGGCTCAAGACAAATCCTAGTTGCAGTCTGCAGGGGTTAAAGCCCACTTGCTGGATTATTATATTTATAGCTCCCTGCTGCCCCCAAATCCACAGGATGGGCTAGTAGCCTGTTGCTGTGCAAGAGAGTACAACTACGCATCTCTGATTCAAATTATAATCCTTTACATGATTTTTAGGTGATCTACAGAGATGATGAACTATAATGCCACATTACTGACTTACAATCACAAAGTGTGAGTAAATCAGTGTGAGATATGTATGTATATCTATAAAATCAAACTCTTGAATTTCAGAGAGTAAATTATGTACCTTCCGCAGTCTATACAACTTTCTTGCAAGTAATTAAGCTACATAAACTGATTTTCTTGAACTAGTAGCTTCAGTTCCTCTTTATATTCTGCTGTACATTCACATCTTAGTAAATTAACTCCAAATTATTTTCTCTTATGGTTAGACTATGCACAGGTATTGAATTGCAGAAAATACAAATGTAATGACATTCTGTGCAAACTAAAAAACAAACAGTAAAGCAAATGATGAAACATGTTTTCATAGTTTTTGTTGAAAAAAGTATTGTAGAAGTGTACAGAGCAAGTGTAATGATAACAACAAATATGAAGACAGACACACTTACATTTTGTTCCAAGGTCGTTATATCTTGTTCAGCTTTCGAAAGCTTAAATTTGTATTCACTAATTTGTCTGTTGGCATCTCCTAGACAAAAATTGACAGGAATATGTTACTCAAAGTAACTGTCTAAACTGCCCATTTCCCTTTTAATTAAAATTCATTAAAAAGACCATTTTATTGAGAAGCCTGTATACAGGATTATAAAGAGGTAAATGTTCTTTCAGAAATCTTTTTTGAGAATATGAAAAGGAAGTAATTTTCCTGTTAAATAGAGAACACAACTACTGCCTCTGTGTGTGCGCATTAAATCTCTGATGTATAATGAGATACACACCTTTTAAACCACACATATTTAGATCAGCACACTCATCTCTCAATAAAGAGACTCAATGCAGTAACCAACACACACTGCAAAATGGGTCGAATCACAATAGACATAATACCAGCAGCATTTAGCATAGATATCTGTAATAACATTTGAATAATAAGGAGCACAAGGCTTGAACCTGCCTGACAAACACAAAGGAGCTTTGCAAATTATTTTGGTGTTATATTTTAGCCCTGCCATTGCCAGTGATCTGTTCACTTTCATTGCCACAAGCGCATTAAACGAATCTGTCAAACAAGTAAAGTTTTCAGCTAAAGAAACAGCTTGCTTGAAATGGAAAGTAGCTTAGCGCTTCTATAAAGCAACACTGGATATTGTGTTAAACTTTAATAATTTTTCATGTTTTGCTTCAGAGAATCTTTTAGATTAAGTTTCTGTATCAAAGATTCAACAAAATAAAAAAATCGGCTAGAATATATTAATGAAATATCTCAGCTGAAATTTTATCATCTAAAAATTGAAATTGTTCAAGTAGTGGCACCCATTCTAGTCAAGGTCATCAACTGAAAAAGAACTTCCCAGAATGTTGTTATTCAACACTCTTTCATGAAAGAAGCAGATTTTTAAGCTATTCTGCAGTGAGAAATTTCCTGCAAGGAGATACACTGACAAAAAACTAGCTGCTCAACAATATATTCATTCACAATACTACTACTGCACAACAGTATAGGAAAAGGAGCTGGAAGAGTCTGTTTCCTCTCCCCAGTAAGAATATCTTTGAACAGGAACCATATACCTACTCTGCATTTCAATTAGCTGCAAGTCAGAACCATTCTCTAAGCCTATGATATCTGGATTCATGCCATCACTTTTAGAATATTTCTGTCGTTCTTCTTCCAACTGCATCTTCAGTTTTCTAACCTGAAAAAGAAGTGTTCTTCTGTGAAAAAGAGACTCCCAGAAGTTCAGTAGTCGTGTATCTAAACATTCAGTGGGAAACAGGCAAAGCAGTCCTGAGATGCCACTGGCTGAGACGGTTCTGTAAGCAGGAGTAGCAGAGCCATGCAGGGGAGGCAGGGAAGCCAGTCCCCAAAGCCTGCGGCTGCAGTCCCTTGTCCCCATTGCTGGGTGAGTGCCCTCTGCATGTCAATGCACACGACAAATCCACCAGTTTGGTCAGTGCTGCAGGGATCTCTGTGCAATGCAGGGGTACCCTGTAACTCTAATAGACCTGCCTTTCCAGGGGAGGCAGTGGCATGAAACTCTGTTTATGCATTTCTTGTATAGTATACCTTTTACACTCGAAACATATATGAAGATAATGAACAACATCCTGGCAAATTTACAGAAAGAATAATCCACAGCTTTTTTGGGGTCCCCTCTTTTACTCCACCTAGAAGCAATGGTCCTAGGCAAGTCTGTAGTGCACATTAGTCTTAAACAGTTCCATTTTATGCTACAGCAGCTGCCTTGGTATTTTTCCAGTAGTCAGGGAATGCAGATCCTCAGCTACGTCCTCTGTGTCTGGAGTTTATGAAAGAAGTGGGAGCTACTTTTCTGACTCTCTTAGCAAAATATTACCCCCATAGATTAGCGGCGTGGGAGTTCTACTTGCCAAACTTCCATTCGTGATATAAATCAAATATTTTAACAGTGATTTTTACAATTATATGGTGATAAATATGCACATATATCTTTATATACTTATATTTAATAGCCTTAATTCAATATTAGAATTTATTAGCATTCTAAACCAAGTATCTATACAAAAATTAAGGTATGTTCCAGCAAAAACAAATATTGACAACACCACTTTAAATGCGCAATGAGTTCAACTAGAAGCACAAAAACTATGGTATTCTTAACAATTGCTCAACGGGTGTTCAATATTTTCTTGAGTACTCTCTTCTCAATACTGAACTGTATTAAAATATGACTGCTGTGATAATATTAATTTTCTGTTTGAGTAACTGAAATGATCAAAGAAATAGTACCACTTAGAAATTTGGAAGACAGTGCCACTTGAGCTCATGAGAATGTCATTGCAGTATTTCCACATAAAACAAAATGAAAGAAAGAACAACTTTAAGTATGTGCACTAACAGTAGAGTCAGCAGGCAGTTAGATTTCAGTTAACCAGTTAGTGAAATGAGGTTTCTTTACCAACCACAGTCAAAGTCACATGTATAAGGACACTAGTGAGAGGAGCTGATAATTCCTGGTAGCCAGCCAGGTAAAAACTTGAATATTTTATTTTGCTTTAGTGCTTAAGTTATTTGATTAAGCACCTTTGGTGCTTAGTATTTGTTTACTGCTAATATATTAACAGTCTTCAAAAGGATACACAATGGTCTATTTCTGAAAAGAATAGCTTATTTTACCTGGGACAATAATTCCTCCTTTTCTCCAGCCAGTTTTCGTAGCCGGACATCTAAAACCAAAGAACCCAATTAAAAACCAGAGAAATCTGTAACCAAGAAGATATTTTTCATAACTTTTTGTAAATTTTCAACTAAGATGCTCTTCAAACTTAAGGCTAATAGAACTGGGAGCATGAAACTTTGGTATCTTACTAATAACAACATACCTGCCTTCAATTAATAGCAGAAAAAAAGGAAAAGTATTTCATTCACACTGTTTATTTGTATAACAATTTTAAAAGCAAGACCTCTGAGTTTAGTAATTCTTCGAAGTAGATTAACAACTGAGGATTTTTTTTCAGTAATAAAACACAGTTTTGTCCCAATACCTAGAACAGCCATTTCCAACAAAATTTTCTTCTGATTGTATACTCTTTTCCCTGTCTTATTCTTAAAGATTGCTATCTCTTCAGGGAAGACAATAAGCTTCCCCATATGTTTAGAAAGTTTGTAGAAAGTGTTCTCAAACCACAGAAAAACAGTACTTGGGAAAGGACCCACAGGAATGTTGCAATTTCTCTAATCAGTCAGAAGATCAGTAATGGCTACAAAACAGTCTGTCAAGCAACACCCTGCTAAGATCAGAGCAGGTATCCTGGAAATTGTACCTTTGACAGTAATAAAGCATAAAGACATCTGTATTTCACCATGATGGAGCTACAGCAGAAACATGCATCAAATCTAATCTTTGTCAAAACAAAAATATGTAACTATTATATATTATGTACAAATATAATGCAAGTCTATAGAGATGTTTCTTTGCATGTTAATTAACGTTTTTACAGTGGATTGACTATGCATACAATAACTTGTTCAACCTAAGGATAAAACCAAGTTAAAATAAAGGCCCTTAAAACCTGTATCTTTCTGTTGTCTATGTCATTTTTTTGAATACTTTTAAACTTTTTTTCCTAATGGATATGATGAAAGACTGCACTTGCTTTACACTAATAAAGGCATAAGTATTTCAAGGAAGGGGAAAGAATATACAATGCATTGTTTTCTATAACAGAAGTTCTTTCATTGATTATACATATTTTTAAACATTTTTTTCATGAAACACAACAGAAAACATACTAATGCAAAAGTCTACACTTTTAGGCAAGATATTTTATGACAGTAATAAAACCAGAAACTGGATCAAGAGATCTAATTAATTACAAACACCCAAGCGCATACTATTTATGGTTTTTTACTCAAAACATACATCTGTCTTTTTATTCAGTGTAAGGGAAAAAAAAGTCAGTCTTGAAAGTTGTGTAAGCATGTATTCCAGAAGCATCACAGGTATCTTTCTGTGGTTGTAAAATTACAACCCGCTGTGAACAGGAGGGAAACAAAGACTTCAAACACTCTATAAAGTATGTTAGGATATTTTTTACCTAGTGGTCCTTCTCCTGCAGATTCCAAGACTTGAGCAGCTTCCTGTGATACAACTGTTATTGCACCAACCACTGATTCATGGTTTACATCACCATTTGGTGTGCCATCTGGAATTATAACTAATCCATGTTTCTAAAAATATAAAAGAAAAAAAAAGCTACTCATACATGCTAAAACATAATTGGACAGAAAAGTCTTTAAAAAGCTTTGCAAGTTGATCGAAACAGTTACAACGAAATGCACCATTTATCCTACCCTAAGGTCAGGTTTTGAGACTGCACAAGAAGAGTAACCATTCTTCCTCTTTTTCATTGACGATTTCACGCCCCACTCCTGGATTTCTGTTACTGTAAAGTAACTACTACCAACATACCTCTCCTCTCTTCATTGTTTCCTTCAGGTCAGCCAACTCCTCTCTGAGCTCATCTCGCTCAGTCTTAATGCAGTCAAAGTAATCTTTCTGTCTTTCTAGGGCCTGGGTTCAGGCAGATAGCAAGAAAAAAAATGGCACAGAGAAAAAGCATATGACAGATAGCAGAGAGATTTTCTACAACCAAATACAAAGAGCTCAATAAAAGTAAAGAAATTAAAAGGGGTATTTAATATATATATAAATATACATCTCTGATAACTACCTTTTACAAGTCATATATCTAGCCTCATTGCTGCATGTTTGTCATGACATAGTTTTTTCCCAGGCAAGTCTTAGTAGATTCTATTTTTGGTAGATTTTGATAACCTAAATTCAATACCAAAGAGTAAGTGATTCTCAATACAGGCACTCTGTGGCCAGACATAAAATTTGCTGAAACTCCATTGGCAAAGATCCTAAAACATTACATCCATTGAACTAATTTCTCTGCCTTTTATAGGGTGTAGAAGTAGAAATCTTACCTCAAAAGGTAAGATATATAAGGTTGGATATATAAGCCTGTCATCCACTTACAAAAGCAAGTAGTAAATAAACTAGTGTAAGTATTACAACTACCCTTTACTACATCCAAAGCAATCAGTTTTAGAGGGGAAAAAAAAGCAGCAAACACTAGCAGCACTATTTTAGCACAAAAAAGCGCAATATGGACATAGATGGGTTTGCCTACTTATGCTGGAGCTGTGTTACCTGGCACTTTCACTTGACTGGGCAGCATCCCAGTATTCCGTTCAAATTCAATACTGCATGCATTACAAATAATCCTGACCATACAACAACTACAAAAGCGTACACACATTTTGCCACAAAAATTACCCAACTAAACCTTATGTCATGCATGAATGTTTAGGAAGGGACTGATACCAAGAAAGAAATGAAGGTGTATACTTTGTATCGTAATTGCCCCACGTAACAATTGCAGTGTGCTGAATTTCAGTAGTTACCTAGAATCTGTATACTAGAGCAATGTTTTAATGCATTACTCAGTTTCAACAGAAAAATTTAAGTGCTGTTGCACTTGATTTATTAGCATGTAAATGTAACATTTAAAATACAGGTAATTCAACATGTGTGAAAGCATTAGCTGTCACATCATAGGTTAACAATTCATAAGATGTCCTTTTATTTCTTAACGCATACTAGATCTCTAACTACATTATAAACAGTATGAAGAACCTTAATCATGACATCATTTTGTGTTCCACTTAAAGATACATACACCTTTGACATTTTTGAAGAATAGTGGCAGAGATGGAGGTGGAAGTAAGCTCATCCACTTGAGAAAAAGGACACAGAGGCCCAGAATCACACTGCAGACACAGATCCTGTTTGCTTGGCAGTGCCCTGTGATGCTGCTGACCTTCCCAAAACATCCTTTCTATCCTTACCCGCTATGCACAAGTGTTGGAAATCAGAAAATTTTGATGGGGAAGGAAGTGAAACTGATATAACCATGTATCTCTACCTATGGAGAGATTAGTAATCGTTATTCAATGTTAAAAAACTTCAGTAAAACTCTTAGTGTTTGTATGCTCAGGGATTATGATATATGACATGGATTTTGTACTAAATCTACTTCTGTAATTCTTCTATTGGGGCAGGATGGGGCAGAAATCTGGACAACTGAGGTCTGCAGGCACGTGTTAACATAGCACTGTGATTAAAATCTGATCACTTGCCAGAAAGCAGATTTTTCTGAGGTCCTATTTTCTAAATATTCCCAAAACCTTCACAAAATCTATACCAAACTCAGACACACCATTGCTAATTTCAAATTGGCAATGCATGTACAATTTGGAGACACCGAACTGTAAAATAACTGTATATTTCAGGAATATAACCTGGAAGTTATAGTTCAGTGTCCTCAAATTGATCTAATTTAAGACCAAATACAACTGCAAATTTCAATCACTTTGTAGAAACAGGACAATATAAGACGGCAGGTGTAAAAAACTCATGCTATCTCTGTTTTGCTTGCCTCCCTTTCTTCCTCTGAGACAGCATCAGTCTTGCATACATTGTAAAACTAGGTTACAATTCTAGTTATAAACTACTCCTTTGTGAAGCTTCTCAGAGACTTCTGAAGCTAGAATAGAGTATAAATTAGCAATTAATGAAAAGCTATTAAGTATCAGGCAGAAAGACTCAAAAACTGTGAGCTAAGAAAAGTATGTAAATGTTTTTAGGTAACAGAAGTGAGAAAGAAGAGACAGCAGCATTTTTACATTTTAATAACTAAGATTTCAACTCCAAGATAGTAAAAAAACCACTTAGAAAAAAAATCCAGTTATGGTGTTTACAAGAACACAGAAACTGGCAGGAAAATTTTGGCTAAAGGAAAAAAAAATACCTTTCTTGTCAATCTGTCTGGTAGCTATTGTTTTGAACATTAGATAAATTATATGCTCTGTACTAACTCTGGCAACATATTTGAAAGAGAAAAAAGCGCTTGCACAAAAAAAAATGCACAAATTGAGACAGTCCAGTACACAAAGGTAAAGAGTAAGTATGGAAAGAATATGGTTAATTAAAGAGAAAAAAAAAACTTTCAGAAGAATGTTCAGAAAAAACTTAAAAACTTAAAAATATTGAAATATTATTTTATGATAGAAGGGAAGATTGCAACAGGGATTGAAGGACTGAAACATGAAATATGCATTGAAAAAAAGACAGTATAACAGGGCTTTTTTTAACTGAGCACCATTGGTTAAAAGGTAACTTTTCAAAGTGACTTGAACTCCAGCAAATATGGCAATTTTCAAAGAAATCTATGTGTCAAAATCTGGTGTAAAATTCAGTTAAGAGAAATGACCCTAGAGTTACTAAAAGGCAGAAAATTCCTTTCTAAAGGCTTTCCAGTGAACTCCCTCTCATCACCAGGCAATCTACTTGCAGCCCTGAACAGCCACAGGTTCAAAGTCATGTAATTATCACCAAGGCTAAGGCTGACTCAGACAGTTTTACCACTTCTGTGCTGCCCAGAAGCAAAGCTGACAAACCCTGCCTGATATACATTAGCTGTGTAGTGAATATCAACACAGTTCTTCCTGTACCACCTTCCTTCCTATACAGAAGCCCTACAGATGCTCCTCAAAAGGTCCTACACAACCATTGTTTCAATTCCAAGTCTCAATTCCAGTAGCTGGTAACACTGGTATTTTATGTGTGGTATCACAAAATCAGCTTGGTTCAGTGTTGCATCCAAGCTCACCAGCCCTAGAAGGATCAGAAGTGAATACAGGAATGCTCAAGTTGGCTGCAGAAGTCAATTCAAGATCATATTTTTTAGCACTAGGTATGCCAAATGCAAGCGTGATCTACAAATGTTCATTGAGGCTTCTCTACATTTTGACCTGTAGGTCCTGCAGCTCTCTAGGTTTTCCATTATTTGGGGTATTTCATCTTTCTTATCCCAGGTAGTGTAAAGCAGACTATTTTAAAATCCACTAATTCTTAAGCAAATTGTTAAGATGACTACAGAGGCAGGAGTCAAAATGGCAAGCAAGCTTTGAACTGTTCCAAGTTCTGAAAATTGTATTTGCCTCTAAGGAGATTAAAAGCTTTAAAAACAACTTCAAATCTGCATAAAATTATGGTACTGCTATGTCACTATGGATCAATATACGGACTCAGGCCATTTTTACCTTTGTTAAAAATAAGGAAACGATGACTTTCTCAAGCCCTGAATACAGGTAAAAATATTTTGTAAAAAAGTTATAAAATTATATGCAGGACAGTTTATTATGTTACAAATTTAATTAGTGTTACTCATCATTATGCAAGTAAAGATGAAGTGGAGCTCATTTTCTACAGAAAAGAAAGACTGCAAAACATTGTAAATATTTAAATTGGGAGTGGCCTTCATTTCTTTGGGGTACACAGCATCCCTTGGGGTGTGGGGGGCCATCCATCTACTTCTAAAATGAAAAGATACCTTTCCCCCCATATTTGATTCATACCCCTATTTTTTTATCTTTCCAATTAATTGTCTCCTGGAGATCAAACACCTCTTTGGTTATGGAGTCTATATTCTGCTGCATGCGTTGATTCTCCTGTAGTAAATAGGATGAGGAAAGAATAAAAGAGGAAAGAGAAGTAAGGAAATGGAAAAAAAACCATTCAAATAGATAAAGGAAATTGAGTAATAAAAGTCAACCAAAGAGTTTATGAACATGAAGATAAAGAAAAAGGGTGCAACTTAACATAATATATTCCTTATGGATTCACGCTAGAGAACGGTAATTAATTTTATTCTACCAATGTTGATGGGAGAATTTAGTGCAGCTAGAGCTACTTTTCTTTAGGAACAGTTCCCACCGCAGACTGGGGATAACATCCTTCCTATAGGCAAGTAATTACCCTGTTGTAGTTTCCAGATACCTTCAAGTTCCGTTTGGAAGTGAATGCTAATGTCAAAAAGTGGTTTTATTAATATTTTACAAACCAGAAAATCTTCTTAAAAGTATAAAGAAGGAAGTTTTAATCGAGCATCCAGGAAGTGAAATACAGCTGCTGACTGCTTTCTGATACTATATTAATACATATCAAGTGTGGTCCTATTTTTTACCTAACACTGCATTTTGTTGCTTGCCCTGCAAACATAACTAAAATTCTTTGCTATGCTCATATAATTATGTATGAAGACAAAATAAGAATTTTTAGGGCTAGAGACAATTTTTTGCCCCCCCCCCCCCCCCCCCCCCCAATGGCGAACTTGATTTTATATCTGGGAATGGAAGACAATGCCCTTCTGCAAAAAGCCAAACGACTTCAGCTAGATTTTCTGTTAGTGTTAATAGATGGAGAAGTTACTCAAATAAATGGTAAATGTAGGTCAAAACTTTGAAGGGACTGCATACATTTGGTGAATATTCAACACATGCTACATTCCACCAAAATGAACACTCCAGACAAATCTATTGTATATTCTTGATTCGCATACTTAAAAAAAAACCCCAAAACCAAAACTCAAACAAGAGCCAAAGAAGAAAACATAAAGTTTTTTTTAATTCATAGCAAAGTCAAAGAGAATCCAGAGCAAGTGACAGAGCTACAACCAGCATTTGCTAAGTTTTTGTGGCAGATTAATTCTGACAAGCAAAAATGCTGCCACTTAGGCTAATCTTATTCCTTTTCTTCTGCTAGTAAGTCAAATAACTCCAGTTCATGAAGCATATATGTCCTGGTTTCAGCTGGGATAGAGTTAACTGTCTTCCTAGTAGCTGGTACGGTGCTATATTTTGAGTTCAGTATGCGAAGAATGTTGATAACACTGATGTTTTCAGTTGTTGCTAAGTACCGTTTAGACTAAAGTCAAGGATTTTTTAGCTTCTCATGCCCAGCCAGTGAGAAAGCTGGAGGGGCACAAGAAGTTGGCACAGGACGCAACCAGGGCACCTGACCCAAACTGGCCAACGGTGTATTCCATACCATGTGGCGTCCCATCTAGTTTAGGAACTGGGGAGTGGGGGTAGGGAATCGCCGCTCGGGGACTAGCTGGGTGTCGGTTGGCGGGTGGTGAGCAATTGCCCTGCGCATCATTTGTACATTCCAATCCTTTTATTACTACTGTTGTCATTTTATTAGTGTTATCATTATCATTATTAGTTTCTTCTTTTCTGTTCTATTAAACTGTTCTTATCTCAACCCATGAGTTTTACTTCTTTTCCCGATTTTCTCCCCCATCCCATTCGGTGGGGGAGGAGTGAGTGAGCGGCTGCGTGGTGCTTTGTTGCTGGCTGGGGTTAAACCACGACAATGTATCATTTTCTCAGTAACCATAACAGATCTGGGACTTTTCAGAAGTCTTTCGGAGTTGCTGTACTACTATCTGGACAGCACAAGAACTTAGTGGGGAAAGAAATTGATCAATGAAATGCAGTATTATATAGCTTTTAGAAATCAGGTACTGTACTGAAACCAAAAGGTGGTGGGAAAATGATATATTAATTGAACTACAACTTCCAGTGCTAGAGGTAAAATCAGCGGGAAATGGACACCCGCATACTGTTGACAATATACATCTTTGTGGACCATTTTAAAATGAAGACTGATAATAGCTCTAGGATTTTAGGACACACTGATTTGTTTCCAGAAGAAAAGGGGAAAAGAACGCACCACACACCCAGCAACTTGGTTATGACCCAACACATGCTGACCAGTGTTGCTATATTTATGCTTGACTGGTAAACAAACAAACATTCACTACTGCAAACTTCGGTGGTTGATGTTTACAAAACTCTGAAATAACTGAAACGGAAACTTCTGGGAAAGGCAAAGAATAACATTATTATCCATGCATCAGAATTTCTGGCTATGCAAAAAGATTTTGGCCATACAAACATTAGTTCCGCCCTCACAAAGAAGAAAAGATACAAGAACATTCACGATTGAACCATGATTGTCACACGAATGAAGGATTTTTACAATATGTAACACATCTGAAAACCTTGCAGAGACATTTTCAACTTTATAAGTTTAGAAAGATTGATAGCTTAAATTCTTCCCACTAAAAAAAGATAAATTCTTCCTTAAAAATCTGAGAAAATATTTAAGCTCATTTTGTCTATGATGGCTGTTCCCATTCAAATCTTACACCATATTTATTTGGACAAGTTCGATCATACACTATCTCATATGAACATACCTCTATCAATTCATCTCTCTGTCGAAGACCCTCTTTAAGTTCATTCAGCTTATGCTGCAGAACACTGCACGTATGTTTCTGTCTCTCCAATTCCTATATTAAATAAATTAGTGATTTATTTTTACTTGTTTTGGGTTTGACACTCATTTTCAATAGAAAGTTTAAAAAAGTTAGTAATATCACTTAACATAACATTATTAAGAAATTACTGCAAAAATTTGAGAAATTCTACCTACCAAGTGGCTAAAAATCACAGAATCAGTGTTTCAGGTAGGTTCTCCAGGTACTTTGTATACAGAAGATTTTATTTAATAAAATGTAGAGAGAATAGGTGCCATAAAGTCTTAGGCACAGTATTGATGATAAAAGCTCAGATACTGAATTTATCTAAATATTGCTGGAAAAAGCTGCCACATAGGTCTTCCCTTTCCAAGAAAGTGGGAGTGAACATGTCCTATTCGATTTAAATACGTATTTCATCTTTAGTGTATCGCATTAATTAAATTACTTTTTCCTGGGGGTCGGAGGGATAGGGTGGTAGTGGCATTTTGTTCTTTTTAAAAACCAACACAATACTCAAAACATCTTTGGCCACTGAGATAGATGGACTTTTCTACTAATCCAAAAGTCTTCAACTGTTCTTACTAAGTAGTCCAGGCTTTTATGGTGTATCTTGTACAAGACTTCTATTATCTTCATAATTAGGAAAAAAAAAAAAGTCTTAAAAATCAGTACCTTTGACTTCTCTTCATTCTCCCTGTAGAATTCTGCTATCTGTTCTTCTTTCTCCTCAATGACGTCCTTTAGAGTATCCACTTGGTAAACTAAGTTGTTTTTCTCATTGTCTAGTTGAGCATTGGACACCATAGCTTTCTTGTACTTCTCTTCAACTTCAGCTAGTGAATCCTATAGTTAATAGAAAGGCCTACATTAGTCTAACTTTTTGATGTATTGTTATAATGTTACAATACCACCATGACACTGAAGATTGCTATATGTTATACAGAAAAAATTATGCAACCATTTTTGTTTCTGAATTATATTTGTGTCTTCCTTTATAGAGATACAAAGTCACAGTTCAATTTCGGTTATTCAGGTTAGATCATATACAGCACTGAAAGTTATCATTACAAAACTATGAAAATTACAAGATAATATTACACTTGCATTTTCTGCTCTGCCACCTTCACAAGTTAACTCACAGAGATACAGTAGTATATATGAAAGGTTTATTTTATTTTCAGAGCATGCACTAGAAGACACTTCAGAATGAGGCAACAAATCTGACAGAGAACTCAAACGATTGAATGACTAAAAAAGATCACAGAAATATCTCTAAGAGTAACTTTAACTTAATGCTCATTATTTAATTAGTGCTCTATTACCTCAGACTCAAAAGGTAGTCACGTTTTTTCAGTAATAATGATTCTCTGTTTAAGCAGACATTTTGTCTTTCTATTTCTTACTATGATTTAAAAAACAAAAGCTCATGTAAAGATTCACATGCTTGATTCTCTACCTGAAAGTGCACATGTGCCTTGCTATTTTTTTTCTCAGTAACAAATGTCAACTATTCAAATAGTAGAACAACTACCACTCCAGGCACTTTTAAACATGCAATGATTTCAATATACATTTTTTTAAAAATACAAAAATTGAGTTTCATAGAGTCCTAATTTCAGAACTGAAAAAGAATTATTAAGCCATTCCCTTTCCGAAGTAGGTCTGTGCCCTACTACAAATCCCCCTACTACACGTAATCTGTTCTTTGAAGGCATAAGTAGCAAAAAGTCAATTTTTAATTATTTGTATTATGACAGTAGAAGTACTAGCACAGGAAGGGCACCAGGCTTGGGTTTTCCCGAAAACAGAACAGTAGGACTAACGACTAAGATATTAGGGGAGAAGGTGGTAACAATCTAAGTTTCCTAAGAAAACACTGAAGAGTGCTATCTGTTATACAATAAAATTATGCAACCTTTTTTGTTTCTGAATTATGTTCATGTATTCTATTTAGAGATACCAAGTCACAGTTCAATATTCCATTATAAGAAAACCCCCAAAAGTCCAACCCCCAAATGCTATTCCATGTTACAAATCTCCATTTTGAGAAAGCTGTCCTTAAAACACATATTTTAGCTTTTATAATTTTATCATAATCACATGTATTTATACCTCTCTGTTCCATTCACTGAATTCTGGAATTTTGTGCTGGAGAAACACAGTATTTTAGAAACCCCAGAAAAAATAACTTAAGACATACTCTGATAGACTACAGATCAGACGAGACAAGACAGTATAAGTAGTGAAAAATATAAGAAAGGTAACATTATCATCTGGAAATACTAAACAGACAGCAAAGAAGATTCAGGATAAGAGAGCAGAAAATAATGAAAAAATAAAGAATACATGTAAGTGCATTCAAGTAATTCTTAAGATTAAAACCACAGAAAACATTTTTTGTGATGGGGTAACCATCACAAATCTTGTAAAGATTGTTAAAACAAAATATCAGAGAAAGCAAGCCTTCCAAAGACTTTCAAGGAATAATCCAATTTAGAGAAAAAAAGGAAAATACTAGGATTAAAATGAAAGCCATAGTCCTTTTATGGGGAGATACAGAATTTAACAAAAAGTACAACTAGGAAAAAAAATTCCAGTTTGATTGTTTCTGTCAATGTGATGAGTAGAGTCACATAGTAATTTAGGTTGGCAAAGATCTCTGGATGCCATCTGGTCCAATCTCCTAATTAAACAGGGCCAACCAAGATCAGGCTGCTCACAGCTCAACTGTAGTTCATTTTAAGTATCTCCAGGGATGTAGACTGCAGAACCTGGCTGGACAACCTGCTCCAGTGTTTGACTGCCTTCCTTGTGAAAGTCTTTTTCTGGAGGTCTAATTGGAATTTCTGCCTTTGCAATGCAACTTTTGTCTGATGCATCTTGCCCTGTCACTGTGCACCTCTGAACGGAGTCTGCCCTGTATTCTCTACAGCCTCCTATCAGGCAGCTGAAAACAGTGATGATAGTGCAGTCCACCCCCGCAAGACTTATCAAATTCAGTTCTCTCAGCCTCTTACTGTATGCCATGTGCTCCAGGACTCCAGCCTTAAAGAGGAGACTAGGTTAGGGCTTAAAAGATTGGATTACAATGTCATTAATCAGCAAGTTAATGGGGGAAAAAATCTGCAGTTATGGAACAGGAATAAATTGATTTTGAAAGAGAAGACAGAGAATTGCTTCCGAGAAAGAAACAAAGCCATGCCTAAGAGTGTCTGACCAGTTAAAAAAACTGGAACATTGCTAAGACTTCTTTGGAACTGTTCCTTCTTTTTAAGTGTTACATGTTCCCTATGGTTCAAGAATTCCATGTAGTTTCAGTAATCTTCCACTTTGGTGATAAGTAATATGGATTTGGAAGAATTTCCAAAACACCAAATGAGGCAGTGGGATGCCTAAGGATGAAGCAGTGGGAAAAGACTGGAATAAAAATGGGCGATAAGGCTCTGCACATAACCTAAAGCTATGAAGAAATACCACCCACAGTTCTATAAAGTAAAGCCAAAGGGCTATGCAAATTAGCCTACTTGGCTAGAACAAGGTGATTAAACCCAGCAGACATCAAGAGAATACTCTGTTAACTACATAAAAGAAAAATTTTGAGGAAAGAAAAAAGGATTCCTTTCTAGCTGATGTAAGAGAATATAGAAAGAATCAACAAAACTGAATCAAACTGAGACATGAAAAGATTTGAAGACTTAACTAAATCAGAACTATCCACATTAGAGTTTATTCTGCTGACACCCAGCAGTTTTGTAGCCAGGTAAAGACCACGCTCTTGGCAGCATGAGAGATGGTCAACCACAGAGATAGGAAGATAGCGTGATTACAAATCGCTGTTACTCAATCACTGAAAAAAAAAACCTTAAAGAAGTGTAAAAGCAGTCATCCTAGTTAACTTCTAATGTACACAAGACAAAACCACTAAAGCAGAAGTTGAGAGAAAGGCAATACCTTCCTAATTAGAAAGCAGGGTGCTCAAAAGAATCGGTACGGAAGGTAAATCAACTTAGGAACATATTGCTAACAATAGCATAAAATGCAATCCAATTTCGTAAGCCAAGCATAGATCAAGATCTTACTGTCTATTGCACACCTGTGGTCTTTGGTAACTGTAACGGATTACAGTAAATAATAGTGCATTAGTAATGATTCAGAACAGTAGTCATGAGATGCTGGAAAACATGCAAAACAGAGTTAGATTTATTCTGAAAACATGAAGCCATCTCATGTTTTATTCAAACTTAGTACAATCACAGCTATGTCTAGTAATCTTGTAATCTACTGCTCTTTGAAGTCCTTTTAATATTCATATGGCAATATGATTAAAACCAGACATACTTCTGAGCATAAGGCTGATTGAAAGTTACTTAACCTCTAAAGAGGAAATAATTTTTGCTACACTGAGCATCTCAGATTACATATTTTCCTTTACTATACCATCTAATATGTTGTTTAATCAAGGAAATCAAGCAGCATTCATTAAATTCAGTCTCTACATGTATATAAAATATTAGGAAAGATCTCTTTACTT
Source organism: Astur gentilis (assembly GCF_929443795.1). Taxonomy (NCBI): domain Eukaryota; kingdom Metazoa; phylum Chordata; class Aves; order Accipitriformes; family Accipitridae; genus Astur; species Astur gentilis. The sequence continues at coordinate 3,084,772 of NC_064893.1, read as the reverse complement.
TTACATGGAACCAATTCGATAACAGGAAAGAGAACAGAACAAACACCCTGAAAAAGATTTGTAAGCCACATCATTCGTTGTATTCAGTTTCCCTTCAACACAGAAGAGGGGAAAATAATCATACTTTAAATTAACTGCAAACTGTTAATTGTGTGAAAACTTAAAAAGAAAAGTATACATACTAATTTAAACAAGTCAAAATACAGACAAATCTCATTAACGTAATGCTGAAAACACCAACCTATAATTTAGACAAAGATAGTGGGAATGTAAACCATAAGCATAAAAAAAATAAAATCTTTCTTAATGGCAAAGTATTAAAACAAAATTAATCTTCTCCTGCAAGCAATATGCCTGTTCAGATTCATTTCAGCACATCTTTCAAAATTATTACTTTAGTTTTGCTTTCTAAGATGTAGTACTTGCTGAAACTTGGAAGACTAATTCTTAAGTTGTCATAACTATATCCCATTTCTTTCTTTCCTATTCAATACATACTAATTATTTTGAATATCCATTTATTTGCCAACAAAACTCTAAAAAATATAAATTAAACCTCTCATTATCTTAACAGAAAACACCTGCTAAAAATATGAAAGTTTAATACTATTTTAACATAAGCCAAATAATGAACATATACTATCTCATGTACATTTAACTCATATCTTAATTTACTTACATGACAAATTTAAGCTGATGCTCTCTATGCATTAAAAGTTAGATACATGCTTTAAAGAAATTCAAAAACTTGTTAGTAAAGCCTTATATAGTTAGTTGAACCAGCAATATCTCCATTACCCAAAAATACCCATACAGAATGCATGCTTGGGAGCCCTGATACCTTTAGTTCTTTAAGTCCCTGCATGTATCTCCCTTCTACATCGTGTATCTGGTCCTTAAGATCATAGATATCCTGCAGGACATAGGAATGAACCATTGCATAAGTAGTATGGGGAAAGAATTTATAGTCGAAAAAGCATTAAAAGGTTTATATGCATTTCTGTCAAATGCCAAAGCCTGCAATAATTCACAGAAATTATAATTAATTCACAACTTGATGGAGATTAAAATTTTGTTTATATCCGTGAATCCAAGGCATCTCAAATAGGACAGAATTGTTTCAAATTTGACATAAACAAAGTCTTATTTTAACATAAGCTGAACTTTATAGTGCTGAATTTAGCACTATAAATATTTATGAACACAACAAATACAATTTCCAAGATAAGTACAGAAATCTCCTTGTAACTTTTTCTTACTATTAAAAAACCAGAAGTTCTGTAGCAAAGAAAAATTCCCCCGGACCACAAATACAATTTTAAACTAGCTCCAAATTATCTGAAAATGCAGTTTACCCGTAATTCACTGAGGGATGCATCAGGATCCACCAAACTGCTTGTGTCTCCACTTCCTCTCCTAGATGAGTTGCCACTCAGAGGAGTTGCACTTACTGAATTGCGAGATGATGGCTTAAAAAGGCAAAAACATTGTATCAGGAATCATACATTACTCTTTATGAATTTCTTCACAGTCATTGAACACTTTTTTCTCTTCTTTTTACCATTTCTTAATATTAGCTTATAGACAATATTTTCTATTGATTATTTTCCAGCACTTATGTTTCTTCTTGAGGAAATTTGGGGTTCTCTTTGATGACTTATCATTTATTACAACATTACAGTTTCGAGTCATCTGTTCAGAAGACTCTCATAAGGAGGCTGTTAGTGCTGAAAAACTGGAGAAGTTTAAAATATTTCTAAAAATTATAATTTCTGTCACCCAAGATTCAGAAGAAAGTCTCCAGTGGAATTTAGCACATGAATTTTTATAACCCTAGCCTCTTACAATGCAACCTTCTCTGCTAAATATTTGTGACAGAAAATAAATTCTGTGAGAAACTAATACTTGCTAAACGTAAACTAAAGAACAAAATTATTTCCTCAGGAAATAAAAGACAGAAAGCATTAATTTTGGAGATTAAAAATATGTCTAAAATATCTCTTTGCAAGCTTTTAAAAATAACTAAAATAAAATCTACTAAAACCACACAGCATTATACTTTTTGAACTATTTTAATACTTACAAATTTGTGGATGAACACTGACTTTCAATAGTTTTTAAATTAAAAAATCTTACCCTTGAAAATATTTCTGAATGTGATTTTTCACTCTTTTCTTCCAGCTGGAAGAAAAAAAAGGGAAAGTGATCACAATACATCTTCTGCAATGAGGGACTACTGAATCACCATCTCCTGTTCAAAGATATTGAGAAATATTTAAGAATGGAAAATGAAACAATAAAAATAAAAAAACCCAATGAAATTCCAGAATTTAGCATAGATCAAGACAGGAAAAAAATATTCAGCCTGAAAAAGTAGTTTTTACCTCAATTGCAAAATAAATGAATGCTTGTAAAGAAAAAGCCAGAAACTTCTTTTTAAAGTTTTTAAAAAGTCATTACCAATATTAAAGTACTGAACAATAAAACATATTTCACTATTTTAAATTTCAACACAGTAGTGACTACAACACTTGGTGGCATAACAAACACAAACTTCATGCAAGTGCACTTCAATCGGTGACACCAGTGTGAACGTCCTAGTTATTAGAAAACACATTTGTTCCTTCAATCTCTTTGGTGAAACCTGCAATTATATCAGGACAAAACCAATTCAGGTAAAAGCCCATAACTAAAGTGTACTAGTTAATAGTAACCTAAAAAATAATTTCAATTTATATTTTATGTATTGAAGCCTAAGCAAAAAAACCTACCACACCCCTCCTCCTTATTTAGGAAACTCTGATATTGCAAAATTATATTGCAGATTTCCATATTTTCTACATTTTTATGAATCAAAATAGGTGGAATTAAATTAAGACATTAACGTGTTGCCATATTTTCAAAACCAAGTATGATATATACTGCGTATGGTATCTCAAACATCTTGCTTCTCTGAGAACACCTGTTTTTCTCCCAGCCCAGGGAGAAGAGATTTGGAAGTCTTTTACAATCACAGTAGAAACAGATGTTACTTTACGAGATCTTTCTTTTTCCTTCTATTGTGGTTTCTTTAGAAGCAACATTGTATTTCCATGGCAAATTCACCACCTCCAATGATGTACTGAAATTGTAAATTGCAAATATTTGTCAGCACTGTGAAAATAAAATGATGTGAAGAATCCAATTGATCTGAAGTATCCATTTGGAATAACTTAATATATAAATTTGCAAACTAGTAATACATAGTAATGATGATGGTAATAAAAGCAACTGAGAAGGTAGCATAATTGCCAGTGTCAGCCACCACATTTTCTTTTAGCAGAGCATTAATTTCAGAAAAGCAGGTTTATTAAAGAGGAAAAAAGCGCTAAAATTTAAACTGGAGAAATGATTGGCCTTTCATGCTTTGAGCATGTACAGACAATATAATACCATGCATTCTTACAATACAAGTTACATAGCACTGTAAGAGTATTAAATCATGTAAATGCAGAATCACAGAAAGCGGTTGTAGGGGTACTCTAGCAGTCACCTAGTCCAGCCTCCCATCCAAAGCAGAACTGCTGCCAACAGTTCAGGTCAGCTGTGGTTTTATCTAGCTAAGTCTCACCAGCTCCTGAGGATGGAGGTTCTCCAGCCTTGCTGTAACCTGTCAGATTGCAACGCTAACCTCCTTGAAGAGCTTCTTGCAGTGTCTACTCTGTACCTCCTAAGGTGCAGTGTGAGACTGCTGCCCCTTGTTGCACTACCTGGCGTGGGTATGAAGAGTTCGGCTGTTACCTAATCAAGCGGTTGCAGGCTGCTGATTACCATGTAGCATTGCCTTTGCCCAACTAAATAAGCCCAGTTCTCTCAACCTCTTCTCCTACCACATGCGCTAACCCTGACTGTTACTTCAAAGACATGCTCAAGAACAGAATTTCTAGAACTTACAGCAGCAATAAAGAGAAGGCAGCTAGGTTTGGTGTAAAGGGATGCACAGGAAAACCATCATGATAATTTTCCTGTAACACACTCTATTGACTTGGGATTCTGTTCAAGAAGTGTAGCCAATAATGAGTGCTCCAGTAATGGATCCTGACCAATTCTCATCTAGGATGAATGAACACTAAAATGCACTAGCAAGAGTGCAGTTGTAAGTATTTATTTTTGTCACTGAACCAAGTAGTAGTATTCCAAAAATACACCAAAACCCCAGACATTGTTAATTTCCATAAGAAAAAACAAGCTCAACATTTTATATTTAAGAGATGCTTAAGCTTATCACACACAAAAAATGTGAAGTGTTAACACTTGTCACATGCTTCTAGCAACAGGCAAAATCCCCTTTAGAGTAAATAAATCAGCATGCTTTTTAAAAATTCAGACTCCAGACATTTTTATACAAAAAACAGCCCCAACCTCTCAACAAACCTATTTCCCATTAAATAACTCTGAATGCTTTTACAGTATTTACTCTTTCAGAGTATGAAAAGAAAATCCATGGTTAGCCAGTTTGCTGTATTCACCACAGTATAGCAACAAGCATTACACTCACGCTATTCAAACCTTGGACATCATCTGCATCGGAAACAATGCTTCCCCTGCGGTTGGAACGACTAAAATAGTCAGCAGCAGTTTCACTTTGGTCAGAAAAATCAGAGGACTTCAAAAGATAAGAAGGGTGAAAGAGCACTGAAGATGATACCACAAAATGAACAAAAGCTTATTTAAAAAAACCAAACACAAACAGGAAATCCAAACTTAAATCTCCATTATTGCAATTTATTCTTGCTTTTCTAACAGTTTAACAGCTATAAAAACTTAATTAGTCTTCTAGATTTTTGCTATTTTAAATGTGTCTACATGAATAAAATGTGTGCCACACTGATGTGAATACTTTAGTCAGCATATACATTGTTTTTTAAACACTCTCTTAGCATGTTTATTACTCTTATAGTTTACTCTATCCAAAATTAAAAGCAATGGACATTTAGTATTGATTCATTTTTCTCATTTGGAGCAATATAAAAAATAAAATCAGAGATACGAAAGGGTTTAGTACTAATATAGTGCCAAACACAAGCTATAAAAAATTATCTTGTTTTAAAAAAAAGGTTTGTCGAGCATAAAAACAGATTATATAACCAGAAGTTGATGAATAAAAGTTGTTATTTTTCTCCATGAATATTGTCTTTTCTTCATATCAACACAATCCCAACACTACTAATTATGAATATGATCTGGGCTGCTTCTCATTCATAATTTTAAGAGGCCTTACAATAGAAGACCCTTACAATAGAAGACAAGCTTGCTCCCTAAAGCTGTATGTCAGACAGGCACCTAAAAAATGCTAATGCTACACATCACTGGTAAAAAAAGCAAACTATATCTAACCATGTTACAGTAATTACAACTGCCATGGGAATTCAAGTGAAATATTTAACTGAGAAAACATTATCCATGTTAAGCCTAGCATTTAATGAGAAGAGTAAGTTTATCATAAGTGTTGTGTTGATAACATTCTACTTCAAAAGGCAGAAAAATACTGTGAACTTTATATTTAGTTTTAAAAGTGATTATATGAGAGAAAAATCTTTAAATGAACAGTTTGAAAATATATTATCTACCCAATTTTCACAATTTAAAACAATAATTCTTAATTTCTTTGTACTCGATGTCCATGATTGATGTAGCCTCATCTTACTCCAATTAAAAGACAGTGAGATGTCTTTTATGCAAATGTGACCAGCTACGTATAAAATAGTTTGCTGATGAACACCTGTCTCAGATTATGCATGTTTAGGACTATGGAGTTTGTATTTTTTGTCACTGCTAGGTGATGTTCTATTTCTCTGACAAAGAGTTTTCCATCTATATCTACATTTTAAATATAATCTTTATTTTTTTAAAATAACCAATTTTCAGTCACAAGTTTGGCTAAACTTTATCTCACTTGCATTTGACAAATTATAAAGATGCTGAACATAATTCTGCTTATATGTATTATGCTTACAGCAAAAGAACAAACAAGTCAAGGGCTACAAACAATCTATGACAACACTGTGCTCTTTTTCATTCAAAACCAACTTATCTTTGCTGATGAAAAGTCCATACTTCTGATAAACCTTACTGTTCCTCCTTCTATACCTTTTGCACTTCTAGTATCTTTCTCAAGACGTTTATCAAAACTGATATAGTTTAAGATGGAGATGCACCATACAGTTTTTCACCAGAGTTTTCTGCTGCATTTCTATCTTCTCTTACTTTCTCTTTTCATTTCCAGTGAGTACTGAGCTAACTTCCAAGGCACTACCCAGAGTAAAACTAAAATATTAACCATAGAAACAGTAGAAAGTTATGAATAAGATTTTTACTTCATCTGCTTTTCAGAATTATTTCATTAAACAAATACTTTGAATGCTATTGACCATTCACTAGTGTGAATGAATAGTACCTTGGCATTATTGGTATCACATATATCTCTATCAGATCTCAGTATGTATATATTCCTATATACGTATAAAGTATATACTTTTAAGAAATTAATCTTAAGAAAAATTAAGGAGACAAGTAGTATTTACACAGTTCAAGAGACTTTACAGATGGATGTTAATACCTCTTAGGTTTTGGAACTTCATAAAACAACAGCAAAATTCCCTTTTTTCTACACCCTCAAAATTCACTCTGACATCTGTTGTAGCTAAAACCATCCAGTTTCTGACAAATCTGGTTTTGTTTAGTCTCTATAACATCATTAAGAATATGCAAAAAACGAAAAGAGGACTGAACTTTCAATTTAACCCATACCAGAACGCTGATATACTTTTTTTTGTGCAGCATGACAAATGAGCAGCTGTACCAATGAAACGAAGACAGTTGTTCTGAAGGAGAAACAGAGCAGAACTATTTAAAATCACTTTGCAGCATGAAAAGCCATCTTTGGAATGACACTTTTAACACAATACAAATCCAGCAACTAATTTCTCTGTTTTGAATACCAGTCACAATAAAAATGGGCCAGCTGCTTCTTACTACACAATATAACAAAGTTTGCATTAATCCTCTTCCACAAAAGAAAGACTTTTTCACATGTATTGTAGTAACAGTTTCATGTGCCTGCCCCAACTATGACATCAAGTAGTAACCCCAACAATGTACTGCACTCCAGTTTCCAATTGCTTCCAATTATATACATTACAAACATTTAATAGATGTTTAGAAAAAAAAATTTGTTATTGCTTCTACACTTTACTGTCTTACTGCTAAAACTTTACATCTTGCTAAGAATCATATCTCTGGCAAATTACATTTTTTGATGCGGAATTGAAAAATTGAGTCATTGTAAATACTAATAATCATTGTGCATTAGTATCAAAGCATTCAGCAAATCATGCAAAAGGCACGCTCACCACAGGACTATTTCGAATTGAGCTTGCTCTTGACGAATAACTGTATTCAGATGGCTAAAGAAAAGTTATGAAGGAAATTTTCACAATTTTCATAATTTTTGTCTCCAGAAAACAAAGATAATGAAAGAAACAACCAAAAGCACTTACAGTGCGAGAACTATATGAGCTATATAATCCATCACCGCACAAAGATGCCTGAGAAGGAGGGAATGAAATACCATTTATAATCAGTCTCAGAAATAATTGTGCCACACTCTTACACACTTTAATGTTCTCTATCTTGTCCCACCTATGCATTTTCCAGTTAACATTATACTTTTTGAAAGGACAAACAATTTTTAAAAATGTCCAGCAGCATTTCCTCCTATTATTAGGGATGTCTATTTCCAATTATAAATCTAAGTATTGCCTTGAAAAATAGCCAAATAGTTTTTTAAAAGATAAATTATTAACTATTTTCAGAAGAAAATTAAATTAAATATTTAAATTGCAATTTGGTTTTCACTGTTCTGAAGCCTTCAGAAGTTTTAATCCACCCTGGGAACCGAAGCCGTATTTTACACTTATCCGTTTTACTTTGTGCTCACCCATGCAGGTTTTCCTGAAGGAGAATGTTTCAAGGTGCAAAGCTGTAATGTATTTATGCAGTGTATAATAAAAGCAGCTCTGGGCAACACAATTGAAAAAAAAAAAAAAGAAAAAAAGAAATACCATCTCATGCTGCTTTCCCCCTACCTATGAAGAGTTCTCTAGTAGAAATTAGAACTATATGTAATAGCAGTCATTATGGTCTTGTTCTCCCTGGATCTTCCAATGATTTCTCAAGAATAGGCACAAAAGTAAAAAAAGTTATCTCTGTTTGTAATCCAAGTGCAGAACAAGACCTCACTAATGACATAAAAACATCACATAAAAATACTTGATGATTTTCTACATAAGCTTAGCATGTCTCTAAATGGCAGCATAGGTTGGATTTGAACAACTATAGCAGCAAAAGGCATAAAGTTTCAGGCATGCATGTCACTTTCTAAAGATGACAACTTTTTGTAGAGAGCCAATCTTATGGCACTTCTAGCTACATTTTTGGTAAAGATGCAGATTAGGTTTTCATCCTATTAATTTTCTATATGATTATTAAATTTAAATATGGCATCTTATTTGAAAGTATTTAAAATGTATTTGCCATAAATTTCTGTAATCTCCTGACAATGATTTTTCCCATTCAAATGCTTAACTTCTTTAAATGCTTTTTTTAGTATTATACATGCAGTTGTTATTTAGTATGCTTAGATTAACTTGTTCTAACCCCAGTGTCTTTCAACATCATTGTTGTGTTCATAAACTTTATGGTTGTCTGTAAAAAGACCAGTAAAACAGCAACAACTGAAATACTTTAAAGAGGCAATTTAACAATGTTAAAAACATTAAACTGAATGCCTCCACAAAATGACACACACAAGCTGCAGATTATTTAAAAATATGAAAAAGATGCACATGTAATACTGCCAAGCCTCATGGCCATACAATACAAATTTAAGGCAACCATGCAAATGGTGCTTACGAACCAAACTGATACTTCTGATCAAACCAGTGTTTACAGAAGGAGACACCTATGAAGAAAAGTGTAATTTTATATTTCTCAGGGCCATTCAAACATCTAAAGATAAGCAAGATGTTATTTTACATTGTACTAACCCTGTAACTCCTAGTTGTTGCCACTGGATCACTGTAGAGAGAAGACGACTGTATTGTGAAGAATAGAAAAAAGTTAGAAACACTTTTTCTGCATACGTTAAATTCTTTTATCTATTGCTCTATATTCCCCCAAAGTTCTAAAGATTGAAATACTGAATTTTACATCTATTATAGACAGGAACTTTAAGAAAAATGTGGATAAACACTCCAAGAAAACCCATTATCTTTGAAATCATAATCTAAAACATTAACTAAAGCTATCTGGTATTTTTATCAGAAGATTTGTAGAAGAGAATGATAAGAAATTAAGTAGTTTTCAAAAGACACATCAATTTCCTCTAGCTACCTATTTAAACTTGACCATGACAGTAGCTGCTGTACTAGAAGATGCTACCCCTCTCACAACAGACCACTGATTTATCATTTACATTACTGTAAAGAAAGTAGTATATTGGTGCTAAACTTTTAAGACTTTTTGTTGTTGTTTTTTTAAAAATAGGACTTTGAAAAAGCAACTGTCACAGTTGCTAGTTGTTTTCTTTATATCATACAGCAATCATGAAACAAGTTATTTTAAATTTAAAACCCCACATATGCAGAACAGAGTAACTTGCATGTTATCCATACATTTTATAAAAGGCAACCCTTAAAAGACATACAATTGTAACCACTATTAGCTGTAATAATTTGCAGTGTTATAGAAAGATAGATAAAAGTTTGCATCATACAGCATAAGTAAGTGAAAACAAATATATGTAATTTACAGACGTTAAAAAATTAATATAGGAAGAGGAGACAGACCCGAGTATGGTAGGAAGGAACTGGTTTATTATATCTAAGGCTGCTATAATTTCTTTGATCATAGTAAATTCCACTCTGTGAGGGGAAAAAAGAAAGGAGAAAACAAAGGTTGCATCTGTAGATCTTGTAAGTAAAAGTCCTATCTCAACATTGCCCAAACATTCCCAAGCTTAGAACCTGTACAGCACACTGTAAAAATCCTCCCTATGTTGACCCAAAATCAATATAACCTTCTGAAGCAAGTAAAGCATAAAAACCCTCCGAACTACTTATGAACTCTGTAAATCAGCATTATCTGTATTTTTAATGCCATGCCCAAAGTGGTAAATAGTTTGGTTTTTTTCCTCCCTAATAAATAAGAAAACCCTGAAAAGTTTATCTAAACCCTGATAAGTGCAGCATGAAATACATGAAAAACATACTCGACAAAACTTGCTAATAATTAGTACAATGTTTTGCTTGATCTTTTTTTTCAATTAGATACCACCCTGAATGAGAGCATTTGGGGAGACAGAAGTACACAAATTCCTAAGAATTTAATGCGGGATGGATGTTTATGTGATCAGCATTAGTTTGTACCATACCACTGTTCTTTATACCTAACATGCATGCTAAAAGCCTGGCAATTATACTTTGGCTTATTTCTGGGGTTTTTTTTGACACTTCCTACATAAATTGCATATATATGCATATATGAGGAAAAAATTTATATACACATATAAAGAAGGAAAAACAGAGAGATGAAGACATGGCAAAGAGTAGTGCTTTCAGCATGTAGCACTTTGTATCTCAATAGGCCGCAGGAGGCAGAAAGATTCATATCACTCATTTCAGAACTGAGGGAACAGGAAAATAGCACCTCAAAAGCGCACAGAGAAGTGCTGTAATACAAATAATTAAATACAAAAAAGATTTCAGCCTTGTCTCAACACAGGCATCCACTGCTGCTCTGACTCCCCCAAACCCTGATGCAACTGTTCATTCATCAGTGCCAAAACCCTCTGAAAAATTACCTCCAAAATATTTAATTTCTTGGCATTATATTCACATATATTACACACTGAACTTTCTAGATTAGTTTTTGGAAGACCACAATAATCCACATGTCTTTCTTAACAGTTCACTGGGTTAATGTCAAGGTTTATGGTAAATTCAATCTGCTTTACATCTACATTTAAAATTTCTCTAACTGATAAGAGACAAAGTGTAAATAATAGAACACATATCTCCATCCTGACTGAATAAACTTTAATCCAGAGAAGTGCCACTGTTAAATATTTCCAAAAGCCTTCCCCAGGCCTCCAATAGAATGTAATTTCTATTAAGCTGGTTCTATTCATGGGATTCCACTGCCATGAGAAGGGTTTCAAACACTCAACTTCAGGTCAGAATTTGGTCAATACTAGAGGTTTCTTTTTTCCTGAAAACATTTATGCATATGTCAGCAAGCTAATAAATTTATCCATAACTGTATCAGTATGTAACTCTATACAGTTAGTATATTTATAATAAATATTATAGTAGAAAACTAACCAACAAATCTTTACGGGAATAAGCAGCTTTCTTCTTTGAACTATGGGATTCACTGTAAGCATGACTCTAAGAATGAAATTTAGAAAATTAATACCACTATATAACAGCATCTTAAAATATAAAGGAGATAAACATAAGGATTTAAGGTTTTTATTATCTACAACAGAACCACAGAAAATTCTAATTACATGATTAGAATAATAGGCCATACTTCTATCACTGTGTAAAAAAAGACTGGCAAGTGAAACTATAACCAACCTTATCCCTGATTAACACAGACTTGGCTTAAGCCAGAGTTCACATTTCACAAAAAAAAATGTAAAACCAATAAATAACTAAAAAAGCTTAATATTACAGGCTATTTTAAATACTATATTGTGTTTGCCTATCTGTAGCTAATTCATATAACACTGCTGTTTAAATAAATTCTGCTTTTTAAGTTGCTTACATATTCCTTTTAGTGGTACTTGGTGCTTGTCATTGCTTAAGGAGACACACACAAATCTCACTTAGCATAATACCAATGAGAATGTGATGCACTCTACTACCACTTCATAACAAATAAGAAGGATTTTTTTTTGAAGTTATAACAAACCACCTGCTTTTTGTCAGGACTGAAATAATTTTCCATTAGATTAAGTTAAAGTTTCTATATGGAAATGGAGAATACAAACACATGCATACACAGACTTTTTTCCAAGTATGTCCTCCAATTCTAATCTGTACGTCACTTCACTACGAAGTTCAGAAATAACAGATAAATAGTAAAAAGTGCTTACAGTAAAGACAGCTGTCTGTAATACGTGACTTCATTAGATTTTCTCCCAGAAAAAGCTTACACATGCATTCTATGGCAAGTGTTAGAATCGTACTGCTATTCTAGGTCTGAAAGTGAGATAGTACAAATTTATATACTTTTTAAAGTCAATATTTCAAAGTAGCTAGTTAGTGCCATTACACCCTAAAAACAAAACACAAAAGCAGTCTTCACTCAAAGACATGCAAAATGTTAACATACAGGGACTGAGTATCTTGTAGATCTATCCTTAGCACTGTCATACTGAAGTAAGAGAAAATGAAATTAAAATCATGAAGTTAAAAAACCAAGGGATATAAAAATTAGCTTTTTTCAAAGAATGACTAAAAAGACTTAAAAGGGAATTACAAGAAAACATTCTACTAGTTATGACAACTTATACATGAAGGACTGCCATTCATACAATCTAAAGGGCATTCTGAGGCTGGAACACTTTTAAATAAAAACTATTTTTATTTCCCCCAACAGCATTCCAGTTTCTAAAAAGTGAGATAATTTTGGACAGCAGTAGGTTACATGAAATATTTCATGTGGTTTTGGTAACAAAACTTTAAATAATTAAGCAAAGTCTCATACGGTAGATTGTATTAAACTGAGTCAGTATTTGTTAGGTTATGTTGTAAAAGGCTCATCTCCACACAGGCAAAGAAGCCCAAAGGACCATCAGTCAGCCCCCCTGTGCAGGTGTGAAATCCATCATGATGTGGGGGCTCTCTGGGGCACCTTACAGACTGAGGGAGGTTACTGCCTACAAGGCATGGAAGACATTACGGGATAGGGGGGAATAGCATCTTGGGATCAGGGGAGGAATCAAAGGTGGGGAAATGGAGGGAAAGAGGTGTTTTTGGAAGGAGCAAGTGTGTGAAAAAGGCAGAATAGTAGTACAAAAGGGCCACCTGTGTGTTAAAAAGACTTCTGGTCCACCAAATTTGACAACTCTTAACAATACTTATGAAAACAGCTTTGCAATAATAGCTTAGCCAGTGTCCTCATGTTTCTTGTCACTCAACAACAGCAGAATTTGTAGAGTTTATATATTAATTTTTTTTTAAAAATACAAATCTTACATTTTCAAAGCAAGCTTGTTTTTTCCAGTTCATTTAAAATTCCACAGGTATAACTTAGCAATTCTGACTGTAGGTAATATGTAATCCAAAATGTTACTAGTATCATCCTAAGCTTTCTTAAAACACAAAACAGAAATTGAAGGTAGTTTGAGAACATTAGATGATATATTAATAGCATGTTAGAGTATTACCCAGTGTAATTTTCAACGAGTACTCAGAGGCTTACAAGAAAAAAAAATTTCTTCTTGTCTATTGATGTCTGAAAATTCCTTCTAGACATCAAACACCAAAAATTCCCTGGTTTTAGAATTTATATTTGTTTATCAATTAATATAGGCCAAGTTTACTTCATATTATTACATATTGTTTTCATATTATCTCAATAGTTCCAATATAGCCAATATTCATAGTATATTAAATAATAATTTAATATTATTAATGTAATTTACAGACTACGGTACCTTTTTGTATTGCTAAAAGTATTACCATACAGGACCCATAGGACACTGTACCAGTTTCAACCAACTTAACTTTTTTTTTTTTCTTTTTTAAAAGTGTTTTTATCTTTAATTATTACCTACAGATAAGCAACCTTGCTACCAGAGAATGGAGACAGATCACTCAGATAATCATTATCAACACAGCACTGAACTTACAGCTTTACTTAACTATTAACAGCTTAACACTCTATACTAACAAATATTTAAATTGCCTAAACTAGGAATACCACAAAATATACAGAAATACCCATTTCTGAAAAAGTAAAATTTCTGTTTGTATTCAATCCTTGACTGTAGGACTAACATCGCAACATAATTGAGAAAAAAGGTTTCTTGCCATAACTTTTAGCAACATCTTTGTGCCTGTCAAGGTTGATGCACAACCTTTGCCACTTCATTTTACTTCTCTTTTGGGCACATTAGAAGAGGAAAAACTGGAGACATTAATTCCCTTCAGACTTGAAATTATGTTCAAGACAGAACACTTACCACTTCACACTTTCTTTGAGCCCTCAAACTTGCTATCACAAAGTGTTTGATTACATCAATCACTGCAGCAGTACAATTAATACTGTTTTCTATAAAGAAGCATGCTTTCACCAAATTACTGCTGTGGTAAGTAGACACAGAAAGTGTTATAAAGTGAACACATCAGAGCATGCTTATCCCAGGCTACACACCACAAAATCTCTCCTTCTGGAGGTACTTGCTCTGTTCCTGTGAGACCCACTGACATCCAAAGAATTCTTAAAAATAAAATTGTAAAAATATATCAATACATAAAATAATTTTTAAAAGTTCTAATGGTAACTGTTAATCTTCACTGAAAAGCATAAAATAATGAAGGCAGTTGAAGAAATTCTGGGTAAGCCCACCCCCAAATAAGCTCTTTTTTTCTGCTAAATTCAAACCCTATTGTTTAGTCAAGGGTAAATTATTTAATCTCCATCTTAGGATGTTCTGTATGTTAACCAAGGCAAGAGCAGATCTCAGCAAACCTGTATCAGCTCACAAGTTTATAAGTGTTGCCACATAGCATATTTTACATGCTTTTTCTGTAAACCATCTACTGTTTGCAAAGTAGTCAACACTACCTGATTTAAATGATTTGGTAAAAATACCTGTGTGAGAAATTGCAGAAACACTTAACACCAGGACTCGCAAGACATTACACAAGATTACATTTAATTGCCAAAACCTTTTAGTAAGTGACAATAACTTTTTTTTTTTTTTTAAGTGACACAAAGAAACAGCTTATTCCACCTTCCAAACAAAATCAACCCTTTTATTTTAGTCATTTGTCTTTCTCCTGGCCTATATATCCACATCAATGACAAGCTGATTTCTAGGCAAATCTACTAGAAACAGGAAAATGTTTACAAACCCTCAATACAACTATTCTTTACCACCATATATGACCTAAAGAGGATATAGGAGAGCCTGTACAATACCAGAAATACTTCTATTAGCAGTCTTTGGGATACCTTGTATTACTCAGGTAAGCCTTGGCCACTAATGAATAATATATCCACACATTCTCAAGAAAATATAACCCTGCATCATATCGAACTTCTTCAAATTGTATCCTAAGGTGCTACTACTTTTTCTTCCACAAATATTACAGAAACACAATAATACTTAAAGTGCAAGAAAAGAAACAACAGTGAACAGATGACCATCAGCATCAGTTTGGAATGAAAGCCCAAGTTACAAATCAGTATTACTCATCTTCAGTAAGTAGCATTGATTCAGGATGACTCTGACTCAGCAGTAGTATTTACTTTATTAAATAAAATTTGCCTCTTTGCAAAATATCTGAGACAGATAGGGAAAATGGGAAAGAGATTTTTTTTTTCCCCATTAGACTTATCTAAACTTGACCAGTGTTTGATCATTAATAGAACCTTCACATGTGACTATGAAATGCGATGTGTAGTAGTAATCATAAGCCAACTGACAACTTATGTAAGATCTTAACACTCTACCACTTCAAGACGAGCCAATTAATTCTTACTATTGGCAATATCTGAAGCCCGAGTACAATTACTCAGCTTTATAAAAAAGAAATAAAACTTATTAGACTGGAATAACACTAAAAGATGACACTTAAAACTTGTCATTATATATCTTATTCCAAATAACTAATTGTTGAACTACATATATTTCCAACCAGTCTTCAAACATCACTCAATTTTTTTCAGCAACAAAAATATACCGTAAATAAATATACGTAGAACAGAAAAAAAAAGTACAAGGTATTTATAGTAAAAACATAGTAAAAGAATTAAAATGTGGCAACTGAGATTCTTTTTAAATGCAAAGATTGAAATACATAAAAATAAACTACCTTGTTAACATTGATGGAAATAAAATACCAGATGAACTTTAACTTTATATGTGACTTAAAATACTGACTCTAAAACTGCTAATGCTTGGAAGACTTAAAGCATCATCCGCTTCCTAAGAAAATGAAACCAAACCCCCCCTTTTTTTTAAAAAGGCCATGATGGAAAAGGAAAGTATACAGTTAGAACACAAACCAAATATGAATGTCGACTGGACTGGTGAGAATACCTGGCCCTCTCTGAATCTTCCTGAGAAAGAAGAAATGCAAAGTTATTTCATAGGAGGGGGAGGGGGAAGAAAAAAAAGAAAAAAGAAAGAAGATGACGACAAAGTAAAAGCAAGTAAAGATGAGCAACATGCTGTTAGTACTTTTAATGCTATGTATTATTTTGAATACTCCATTGTGGCAAGTGAACTCATTCAAGTCAGAACTACTTTGATTTCACCTGATTTGGGTAAGTATGCCAACACACTACATTAGGAGATGTAAATAAGGGGGGGTTAATTAATAATTAGTGTTCAGTAGTCAATCTTTCTTCTGATTACAGTGTTAAAAGCTTTACAAAATTAGAAGTACATCAGTAAGAAATTTACTATATAATTACTACAGTCAGATTATGAACCTTTTACAAAGTTACTTTAGCCCTAATAGAGATGATTATTCTCAAGTTACCTCATACATACTTCAGATTTTCTCCTCTATCATAGGAACAAAGCTTCTTAAGCAAATTCATCAATTTAAGTTATATAGGCAGTTCTGCTCTACAATGACAGTGAAAATAATAAACCCAACTTGTAAAATTTGGGGGAGGACAACTAGCTAAGGCACCTTACTATCTTTTGTTCTGTTGAAAGATCAGAGAATGTTCATTTTGGCTCACACAAAGGAATATGTGAGAAGCAGCAGGACAAAAATAGAACTAATTTAAAATAAAACATTAAAATGTTTCACGTGCCTTAAGTTTCTCAAATTTTTAGTTACAGTAGATAAGCATGTTAATAACAACCTAAGTTTTCAACTACCCCATTTGAAGACTACAACAGGGCTCTAGAACTAGGAATCCTTCCTTAAATTACTCACATCCTACAGTTTTCAATGTCAAACTATTCTAAAGATTGTAAACCAGTTATCTTTACAGTCAAAAGTTCAGCCATCAGATCATAGATGGATATCCAAACTCTAAAGCTGGCTTTTATACTGCTTATGGTCACATGGTTATTTTCTACATTATCATTGGATACATTAACTTGTTTAACATTATTTTGTGACATTTCAAAAGGCCTAGTTAATACTCCGCAGAAAAATAATTTCCCAAAGAGGGGGAAAAAACCCAAAGAGGTTCATTTCATAATGACGTTTTAGTCTTCCTCTCTATAGTGTCTACTTTGAGGTTTAAAGTGAATATTTATGCTATATAACTTTTCAACACGTTAAGGTCAGATCACTGCCAATTTTAAATATACCTCGTGCCTGTGGTCTAAATGAACAAATACCAGTTAATAACATTTGCAGCTTGCAAGCAGACAGTTTGCTGTTTATATAAGATTCCTCTTAATTGCCAGTATAACACTCCAGCTAATAATATGCTCCTATAATGCAAATCTTCAGCTTCTGATACAATTTTCTGTACATTTCTGTTGCTAATTACTTAGGGTAACAAGTCTGTTCCTGACATAGACTCAAAAAATAGAAAGCCAGTGTTAAGCATTCAGCATATTCAGGTCAAAAGGATAAAGTACTACAGTACATATTGTAAAGATAGCTGCTGCTGGTAGCTATAAAGCTTGATTTCTAAGAATTTAAGATTGAAATATGCACTTTATCTAAGACAGACGTTACGTCTCCCAATCCAGGAAGAGAGTGCACATCTCCTCAGAAACCTCCTGCAGTAGATATGCCTATTACGAGTGCAAAAAGAAGGTGGCATTCAGTTGGGTGCCATTATTTTTGAAGTGAGATGGCTCACAAATGCAATCTGTATTCCACAGTTTGGATATCCTTGCTCTCCAGCATAAAAGCATTCAAATGTGCATTCCAGCAAGAGATAACAGAAACCTTTGTTGTTCTCTAAGTGACATGAGAACTAATATACACACAAACGTCAGCTAGGCAAAGAGACAATATAAAGGCAGCACAATTTTGCAAATAAAATTCTAATGACAATCCTAGGATTTCTCAACAGAAGGACCGATTAACTGTAATGGAAGTTTTGACTATTTGAATTTATGGTTAGTCTCAGCATGTATTAATTAAATCTTCTTGATTCAAACCATTCACACAGTGAACACTTCCCTAAAAACCTAAGAAGAAACATCTCCAATCTGCCTTTTTAAGAGGCACACGAAGTTTGTGAAAAGAACTCTCTAAACAAACATTGCATTAAATTATTATAAATTGAACAGAAGCTTTTTTGGATTGTAACTCAACTATCTCTACTCCTTCCTACTTGGTGGATTTAATCTAAATAAATAAACAGTCAAATATTTTATCATTATTAATTCAAAACAATAGGCAAGGGGTAAAAGGATGCAAGTGATGCATGGGGTATTTTTTAGGGTTTGGGGTTTTTCAATCTTTTATAATGGATTTTTGTAAGTCATAGAAGTGACTTAATCATCAGTGAAAATACTAGCATTCACACGTTACTCAAAGAAGAAACAAATAAATGTAAGTCTGCTAAGAAGAAGGAGTAAAACCCCCAAACTCCAGCAATTAACTGAAATAAGAACATTTACTATTGAAAAGATGTTTACCTAGATTGAAACTAATGCAATTTAATTTTAAATAGATTCATGACAAGCCAGCACATGGTGGAAAAAAACCTCCCAACATTTCATTTTAAGAAAAGCATCTGATTTCATAGTTTGTCTTTTGCTGCTATAAAATACCATCGATACCACATCTATATAGAGTTTATACACATTTGTTTTCAGTAACAGAACACTTTGAAATGACACACAGCAAACCATTAGTAAATTACTTCCTCCAAATCCTATGTTAGTTCTCCGAGTGGCAAAAACATGCACAACAGGTGGTTTTAGCCTACCATCCATTTCTGGATATGAGCCCATTTTCTATCATACGAATGCTGAGAAAACTACAGAATGTAAAAACAAAAACAAACAAACCATTTACAGTACAGATTAGTCACCACACAAGACTGGATTCCCAAATCAAAAATTTGGAAAAATCTAAATTAATTGCCATGTAATCTTCACTACTTTTTTTTTTTTTTTACGAGAAATGTGTGGAGCAACATAAAACCGTATGTGTAAATATCATCCCAATTCTATTAATTTTTTAAAAATAAAGGTCCTGACAATAAGTATTTATTGTGCATACTTTTGGTATAATCCATATGGGAAGAAATTGACTGAAAACTGCATATGTACAGTCCCATATCCAAATTAGTCAGTTACTAAGTATAGTATAAACACATTAAAAACAGAGCAAAATAATTCTCTCCACTTTTTCATATTTGTTTAGCCTATACTTTAAGCAGTGTACGTTTTGGGTACATTCATATTAATTATTTATGCTATTCTGCCAGTTATCCATATTTACATGGATCTTTTGCAAAGCAACAAGCAGCAAAGAAACTGCTATGTGTTAAGTAATTGTTCTCATAAAAGCACAAAAGTCACCAGCTGACTCAGCCACAAAGCTAGTCATTCAAATCCAGACAATATTAAACTTCATATTAGAAGCTGAAAACTGTTTCTTTCTATGTAAAATTATTTATACAAGCCTGAGTTCTGGACATTGTCATTATGTTCTCTCTTCTGCTCATTTAAAAATCAAATAAGCAGTAATAAGAAAACCTCAGCCCTTTAAATATCTAAACTTCTAGATTAATCTTTATCCAATTTTGATTGCTAGCATTGAATTTACTGCATTTGTTAAAGGTAAAACATCCAAGCATCTGTTTTGCCTGTAAGGCTAGCATTTAAAAATCACATTAAAACAGTTTTATTTTTCATCTGAAAGCAAGAGTGCTAATAGCCTATTTTGTATAGCAGATTTTTTTCCACAATACAAGTGTAACTATTAAGAAAGTTCAAAATGAACATTCAGATTAATATTTTGTGAGGTGCTATCCACAGGTAAATACAAAGCAAGTTATCTTTTTAGGTATATAGCCTAAGGGGAAAGAGAAAGGTATAGGGGGAAGAGAGAGAGAGGCTAACAGTTGCCTGATGCTGAAATACTAGCACCCAGCTGAATTACACTAAAGGACAAAATCTGATGCAAATACAGGAATAAAATACATTAAGAATTTTAGTAAAGGTTTGCAATAATTCCTGATGATTTACACTACCTCTTTTTGCTGTCGCTCCAGCTCTCTCATACGTATATCTCTTGCTTCTGCTCGAGCTGCCCGTTTGGCTGCAAGCCTGGCTTCTGCCTACAAGCAAATAGAAAATACTGGAAGTTAAACCCACATTTTTTGTATAATGATCTGAGTACTCAATTTAATAATCTCTTCACAAAAACACATTAAGATTCTAACATCACAATACATTAGTAAAGAAATCAGAGTTCTCAGAATTAAATTTCAGAAGGGATATATACCTAACTCTTTACAGATATCATTACTAGTTGAAAGAATTATGTTGATAAAAGAACTGAGTTCAAAAGTATTACTATCACTAAATCTAAAAAACCATGTCCTGCGGACTTTAACAGGATTTTGCCTATGCATAGTACTTAAATAGGCATGTATGCAGCTGCAGAATCTTTGGCCACACGAAGACATTAAAACAAAAAAGAAAGAATCAAAACAAAGATATTAAACCACCACTGTTCATGTCATATTTAAAGGCTCTTCTATAATTTGGAATTATTTCAAAAAGCAAACATCACTAAAAAGTTGAATTACTTCAAACAGCAATCATAATCAAATCCATTATTGGACCAAATGCAAGAAATTTAGGGTTACAGTTCCTCCAGAATGAACTTAAACCTTCACCATCACCAAAAAGGGACTTTCCCTACCTTTTCATTCAAGCCCTTAATACTCCCAACACTCAGAATCTGCTGTAAGCCAATTTTACCAACTACCACAGCAGAAAGTTAACAATGACAACAACAAAAAAGTAGTTTTCTGCTGTGTTAGTGAAATGAATTAGCTTGTACAAGGGTCCTATGAATACCAGACCCAGCAGAAGGGACAACCAGTAGCAAGACCTTCCCCCTTTCAGTGGCAAAAAGCTGTTACATCTGCACTGCTTGTGAAACCTGGTTATTGGCAGATAGAACTATGTATTTCCTACACTCTCTATCTAGTCTCAACCAAAAAGAAACACATTGTCTTTAAGACCTTAAATGCTTCCTCAAATTTAATCAGTTAATTAATTACATCATACAATAATTTTGACATGAAGCTAATTGTTGAGGAAAACACAAGCTCAATTTTTTCATGTTCAAATAATGAGTTGATGAATATTTTCTCTTAAATTCTTGAAATATTAAACCACTGAAGACAAGTTTTCCACCAAAAATTCCAGTTGTCTATCTAGTGTTAATTAAAAACTTATGAGAAACACCAGCAGCCAAAAATTAAGAATTCCTAATATCCAAACCATTTAATTTTAAAGAGCTTCTTAAAAATGTAAAATTCAGTGGAATTTTGCCTTTGGTTAAGGATAATTTTTTTCTGCTTTCGCCACTATCACAGTATAGATTTATGTAAAATATTAGAGACCTATAAAATCCATGACAATTGCAAGTAACTATCTTTTACTGTGCTTCAGGAAAAAGGAAGGAGTATTTAACTCAGGGTTTAACTTTAAATTATGACTAAACTACAGGTACAAAAACATCTATCAAATAGTGACAAGAAAGAAGGCAAACACATTATATCTTTATTACTTAAAATAGTTTGTCTTAACTTCAAATTACTCTCATTAAGATTGTTTTTCTATATTTTGCATACTGAGATGAAATGATTCCAAGTCTGTGTCAGCACTCCTGACTGCCGCAATATAATCTTTTTTCATAGCAGCATAAAGCTGCTGCTCTTCTTACCTGATGACAGCACACAAGAAAAGCAAGGGAATTCCCATGCAACAGGAAGTCTTTTCTCACTTGCAGCCCGGCCCACTTTGTAATTGTCTGTAATCATAGCTCTGCACATATAAACTTTCACATAGACATGTATGCAGAACAGAAAGGACTCAGACAGCTGATATGTCTGGATTTAGTTCTGTCTATAGATCAGCAGATACATGCATCTAGCCTTTAGACTCCAGCAAGGCTTTACTGTTAAAGCTAGAAAGTGCATTTGTTTACAGATTCATGCTAAAAATCAATTCATATTTCCCCACTTTCTTCTAGTCCTACAGCCAGAGACCTAACTTTCACATTCCTACAGTAGAGGGGAAACAAATTTTTTTCCAATTTACTAAACCCTTCATAAAATACAGGAGAATTCTACAAACATTTGTCATAAAATAGGTGTCTGAAATTGAGGAAAAAAAAATATCTTGCCTTTTAAGAGAATTTTTTTAGCAAAAAACAGTTTGGTATTACATTAATTATTAATCTGAGCAACTAGATTCCTCTGAAAAAGTACACAATTTCAAAAAGACAAAGAAGATGGCAAGTTGACTGAAAGTGCAGTTCTTGGGTTTCCTTCACCAAACCTTACATCATGAGACAAATCATATTACCATTTGAAAAGCCATCATACTGAATATTTCTTTATTCTCAGCAGAATTGTTAGAGAGCAGACCTCATGTTATTAATAGAGCACTCATACAAATCTTGGTAACTCTGAAATTCAAAATTACCATTAATAAATAACCATAATTCAAAAGGACACAGTTTTCCTCCAGGGTGCTGCTGTTCACTCTATTGTGTTACTGAAGAAGGCCCATAAAAGTTGTGAAACAAATTTCCACCAACAAACTCTTCACAAGTTAAATTCTTCAGCTATGTTGAAATAAAGTCTTTAAAGATATGCTAAGGGAAATACAGTGCCACAACAGCTTTGAATAGAGAACTGAGTTGAGAAGATGAAGCTGTTTGGACTGTAGAAGCAGCAGAGAAAGAAAATCTAGACTACTGTTTATTTTTTAGAAAAAAACCAGCAAAAGGACAGGCAGTCATGTTATAATGCTTTTTCTAGCTCAATTAGTATTTGAATTTAAGAGCATTCCAAATACATTGCTATTGCTTGCTCATAGGAGCTTGGGAGTCAGTCCAGGTTGCTTTCTACAGCCTGCATTAAACAAATTCCAGTCTTGGAAAACTACAGACTGGCCACTACAGTCTTGATTTCAGTTTCATCGCTCATTATTCTCTGTACAGTCTTTAGACCAGACACACATAAATAAAATACGTTATTTATGATAAATATATTACAGTATCATCTAATTGAAGTACAGCTTGTTAAAGAGTGATATAACATACCAAATTCCTATTTTCCTGAAATAAAAATTAAACTGTGTGTGGATGGTCCAAGATCTAGCAAATCTGACACTATTTTAGAAGTTTCTAAAGGCGACTTCCAACTGCTAAAAAGAAATGCGGTAGCTGAAGGTTCTTGAACACTTCAACTGCAAATAAGAGATGAGGTATCCAAACATGTTAGCACCATACCAGTACACTTATACTGGTGGCTAAAATGAAAAGAAACCTCTTGGTTATATATTCTGGAGGACAAACAGGAGCCATAAGGTATAGATGCGACAATTTTGCATGGAATTTATTCAGAGAAGTGACCAAGAAAGGAGAGAGAGGACTACAGAGAAGATCTTTGTAACAGAAGAGATTGGGTAGAAAGAAAGACAAGGAAGAAGCCCTCAAGACTTTGGATAGGAAAAAAAAAAGAACTAATTAATAAAGGGTTAATTATTAACTAAATATGTAAATTTTTTTTTTGTATATTAACACACTCATACTACTCCTTAACTTTTACCTTCTACCCTAAGGACAAATACGCAATTTTAAACCAAGTGCCATATCTGCATTTCTTTGATCATTAGCTCTGCTCTGAATAACAAAACAAAGCCATCTGTTCATCGCCGAGTTCTGGAATTCTTCATTTCAAAATAGGTACCAAAAAGCTTCACATGCAAAAAAAAAAAGAAAAAGGTAATGTTTCTTTGCACCTGCATAAACAGCATTTCATTCTAGAGGAATATGATGATTCTGGCTGTTTTCAAGCAGTTAAGCTACTACCTTGAAGCAGTACTCACTTTGATTTGGTTATTTTATTGCATACATTTAGTAACCATAGGGGTAGCAAGAGAATATTCTCCTTCTATTACAGGTGACATGGTCAGTTTCCTCATTTTCAGCTAAACCCTGATTACTAACAACTACTTACAGTCATTTAGAAAACCATCTCTGCTTACTTCATTTTTAACATTTTTTTTTCCATACATATTCTGCCACAATCTTTTGAAAACCTTACAAACCATTTTATCTCAACATTGAAGGATAAAATGTAGTACTTCAGTTAAATCCAAGATATTTTTGGCAAGAAAGAAAGGAGAAAGGGAAAAAGACCAGATTTTAATTTGAATGCCTCTGTAGAAAATGAGTCTGTAGTCTCTCATTTCTGATGTGTTTTTTCTTAGTCTCTTCACAGCAATGATCAACTTCTTCACCAAGTTAAGAAGCATACTAGTGCACAGAATTGATATGGTAGAAGCTGCCCTACATGTTGAGCAAGGAGAAGCATAACATCTGTCTCCATAGTGTAGACAGGCATCTTTCTCCTTCCCCTTGCTTGCAAGAAGGAATTCACTAGAAAGCAACAGTATTTTATTTTTTATTTTCATACTGTAGAGGTCATTCATTAACTAGTTCAGATTCAGCATAAAAGCTTCATAAGGAAAAAATATAGGCTACACTAAAATATGCTATTCACCTCTGAAAAAAATATGAATGCTTTTCATTGAAAAATCAGAATTATTTTGTCATCACGGGCTACATACAATACATATAACTCATTCCCCTCTCTGTCAAGGGATATGCAGTTTTTACAGTCCTGCAGTTTCCAATGCAGGAGGCCCAAGCAAGGAAGGTTTTCCTTCTTCCACCAGACAGCAGTGGTGAGGGCACTGGCTACCCCTGCCGAGGTACCCGGCTCCCTTTCTGCTGCAGGGTGTTTGACAGAACTACACCAGTACATTCTGCTAGCTCCGGCAAAGCACCAGGATGAGCATTTTAAAAATGTTCACCGTATTTCTTAATACGCTACTTACACACTGCACTATAAAGTTTATTTCATCATTTCTTATTAAATGAACATGCATTATTTCTCTCTTCTGTTGCTCATTTTGTCTGTATTCTCATTTCCACGCTTTTTGCCCTCCTTATCTCCTTACTGTCTCCAGGACCCAAGGCAATACTACCACTTGTGCCAAATGTATTTCTTATGCTCCTCTGAAATGTCTTCCTTGCACTTATTTCTGATGTGCCTTACTCTTTCTCCAGTTGCCTACAAAGCAAACACTATAATCGACAAAATCTTAATGTTTACATGATTTACAGGTTTAGAATTCTTTATTTCTGATGTCTCTTCTTCTTCCATTTATTATACAGATCCATATATAGATTAGAAAATCTTTAGAATACCTTATCACCTATAAAATATCCTTAACCACTATTGAAAACAGCAGCAAAGTTTTTAATTAATACTGAAGTAGAAACAGCTGATGGAAAAATATTTAAGTGATCTCTTATTAAAACATAAATTAAAAAATCATCTAGCATCTACAAAGACAATCTCTGTATGAGGGTGGGGTTCTTTGGGGTTTTGTTTGTTTTCTTAATGAAAGCTGAAGATGAGAGAAACATGTCCTGAACTTTGAATAGATTCAATACGACAAAGACTACATCGTTAACCATTTTGAAACCATTCATGATACAGCCTTCAAACATTTTGAAATATTGAACTCTTGGCTTTTTCTACACTGGCAATTAAGTAACATAACATTTTTACCAAAGTAAGAACAATTGCACTCTACCCAAAGAGAGTGAATTTTAAATCCAAATGAATCTTTATTCTCTCCCATGAGAAAACACCTCTTAAGAGTTTCCAGGCTCCTGCTATACAATTAGAGGAGAGTCATGAGAATGGTTCCTGAAAAAATACACAGAAGATGCTACAAGAAGGAAATGAAATGAACAGTAATGCAATCCTTGTCCACAAGCTCTAGTTCTTTGTCATCAAGAGTTATTCAGCCCTGAAGAATGGAAGGGTTGCTAATGCAAGCACAGAAAGAAAGGATATAAAAGGTAAATCCTGATTGTCCCTTCACACTGCTACTTATTGGGTTGAGGCTGGTGAGATGACAAGAGTCAGACTCTTCTCACTTTCTGGCATGATGTTCACTGTATCTGAGCTTGAACTGAAGTCAATGTAACAACACAGAAGTGACTAAAACTTTTGCTGTGGCATGTAAGGCTGGTCTTGGAGAAAGAGGTCTCAAGTAATCATAAGAGATGCCTGGTGATGACAAGTTACTGCTGCATATGTAAGATGAACACAACAACTTGTGTGCAAATTAGAAAGACTAGCGAAACAGCAATGCAGATGTCAGCTGAAGATACACTGTCCACAAAACAACTTGTCCTGGGTTCAGCTGGGATAGAGTTAATTTTTACAGGAACCTGGGAGGTGGGGGCATAGCCGGGGCAGCTGACCTGGACTAGCCAAGGAGCTATTCCATACCATGGGACATCATGCTCAGTATATAAATGGGGAGCGGGCCGGGGGGTGGTCTCTGTTTTCGGTGGGGGAAGTGGCGGAGTGTCGGGTCCCGGGTGGTGAGCAGTTGCACTGTGCATCACTCTTTTTGTATACTTTTTCATTAGTACCGTTGTTGTTGTTGTTGTAATCTCTTTGTGTTTGTCCCAGTAAACTGCCTTCATCTCAACCCTCGAGGTTCCAGTTTCTTTTTCTTTTCTCTCCTCCGTCTCCTCCCCATCCCACCGGAGCGGGGCGGAGGAGTGAGCGAGCGGCTGCGTGGTCCTTTGTTACCGGCTGGGCTGAAACCACGACAGTCCTTTTTGGCGCCCAACGTGGGGCAGAAGGGTTGAGATAACGACAGATCTGGCCAGAGCGTGTTGAAACAAATTTGCCAAACGCATTTCTTGGATAAATAGATGTTAGTCACAATGTTGTTTCATTTGTTTACATGGTGGCATTTTGTAAGCTATTATATGCTCTATGCATTGCCTGTAGTTGCGTATCTCATCTCTGGGAGAGTGATTGGGATTATCATTTTGCTGTACTGGGCAATGTCAACTTATGAAATTATTACATCACTGGTCATGAGGTTAAGCTGGTATCTGTATGAGGCAGTGATAACATTTCCATACTTTGGGCGCCTTCTGTCGGATTTTATTGGTAATTACACCCAATCCATGGGGAAGTTAGAGGGGGATACCTCCCCCCGTCCGTTCACCTCCCTTTTCTCCTTCCGACTAATTACAACAGCTTTTGAGAATTTTGAATATCCTTGGGATGCACAAGCCAGTGTGCTGTTAGTGCTATGCCTCCTGAATATGTTTCAGGTCTTCTTTAGGGCTACAAAAAGGCTCTAAGAGTACCACTCAGAGATCTCCCCCAAAGCTGGATACTCATGGGTGGCACGGCATGCGGGAGGATATGGGCAGGTATCTAGAGAACTTCTCACCGCCAGTGACTTGGAAGTTCACTCCCGAACAACTACAGAACCCTCATGAAGTGACAGAATATTTGAAAGAAAAATGCTGTGGCTATCCCAGAGACACACAACTCACTACATTGTGCTGGGCCCTGGCCAGTATCTACCAAACACTGCTTGATACTAGGCAGCACCCTCAGGGAGAAAAGATGGAAAACAGAACAACAGGCACCGTGGCTGCCCCTACCCCGACAACAGACACCGTGACTACCCCTACCCCGGTGACAGACACTTCAGCTAAACCAGAGAACCAACCTGTGCCAGTATCAGTCGCCCCTGTACAGAAAAAGAAACACACAAAGAAATCAGTTCGCTTAGCGAGAGATGAAGATGAATCAGGGTCATCGCGAGAACAGGAGGTAGAGGCCGAACCTGAAATAATTACCCGATCTCTATCCATGAGTGAGTTGTGTGACATGCGAAAAGATTTTAGCCGCCACCCAGGTGAGCACATTGTTACCTGGCTGCTCCGATGCTGGGATAGCGGGGCTAGTAGTGTGGAATTAGAGGGTAAGGAAGCCAAGCAGTTGGGATCTCTGTCTAGGGAAGGGGGCATCGACAAGGCGATTGGGAGAAGAACACAAGTCCTCAGCCTCTGGAGGCGACTTCTGTTAGGTGTAAAGGAAAGATACCCCTTCAGGGATGAAGTTACATGTCACCAAGGCAAGTGGACCACCATGGAGAGAGGTATCCAGTACCGGAGAGAATTAGCCATGCTGGAGGTGATTTATAATGATCCAGAAAATGCTCAGTCACCCACAGATCCAGATGAAGTCCAATGCACACAACCCATGTGGTGGAAGTTCCTACAAAGTGCACCACCAACCTATGCCAACTCATTGGCAGTAATGTCCTGGAGAGAAGGCTATGGCCAAAGGGTGGATGAATTGGCTGTCCAACTCTGGCAATACGAAGGAAGTCTCTCTTCCTCCCTACGGGCCTGTGTCTCAGCTGTAGAGGAGTTGTCCCGAGAGTTCCAGCAATTCAAAGTGGATCTGTCCTCCTCCTCACCTGTACAGGCCCGCATCGCAGTTATTGGGAGTAAGTGTTCCTCTGCCCAAGAGAGAGGAGAGAGAAAGTACACTCGACGGGCTAATCTGTGGTTTTACCTGCGTGACCATGGAGAGGACATGAGGAAGTGGGATGGAAAACCTACCTCAGTCTTGGATGCACGGGTACAGGAGTTGTGAGAAAAAGCAACCAGAAAAGAGAATTCTTCTTGGAAAACTGCTGCTCCAGTTTCCTGTGAGCAGTTGTCCTGGGTTCAGCTGGGATAGAGTTAATTTTTACAGGAACCTGGGAGGTGGGGGCATAGCCGGGGCAGCTGACCTGAACTAGCCAAGGAGCTATTCCATACCATGTGACATCCTGCCCAGTATATAAATGGGTAGCGGGCCGGGGGGTGGGCTCTGTTTTTTCGGTGGGGGAAGTGGCGGAGCGTCGGGTCCCGGGTGGTGAGCAGTTGCACTGTGCATCACTCTTTTTGTATACCTTTTTTTCATTAGTGCCGTTGTTGTTGTTGTAATCTCTTTTGTGTTTGTCCCAGTAAACTGCCTTTATCTCAACCCTCGAGGTTCCAGTTTCTTTTCCTTTTCTCCCCTCCGTCTCCTCCCCATCCCACCGGAGGGGGGCGGAGGAGTGAGCGAGCGGCTGCGTGGTCCTTTGTTACCGGCCGGGCTGAAACCACGACAGCAGTCCCCCAGATGTGGTAGATGGGCTGATCTCATTTCTGATCCCGTTGAAGGGACTTCTGATTCACATGTGCAGAAAGTGAGTAATGGATATTCTAACCAGGATTAGAGGGGCCCTGCCTCCAGCCAGGTGGAGGAGAGGGACAGCCAAGTCTACTGGACAGTGTGGATTCGATGGCCTGGCACATCAGACCCACAGGAATATAAGGCTCTAGTAGACACTGGTGCACAATGTACCCTAATGCCATCGAGTTATAAAAGGGGCAGAGCCCATCTGTATCTCTGGTGTGACAGGGGGATCCCAAGAGCTAACCGTATTGGAAGCTGAAATGAGTCTAACTGGGAATAAGTGGCATAAACACCCCATTGCGACTGGCCCAGAGGCCCCGTGCATCCTTGGTATAGATTATCTCAGGAGGGGGTATTTCAAGGACCCAAAGGGGTACCGGTGGGCCTTTGGTGTAGCTGCATTGGAGACGGAGGAGATTGAACAGCTGTCTACCCTGCCGGGTCTCTCCCAAGACCCTTCGGTTGTGGGGTTGCTGAAGGTTGAAGAACAGGTGCCAATTGCTACCACGACGGTGCACCGGCGACAATATCGCACCAACCGAGACTCCCTGATCCCCATCCATAAGCTGATTTGCCAATTGGAGAGCCAAGGAGTGATCAGCAAGACTCACTCACCCTTTAATAGTCCCATATGGCCCGTGCAGAAATCTAATGGGGAATGGCAACTGACAGTAGATTATCATGGGCTGAATGAAGTCACACCACCGCTGAGCGCTGCTGTGCCAGATATGTTAGAGCTTCAATACGAACTGGAATCAAAGGCAGCTAAATGGTATGCCACAATTGACGTTGCTAATGCATTGTTCTCCATTCCTTTGGCAGCGGAGTGCAGGCCTCAGTTTGCTTTCACTTGGAGGGGCGTCCAGTACACCTGGAATCGACTGCCCCAGGGGTGGAAACACAGCCCCACCATTTGCCATGGACTGATCCAGGCTGCACTAGAAAAAGGTGAAGCTCCAGAGCACCTGCAATATATTGATGACATCATCGTATGGGGCAACACAGCAGAAGAAGTTTTTGAGAAAGGGAAGAAAATAATCCCAATCCTTTTGAAGGCTGGTTTTGCCAAAAAAGAAAGTAAGGTCAAGGGACCTGCGCAGGAGATCCAGTTCTTAGGAGTAAAATGGCAAGATGGGCGTCGTCAGATCCCTGTGGACGTCATCAACAAAATAGCAGCTATGTCCTCACCGACTAATAAAAAGGAAACACAGGCTTTCTTAGGTGTTGTGGGTTTTTGGAGAATGCATATTCCAAATTACAGTCAAATTGTAAGCCTATTTGTACCAAGTTACTCGGAAGAAGAACGATTTTAAATGAGGGCCTGAGCAACGACAAGCCTTTGAACAGATTAAGCAGGACATTGTTCACGCAGTAGCTCTTGGGCCATTCCGGACAGGACAAGATATTAAAAATATGCTCTACACTGCAGCTGGGGAGAATGGCCCTACCTGGAGCCTTTGGCAGGAAGCACCTGGGGAGACCCGCGGCCGACCTCTGGGGTTTTGGAGTCGGGGATATCGAGGATCCGAGGCTCGCTATACTCCAACTGAAAAAGAGATCTTGGCAGCATATGAAGGAGTTCGAGCTGCCTCAGAAGTGGTTGGTACTGAAACACAGCTCTTCTTAGCACCCCGACTGCCAGTGCTGGGCTGGATGTTCAAAGGGAAAGTTTCCTCTACGCATCACGCGACTGACACCACGTGGAGTAAGTGGATCGCACTGATCACACAGCAAGCTCGCATAGGAAACCCCAGTTGCCCAGGAATGTTAGAAGTGATCACGGACTGGCCAGAAGGCAAAGATTTTGGAATGTCGCCAGAGGAAGAAGTGACACGGGCTGAAGAGGCCCCGCTGTATAATAAACTGCCAAAAAATGAGAGGCAATATGCCCTGTTCACTGATGGGTCCTGTCGCATTGTGGGAAAACATCGAAGGTGGAAGGCTGCTGTATGGAGTCCTACACGACTAGTCGCAGAAACTGCTGAAGGAGAAGGTGAATCGAGTCAGTTTGCAGAGGTGAAAGCCATCCAGCTAGCATTAGACATTGCTGAAAGAGAAAAGTGGCCAGTGCTCTATCTCTATACTGACTCATGGATGGTGGCAAATGCCCTATGGGGGTGGCTACAGCAATGGAAGAAGGGCAATTGGCAGCGCAGAGGTAAACCCATCTGGGCTCCTGCACTGTGGCAAGATATTGCTGTTCGGATAGAGAAGCTAGTGGTAAAAGTACGTCACGTAGATGCTCATGTGCTCAAGAGTTGAGCCACTGAAGAACATCAAAACAACCAGCAGGCGGATCAGGCCGCCAAGATTGAAGTGTCTCAGGTGGACCTGGACTGGCAACGTAGGGGTGAGCTATTTATGGCTCAGTGGGCCCATGATACCTCAGGCCATCAGGGAAGAGATGCAACATATAGATGTGCTCGAGATCGAGGGGTGGACTTGACCATGGACACTATCGCACAGGTCATCCATGAATGTGAAACATGTGCTGCAATTAAGCAAGCCAAGCGGTAAAACCCCCTGTTGCATGGAGGGCGATGGCTGAAATATAAACAGTGGGAGGCCTGGCAGATTGACTATATCACACTCCCACGAACACGCCAAGTCAAGTGCCATGTGCTTACAATGGTGGAAGCAACCACTGGATGGCTGGAAACATACCCTGTGTCCCATGCCACTGCCCAGAACACTATCCTGGGCCTTGAAGAGAAAATTTTATGGCAACACGGCACCCCAGAAAGAATAGAGTCGGACAACGGGACTCACTTCCGAAACAACCTCGTAGACACCTGGGCCAAGGAACATGGCATTGAGTGGGTGTATCATATCCCTTATCACGCACTGGGCTCCGGAAAAATTGAACGATACAATGGACTGCTGAAAACTACATTGAAAGCGATGGGGGGTGGAACTTTCAAGCATTGGGATACACATTTAACAAAAGCCACCTGGTTAGTTAATACTAGAGGATCCGCCAGTCGGGCTGGCCCCGCCCAACCAAGACTTCCACATACTGTAGAAGGGGATAAAGTCCCTGTAGTGCGCATGAGGAGTATGTTAGGAAAGACAGTCTGGGTTAGTCCTCCCTCAAGCAGAGGCAAACCCATTCAAGGGGTTGTTTTTGCTCAAGGACCTGGGTATACCTGGTGGGTGATGCAGAAGGATGGGGAGGTTCGATGTGTACCTCAGGGAGATTTGATTTTGGGAGAGAATAGCCGGTGAATTGGGCTGTATGATATTTAACTGCTAAATAACCTGCCAATGCATGTCATTGTATCTACAGTGTCTATATGCCATATCAAGGGTATTATTGTGAGAATTATCCAAATGACTACAGGATGGACTTTTGAAACTGAGCCAAGTACAACAGCGACAGAACTTGAACTGGCACCCAGCAATTTCCTCAAGATCAACATCTTCGACCTGCAGACCAAGGGCATGAGTTGCACCAAATGTACTAGCCACAAGTTCCAGAGGCAGCATACAACAACCCAACATCTCACACCATCTCTCTCTTATCCTGAAGAACTGTTACAACAGATAGAGCCCCAGAATCGATGGACACATTAGAGGGATAGCCCATAGGCTAAAGGAACACCGTGTGTGTGTGTGTGCGAGGTTGGGGGGTGGAGTCCATATACTTATATATATGACAAGGAAAGTAGTAGTGGTTGATTGGAAAATGTAAGATCTGGGCATGATGTAGATGGTATAGAATAAGGGGTGGATAATGTCCTGGGTTCAGCTGGGATAGAGTTAATTTTTACAGGAACCTGGGAGGTGGGGGCATAGCCGGGGCAGCTGACCTGGACTAGCCAAGGAGCTATTCCATACCATGGGACATCATGCTCAGTATATAAATGGGGAGCGGGCCGGGGGGTGGTCTCTGTTTTCGGTGGGGGCAGTGGCGGAGTGTCAGTCCCGGGTGGTGAGCAGTTGCACTGTGCATCACTCTTTTTGTATACTTTTTCATCAGTACCGTTGTTGTTGTTGTTGTAATCTCTTTGTGTTTGTCCCAGTAAACTGCCTTTATCTCAACCCTCGAGGTTCCAGTTTCTTTTTCTTTTCTCTCCTCCGTCTCCTCCCCATCCCACCGGAGCGGGGCGGAGGAGTGAGCGAGCAGCTGCGTGGTCCTTTGTTACCGGCCGGGCTGAAACCACGACACAACTTTATAAGCAGAGAATCTCCACAACAAAACCACAGGGAAAACAGATCTTGAGATCATATCAGCTGTATCCAGTGTAGACTGTGAACATAACTTTGAGAATATGAACCTCAATTTTTATTTATTTGTTAAACAAAAAGGATTCCCACATAAGAACCTAATCTTGACAGGAACCTGAAGTCACACTAGACAATCCCTATCTGTTATTTGGAAAGGCAGAACTTTCCACGAGACAGAAGAAACTGTCTTCCATAGCAGCTGGCTTATTGTCAATTTGAGAAAGCTAACAGCTTCAGAATCCGTTACAACAGCTAAGGAAGGAACCAGAAGGTGGTATAAAGGAACTCTTCATATTTTCAGGACAGAGGCATTTTTTAATTTATTTTTTTTTTTAATAAGAGATAAGCTGACTTCAGATTAACCTTGCTATAATCAGAAAAGCAACTGGCTAATACTCCACTTTAATGTAGTAGGGTGTATTTACACTCAAGAATTCTCACTTTTCTCCTTGCAGGAAACACCTGGACAATATACCTACACCTGTTCCCACAGTTTCTGAAACAAAAATTATAAACTGGTGATCCTCTCTGTTGTACCAAGGTAAGACTTCCAAACTGAGCAACTGCAACTACTCTTACTTAAGACACTGAATAATATGGAGAGTGCATTGCTTCCAGAAAAGGATGCGTAGATCCCTGTCCCTAGATATGTAAATCACCTTTACTCTTCCTCAGTTTCAGTGAGCACAAGGGAATTCAGCACTGGGAAGGATAAAACACAACAGAATACAAAGTAGGTCTCAAAGAAAGAGGTCTGGTAACTCAGAAGTTCTTGGAATAAGGCAGTAATTCACTCCAGTGTGGATGTTTTAGCATACTTGTGCCTTGTTTAGTGCAGAAGCATTGCAGAAGAGCTTGTCTCAATGCAAACTCCCACAGCAAGGAAAAGATATGAAAGAACTCTCTACATAAGTGTGCTAGTGCTAAAAGAAGCAAAGGGGAGGAGAAACAACTGACAGAAGTTTTCTGATGCAGAGGAAAGATGCAAAACATGAAAGAAATCTCACAAGGAGGAAGTAGTTAGACCAAGCCCTTCAGATCCTATGATAATACCCTTGTCTTCCATTAAATATTTTCATATGACACATCAGATTCAACCAGTGCAGAAAAATGACTATATAGAAATGATTTTATTGGATCAGTACCAAAGAATTCTTTACACAAAATTTCCTAGAAAGCAGATGTTTGTTAGTACCAAAAGGAAGATATCACATTTTTTGGACATGTCCCATAGAAAAAAGGAATCTCAATTTTTTCAAATTAGAGTGGTGAGAAAGAATAAGATTAGTGCTTTCTGAAATCTGAACTTTTGGAGAAAAAAACCCTGAAACTTCATAAGCTACACTAGAAGTCTTTGCTAGTATTACTAACTCTGATAATTCCTCGTGCTATTTTGTGACTGCTTTGAATCCCAGAACACTTCTATGCAGTTTTTCCATGCAGATCATCTGAGTGCTTGCCTTTTGTTTCAGCATATTCTGTTTACCATCTCGATACCTAGAACACCTTTTAGGAACGTTTTCCTCACAAGACATCTGACTTCTGGATTACGGGACTCAATTCAACTGTTGTAACATCTGCTAAAAAGGTAATTTCAGAAGAGGAAGTTGAGGAACAAAACACTCTGACAATAAAAAGATAAGCAAGCCATGTTGCTGAGATAATGGCCTCAGAATGGCAAAGTACACCTACTGTATATATTCATATGCTGAGAACTGACATGCCCTATATCACCACAGTAACTGAAAACTTTTCCACAGCCTCAAATAATAAGGCATATGCATGGCACAGTAAAATCAGATGTTATTTAAAGACAGAACTTAGTTCCTCTGCTGTTATATCCCAAGAAATGCATTCTGTTCCTTTAAAGTAAAAGTTTTCTTTAGAATAAGTTGGGTAATACTATGAATTACAGCTACCAATTAAATGACAACAGCTGCTGACATGGGATCCAAGGGCCAGCTTCTCCTACACAGACCAAGGGATTAACAACCTGACAGTAGTACATATTGTGATAATACTGTATTTCTGATGACATACAACTTTTCACACTATTTTAAAATTGGATAACAGTTTTAAATTAAGACTTAAAGTGAAACCTGGATATGGCCACACAAAAGACGAAATGGTGCTATATACAACTTTGAAAACATGTAGTAAAGTTAATAAACCATTTTATTCTGAAATACGTTGAATTCTCTTCTCCCTAACAAGCCATGAAAGTGACCCTCGTAATACAGAAAAATGCCAGAATATTAGAAAGGGAAAAAAATAATTCTAGTAAGAAAATCAGAAGGAACATTTAGAACAATTTAATTCAAATAGGTTTTAAGAATTATTAATAGACATAAAACTGTTAAAGACAATATGAAATGCCTACCCCTTAAATGATATGCTGATCAGCATAAAAATTTTAGTTATCTTCAGCAGATTTGGATTAATATCATAATACTGAATAAGCTTTATGAGCTTTTGAGCAAGTTATTTTCCAGTTCATTTTTGACAGAAGAGGAGGAAAGACTTAATATACATTAATCCCTGGAATAGACATATTCAACTTGGTTATCTTGGCAAGATAACACCTCTAGCTGTGAGACCTAGTATCAGTTTAATTTAGCATTAAGGGGGGAAAAAAATGCTTTCATTTTTGTTTAATTTATGCTCATGCTCAAATTTTAATTGAGGGGGGTAGCAATCATAGAATCATTAAGGTTGGAAAAGACCTTTAAGATCACTGAGTCCAACCATTAACCTAGCACTGCCAAGTTTACCACTAAACCATGTCCCCAAGTCCACATCTACATGTCTTTTAAATACCTCCAGGCATGACTCAACCACTTCCCTGGGCAGCCTGTTCCAATGCTTGACAACCCTTTTGGTGAAGAAATTTTCCCTAATATCCAATCTAAACCTCCCCTGGCACAACTTGAGGCCATTTCCTCTTGTCCTATCACTTGTTACTTGGGAGAAGAGACCGGCACCCACCTCACTACAACCTCCTTTCAGGTAGTTGTAGTGAGCGATAAGGTCTCCCCTTAGCCTCCTTTTCTCCAGGCTAAACCACCCCAGTTCCCTCAGCTGCTCCTCATAATACTTGTCCTCTAGACCCTTCACCATCTTCATTGCTCTTCTTTGGACAGGATCCAGCACCTCAATGTCTTTGTTGTAGTGAGGGGCCCAAAACTGAACACAGTATTCAAGGTGTGGCCTCACCAGCGCCAAGTAAAAGACGTAAGAGAACAAAGCACCACAGTAATTTTAAGACAGACAATACTGACTACACCACGCTATAGAGACCCTTTTCTCTAGGCTAAGTTGCAAGCTGATGTTACTATACTGGAACCATGCACAGAATACTAGAAAGAAATTTAAAGCCAGATTCCTTCTCCTTTGTTAACTGTTTTGCCCAAAACTGGGAGATGGAACTTGATGAGTGAGACAGTACATGACCCAGAGCCCCACACAGAACATATCCGGTAGGGCGAGAACTTCCATTACATTTGGTGTGAGCAGAGCTTTCTGGAAAGTAACTAACTAAATGAATATGACTTTTTTTGCTGACAGAGCATTTCCTTAGCCTGCAGTCTATGACAGCTACATTTGAAAAGGCATACAGAAGCTGTGTTTTCAAAGACCTATCACCTACCTTTTTTGTCTTGCATACACATATACGTATATATACTATACGCACACATACATAGACAACAGTTTACATTACAAGGCCAATTAGAATCTGCATTTTGGACTCATTTTGTCAACTAGGGTGAGCTGCTTTGTAGATAGTGTAGCTCAAAGCTTCTGTATACACTTGTATACAAACAATACTAAGGCTTTTGTTTCCAAGTCACAGCGTTTCCTCTCAGAAAAACT
Source organism: Astur gentilis (assembly GCF_929443795.1). Classification (NCBI taxonomy): domain Eukaryota; kingdom Metazoa; phylum Chordata; class Aves; order Accipitriformes; family Accipitridae; genus Astur; species Astur gentilis. Next base: position 3,047,080 of record NC_064893.1, on the reverse strand, counting down.
CAAGTCCAAATAGATGTCTGTAAGACTCTAAATTCCAGCTGCCTCCTTCCTATATCCGGTGGGACAAAATTCCCCTTTGTATCAACTTCTTGTTTATTGCATTTTTGGCTGGTTACCTCCAGCTCTCTATTTTTCAGGTGGTGACTCTGTTAAGAAAGTCCTGGTATAGCATACATGTTAAGCTTATTTTGACAGAAACGTGACTTCACATTTGAAATAAAATATATTATAAATACCTTTTAATAATAACTATTACTCATTCAACACTAATACACTATACTTACTACCTTAAGAATACACAATGCAATAGGATAAATGTTGGAATTTTTTTTTAGTTGTGGACCTGAGACAGCAATTGGATTTCTCATTTATCTTTAGCTAAGCATATACCTACCTGTAGAAATATCTGCTAAGCTTAAGTGTGATCCTGTTAAGTTACACAAATCATACAATTAATACATCATTGTGACATTTCAGTAAATGTGATTTTTTTTGATCAAAAATACTCTTAGTTTGTATTAATTGTCATATTTTTGGCTAATTACACATTTTAATGCACAGCTGAAAAAATTCAAATTTTGTTTTGATAATGAGATTGCTTTCATCTCTATTTCTGAATTTAAGACAATTTGAAATTAACAAACCTCTCTGGCAATGTTACTCAGAGCTTCATCTTCTGCCGAAAACCTGTCTTTCACTGGAGTTCTCTTCCGTCCTGATCCAGGAGTTCCCATTTTTATTCTCTGGTTCTGTATTGGCAAAAACAGATGGGAAAAAGCTCATTTTTCAGATCTAGAATTAAAACTAAACAAGCAATTCACACCCCAAGATGTGATAAATTTTCCAATTCTTTAGCTATATGATACTCCAGAAACCTACATGCCATTAGCACAAATTTCTCCAGTAGTTCTATTTCTGGGAAAACTTTATCACAAAAACTTGCAGCAGCTTTATAGAATACCACTGCATCCTACAAGGCGCACACACAGCATTTTTCTACTGAACAGAACCCATCAGTTTACCTACAGCTTCAAAGTTATACACAACTGTCAAGCGCTCCTTGCTCAATGACAATACCTATGTACCCTGTCACTTTTCACAACACCTAAAAGTAAGTATCCATATAATTTTATGAACGTGAAGAAAACCTATAGGCAGCAATGTGTTCAAGAATTAAACTTACAGGATCATAAGAGCTCTCTCCAAAACAGAAAAGATAGATTCAGCAAACTTTTCAAAGCACCAAAGCAGGGAGGTGAGGCTTATTTACGTTTTAATGCAGCTGTTCTCGTTCAGCTGCAACTGAATGAGAACAGCAGTCGTCTTCCAAAGTAGAAGTTTTACTATAGTAGAAGTAAAGACATTTCTAGTCAAACATTCTTTTGCCTAATGAGATTCCTAATTTGGGAAATGGAGAACCATACTAACATCATATACCCAGATTAATACATACAGTACCCTCTTAGTCTTCTTCCAGAAACTTCTGTTATCAATTGCAAGAATATAAAAATCACCACCAAACCAAAACATAGCACATACAGCCACAGACAGCAAACCATTACTCAAAAAATAATCTAAATTAGTTTTTTCAAATATCCTAAAGAAACCCTACTTCGAGACATCCAGGTCTTTCCAAATGTCAGATCAGAATTTGGTGGTAGTCCAGCTATTTGATATAAATGAGGTAAGTGTCCCACACAGGGAAAATGCCTTATTTAGAACAAAATTTTCTTCACGCAAATAGAAAAGGTCTAGAAGGGAACTACTATTGGCTATCCTTTTGCAACTGAACTGGTGCAAGAACCATCTTTCATACTGGGTCTAACCAGCAAACATTCAAGAATTCCTTACAGTTTAATCAAAGGGAGAAAAGTGACAGCGGTATTCTTGTGCGAGCACAGTTTTTACTTTTATTTTTATACAGCAATCACAAAGCCAAAATACACTGGGGTACTTTCTGGCACTAAAAGATACCAAGTAGCTTCACAGCTTTTTTTTTTTTTTTTTAAATTTTAGCTTCTACACTTCTTCCCTCCTCCATAAGTCTATCCCACTAGTCCTCTCTTTTCCTTGCAGGCAGGAAGTTTTTTATTCTGCTTCAAATTCTGCAGGTATTTTACTACTCTTTATGTGCTTAGGTAAGGGAAATAGAATATTTGCTGATGAGAGAAAAGACAACAAAGACTTGAAACTGGATGTCCCTCTTAAAAGCTCCTGCATAGGACAGATGTAGCAGTTATGCAATAATCTTACTCCCAGTTGCTATTCTGAGACCAAAACTAAATATACTCAATACTTCAGGTACACAACAACTCCATTGTGTAAAAAACCTTAAAGGAGAGCTTGCAGTGTTTGCGGACAAGCAGTAGAGGAATAAAACCACAGTATCTGAAGGGGCCAGAGAAGATGCAGTTCTATTGTCCAGTAATGAACCCACTCCTGATGGAGAAGAGCGGACATAAGTATCCCCTGGATTTCATCCATTCTTCCACAGGCTGCTCATTAATTTTGTAGCGCAGAGTGGTTGGATAAAATAGATGCATTTGGACCAACACACAGGATTCGCCTGCCAGGAAGTGTTTTCACCATCTGCCTCTGGCTCATGGTTCAATTTATTTTTTTACTCCCCCGCAACACGATTTTTTTGCTTGTTTTGGCTTTAATTCTGGTACTAGGTAGCAGCACACTTTCAGGAAGAAATATAAGGTTCCGGCCTTGTATCAGAGATTGGGATGGGTCTTGGAAGTAGGACAGCAGACCTCAAACTCAGGGTAAAGGGAGACTGAGATAAGGCCTGGGACAAGTATTGCCACTTTTAATCCACTCCGTAAGAGTCTGTCTTTTTAGTCTTAAAAAGAAGCAAGCAAACTTACATGTTATACTCAGATTAATTTCAACATATACATGCAGAAAGCAGTTTGGAGATCTCTGTGGCAAAGGTTTAAGCTCAGAGCTACAGGTTGCTGCCCATCTTCGGAAGAAATGTCTCCAAAAATCTGCATCTTTTTTCAGTAATTCTTTCTGGCTGACTTCAAATAAGAAAAGCATGTAGGGGCCAAAGCAGAAGTTGCATCAACACAAAATAATACACCCTTACTACAGAAGTTTTTTCACAAGGTTATATATTAGCCAAAAAAAAAAAAAAAAAAAAAAAAAAAAAAAGAAAAAAAATCAGGAAATTATGTTATCACAATAGATCAGCTCATGTAAACAACAGAACACAAACCTAGCTACTAAAAAAGGTCACTAAGCGCGAAATGAAATTTTTTTAATTTGTATGTTGAGGGTTATATTTCTTAACTAAATTATTACCACATTAGTAAAAACTGCACAATAACTGCACTTGCCATAGACCTGAACTGCATTTGTGGACATCCTTTAAACAACATACCACTTCTAATACAGAACTAACTTTGGTTTGTTAATTCAGTGAGATTCTCTTAGCTGGCAGACAGATGCAAGGAATTGAATGTAATAGGTTATATAGCTATTTTTAGTATACCTACATTCAGACTGACAGTAAGTACTAACGTATATATGTAGTGAATTTTTTAAAAAATAGATGCTGATGCTTTAAATGAGTAAAAAGCACTTCATCTCAGTCTTGCTGTAGCATAATTGTGCCAAAGTCACTGTGGAGGAAGGTGAGTGTGGCACTCCTGTCAGCCATCTGCCACGCTTCTCACCTAGGATGAGCACAGAACTCCTGACTGAGCCCAAACCCAAAAAACAGGAAGCAGGGACACGTTACTTAGAAGATATACAGACACGTTGTCTTTGCCTACGAGGAGAAGTTAGGCAAGCCAAAGCTCAGCTGAAGTCAAAACCAGCAAAGGTTGACAGGGACAAAGAGGAAGGCTACTGTTGGGCCATTGCTTAGCGACATGGGGCACAGAGTGGGGAGTGCTTGCAAGGCCCACCCTTGGCAAAATAGACTGGATAATATCAAATGTGAAGATAAGAATTTTTGTGTGTGCGAATCAAATGTGCAAAATTGTCTGACAGAACCTTTGCCCAAAACTGGTCATGTTGAAGAGCAAGAGGATCATCAGTTAGATTAAACAGTAACTAGGGAATTAGAAAGAAATGTTTGAAATAAAGCAGTCCTCTTGAAAAGAAGCATAAAAAATATGAAAGTCTGTACCAGTGGGAGAGACCTTGGAGAGGAAATGGCGTCAGTCAAACCCTGGTTTGACACTGCCAGAAGTCACCCCGCTAACTCCATCATGGCATCTGTCCAGGCCAGACAGCACAGCACCCCTCCCAGAGGATGCAAGGTCCTGCACTCCAGCTGGCAGGTGGTCCGTACAGGGTGTAGCAAGGGAGGATAACCCACACCTTAGGTGCACGAACCCAAGATTGTGAGGTGCACTCTCACTGGCACATCCATTAGGACATTGCAGGGAACAGCATAAGTACGCACAAATCTAGAGAACTCACATCTCCAAGAGGAATCATGTGCAAATAGGGGACCCTGAAGTTGAAGAACAGAGGCATGTTAAACATTAGCCTAGAGAGGTTGTGAAACATCCAGCCCTGAGGATATTCAAAACTTGACCGGACAAGGCTCTGAAAAACCTGCTCTAATTGACCATGCTTTGGACAAGGGGTGACCTCAAGAGTTTCCTTCCAAAATAACAGACTATATGATTCTATAGTTGTTATTGCTGCCAGCTTTGAAACTAAATCTCAATATAAGCTTTCTTTAATAAGATGTTTTAACATGTCTTCAAGGGTCTTGTCACAATTTCTTCCATTCCATTTAACTTTTGAGCTGATGTTTGTCAGAGTATTTTATGTCTTGCTATACAGTTCAGTACTAAAGAGATTTAGTCCTATTGCTAACAGACTAATTAGTCTAATACTAAATGCATCATTATGTTACTTCTCAGAAAAATGTAAGGTGCCAAATATTTCACATACATGCAGAAATATTTCATAGGTGCTTTACTTGCTATTTACAGGAAAAATTATTTTGATGCAAGTTATAAAGAATTTAACATATGCTGTAATATTACGATTTTCACAGAAAATAACTAAAGACTACCCCAAAACAAAATACGACCACACAAAGAACAGTTTGTTACACTGGCCTTCCTAAACTATAAAAGATAATAAAAGGAAAGTACATTATAATCTGCTGCATTTACAGTTCAGAATTCCTGAGTCACAACTATTACATGTTTATTTCTTACTGTAGGCTGGGTTACACATTGTATTACATGACTGATGAAGTGATATCCTGTTGTATTTCATTCCCAAAACCTGAAATAACTGAAGCCCCCAAACAAACAAGAAGATCTGTGAGGAAATCCCTCAAGTTCCCTCTTACCCATCGGCACTTCAGACATATATAAATTTTATCTCTTCCTCAAGTCTTTGCTGTCTACTCTTCTTCTTCCTACCTTCTGACTAAAGGTAGGAAAAAGGTTTGTTTCTTTTTCACCTCCTAGAAAAAAAGTGTAACCTGTCTTACATAAAACAGAAGCTACACTACAATTTAAGGCCCTATTACTCACCACCTTCAATGGCACCACCTGTTCTGATGCCTGGGTCTATGCCAGTGTATTTGGCATCACATACATGCAAGGCATTCAGATACTACAGTGTGAACACGCTATAAATAAACAGACTGAAACTCTCTTTTTCTCTTTCAAGAAAGACTACAAGACAATTAAAATTCACCTGTGTAGAAACAATTTTCCCAGTTAATACTAGAATATAAGCCAGCAGCCCCTGCATTTGAAGTCCAAAGCCACAAACACAGTAGTTTATATCTTTAAAGTAAATTCTTTAAATGCTAAGGAGTTGCTCCTTTTGCCCATAACATCCAAGCAAAGTTTCTTGCTATTTCAGTTGTCCACTTGCAAAGTTAACATTTTTATCTGCTACAGACCTTTAAACATTTGAATTGAGTGGACCATAAAAGGAGGTTCTACAGAATACTGCAATAGCACTAACTGCCTCTTCTGCTGAAAAGTGTTATCTTTGACATGCAATAAGACAGATAAACGCTACTGGGAAGTTGCTCATTATAAAATATCATCTGAGTGTAATTTCACAACATTAGAGTACATAAATACCTAGGTTTGTCACAGAATTTTATCTGTCTCTTAACAACCAAGATGTAGCACTAGGCATTTTCTCATCAAACCCCCAAAATCTCACAGAATACTTAGTAACAGTCCATGTGATCAATTTCAGTTATAAGTTGATTCAATTCCATGTAGTGGCTAGATCCTTTGATTTCATAAGAACAAAAAGGCAATGAAGCCAGTGGGAGAGGGCAACATTAACACAGAGGAAGGCTGGAATTTCTTGACATCAAACAGCCTAAAAACCTAAAAGAAAGAATCTGAATGAAGGTTTACTTGGACAAATAATGTTGGAAACACATTAATAAATAAGGAGGGTGAATGTAAGAAGCCAGAAAAAAAGAAAACATTGCTCACCAGCAAACCAATCACAGATTGTTGATAAAGTACAAACAGTAGTAATCATTTTCATTTTTGACAGTTCCACAAATGTGAAATATACTAGAAAAATATACTTGTGAAATATACTAAAAAGAGTAAAAGCTTTTTTCAAATACCTAACTAAAAAGAAAGATTTAAGAAGCAGGAGTGCTATGCAGTGATGATGGAGTTGAAATTGAAGAATCTGCATATACTTTATAAGTTAACTGAACACTTGCTCATTACTTCAACGAATGAATAGTGCTGATGAGTGAAAATATGGAAGCTACCATACCTGCAATTAGAGCAAAGTTCTAAAAGTTAATGTGCTCAGAAGAACGGTGGAAAACCCAATCCAGCTATTTTAACGAACTGTCTCATGAAATTGCAGCTCTAGCAACACAAAGCTACAAACAACCCAGAGGTATTATTACTGCAAAACAGCAGAAGTAGCATTCATATTTGAGAAGGAGCAGAAAGAATCACATTGGAAATCACAATCCTATTTGCTTAACCTTCAGTGCTTTGTCAAAGCAAACTCTAAAGGAGACACAGAAATAAGTGGACATAGAATAAAAATACATGACTTGAGTTAAAAATACACAAGACAAACATAAGTCTTCCCCAGAAGAATGCCCCTATACAAGGCTATGCTCTTTGGAATTAGCGTATCTGTCCATGGGCTCAAAAGCACCCAAGAAAGAAAAGGAGCTGCATGATCACAGTGTGACCATGACCCAACAAAGGAGTGTGTGGGGAGTGAGAAAGGAAAGTAAAAAGGGTTTTAATGCAAGTAGTTTTAAGGATTCATTTAGAATTTTCATTCAGAATAACCTTGTTCAGAAAAAGATTAACTGAAACTAGAGCTATTGCAAAAAAGAGCTGCTAATATGAGTAAAAGAGCCTAACATCAAAGGGAAAAAGCAAGACTGGGAAGAACATATAATTACTGTCTGCCAAAAGATTACTGTTCTTACCACTATGATGGAGGCAAAGTTATTCCAGTTTATGAATAGTGTTTCCATTTTAAAAAAAAAACCTGTTCATCTCTAATCACAGCTCCCTTCAGAAACCCGTTGGCACAAAGTTTCTGCTTTGAGTGGACAAGCTCATGTCAGCTTCTTCAAGAAAAAGTTACGCTTTGTATAATCGACAGTTAATCCAGTACAAGCTGACAACTGCACAATCTACCCCTTTAAGGCAGTATATTTGCAGTTTATTTGCCTTTTTAAAATCTGAGAAATACAACTTCTTACAAGTTCATGGTGTTTAGCAATAGAAAGACAATTCCTTAGAGGGGGTTGAAATCCCTCAGTTTGTTGGTGTTATGGAGCTGTAGATGAACAGTAAGTCACCAGTTAGGAATCAAAAAGCCATTACACAGTCCTCAAAAGTGCTGTCTGATGAAGCCATAAAGTGTAGCCATGCCTGGTTAGTGTTGGTAAACTGAAAGCAATGCAAGCCAGTAACTGTACAAATGTATCCTGTAGCCCTGTAGAACCACCAGGCACCTCCAGACCCACACCTAGCTATCTTTGGTGACCTTCTTCAGTCTTTGCAAACTACCAAAATTCCAAGACAACATCATGCAGTGATGCAGCTTCACGTAGTGGCACTTACTTTACGAAGTATGAGTTCTCTGCCATTCAGTTGCTATGAACTGCACTTAGAGACACCATTACTCCACAAAATAAAACATTACCTACAAGATATTATCATCAGAGACAAGAAGCATCTGCAAAGCTCCTATAACGGTCACTCCCTAGAGGATTTCTCAGGGCACAATGTAAAGCATATCTAGGTTTCAGAAAAGGAGTGTAACACAGTTGGACTTTTCTAGAATCAGTGCTGCCATAAATGCTGAAGATCCAGGAACAAACTAAGAAATCAAGCGCGATTTGAAAATATGAGGAAATGACAGTACTATAATGAGCACCAGGAAAAATGACAGGAATGCATAATAAAAAGCTGAGTATCCTTTCTGTCATTTTGCAAAAGAATGATTCATTACTCATCAAAAAAAAACCCAAATCAAAACACTGCTACTATATTGAGGCTCCATTTTTTAATGAAACAAACAGAGAGCCCTATGGTAACAACCCACGTTCAGTAACAAGCTGCAACTATTTAAGATATTTTTCCATTACCAATTTAATACACTCCTACACTCTTTTCTGCTACTGCTACAGTTACAGTATAACAAAGAAAAGCTACTGAAGCAAGCAGGACAAATTCTCCTGGGTACCCCCTTAGAGCTTTCTCCACCTGCTGTTTCTTCGATCAGCTGACATCACTCCTGCTGACTAGCCCTCTGCTGAAGTAGCAGGCTGGTAGGCTTAGAAATGCTTCTTCTGACCTGGCCAGCTGGGAGGTGTCCCTTCATCTCTTCCCTTGGAGCAGCTCTAACTCTGCATGCCTAATACAGACAAACATCAACTTTATCATCTTCACAAGCAGACAGCACTATTTACATGAACTATTTTCAAGGACATGTGATGCATAAACACAAACTGTCCATTACATACACTTACATGGTATCTACTTTCCAGATATTCACGATAATAAATTTGGCTTACTTTCTCAGAAAGCATCTCTAATCATTTTTTGTAGCACTACTGGACTGTACTGCCCCACAACTATCACCACACCTTCACATGGGGGATCTTAGAAACACAAACAACAACATAGTACCAAATCTGTTACTGCTTTCTAATCCTCTGCTGGCATTATATACCAGAGATATTCAATCATATATATGACACCAATCTAGGTTTTTGCAGGTACATGTACATGACAGCTTGTGCACTATGTGAAAGTCTAGACCTTAACATGTTCTACAGATCCCTACTACTTGGAGTCCATTTTAAACAGCACTTTCTAAAAGTTCACAGGTGTTAAAGTATGACGGCATCTTCTAAGACAAGAAGAGTCATTACAAAAAAAAAAAAGAAAAAAGAAGCTCCATTGGAGTCAGTTCATAAGAAGTACCAATGTTTAGGGCAACAGGCTTAAACCTGACACATTTCACACAACTGTCTTCTATTCACAAGTTCTCAGCTACAGCCAGGAATTCAGTTCAGGTAAGACTGACTTCACACGCTAAGGTAAACATCACCAAACCCAAGTAACACAAAACAATGGAAAAAGCATGTCATGTACATCAAACTATTTTGTACTGTAGGAGCACCTTTCATCTGTTCTTACATCATCACTAAGCAATTACATTAAGCAAAAAAACAGATGTATATTAAGAAGATAACTGTTTCTGGGGCCCAATACATTTAATTACATTCAAGACACAATGAACGTTTAAAGAACTCACCAGACAAGCATTGATTTAATCTTACAGGAAACTTGTAACACAAACACCCCACACATCTCCAAAGGTGTTTGATGCCAATACTGATACTTTAAAGGGATAAAACTGATCCTAGACCTTCCTAGTTTCAAGCCAAAAAAGTCTGTAAATCTGCCTAAAACAAGGGAGTCACTAAGTAAATCATACAAATTCAACCTAGTACTACTTCATCTGCAAAACGTTTTCATTATCAGTGAAATACATAACACTGCCCTTCAAAGTGTCATGCTAGGATTCACACTGGAAACCACTTCGAACACACAGAGCTGATCACAGCCCAGAGCTGGTTTTGGGCTCCTTCCAAAATCATGAATGTTCCCATCTCCCTTATCATCAGCAACAGTCTCTTTACAATTATAGCAGCAGGGCATACTAAGAATAAAAAAATAAACGTGCTCTGAGATAAGAAAAATTTAAAAAAGCCCGAGTAAGCATCAGGAGGCCTGACTGAACCCTACCACAACTCTCTACCGAGGGGGGCACGCCCTGCTGCTCTGGGGAACAGCAAAGCTGCGGTACCGTGCTTCGAGGAAGTGCGAGACAGAAAGGCACCGAAACACACACAGCTGTGATTTCAGGACATCTTCCTTTCTCTCCCTCCCCCTCATTCCGCCGTTTCCACTCAGAACCGAGGCGCGAACGGCAACTTCCCACAGGCCTTGCGGGCCGGGGGCGAGGCATCGAGCCCGGCGGAAGGGCTCGGGGCGGCCCCGGCCTCCCCCTGCCCGCCCGCGTCACGTCTGACAGCGGCCACAAAGACAGGGGCCGCGCACCGCCGCCCCACGCCGCCGCCGTAGTCGCTTCCCTTTCTGTTCACCTACCTGACGAGGGAGCCCCGGCTGAGCCGCCGTGCCCTCCCCGCTTCTCTAAACCCGAAGAACCGGGTTCCCACTCTGCTTCCCCGCCCCGTCCGGGTTTGTATGCATATGACACCCCCGCCCCCCGGCCCTCACCCTCTTCTTCCCGGGCCCCAGGGAGCCTTACCTGCGGGCCAGCCTGCCGCAGTACCGGAACGCCTTAACAGGGAGGGGGGGGGGATTTGTTTCACTCTCCCCTCCTCCCCCTTCCACGGGTGCGAGGAGCCCGTGGGTCCCGGAATCGCCTCAGGCTCTTTCCTTCCCTCACTCCCCACGCCCAGAGCCCAAGGAACAGAGGCAGAAGTCGCCCCAGCGAGCGCGCTGCCCGCCGGGCACAGACCGTCCAGGGGCCGCGGCAAAGGCAGCGGCAATCTCACTTCACCCGTTCCCCCCCTTCCCCGTGAGGGGCCGCAGGAACCGAAGCTTTAGGCAAAGACGAGCCGCACCACTCCAGGCCGCCCTCCTCCCCTACCCTCCCCGCCCCGCCCTCTTGCCTCCTCCCCTTCAATGCCGGGCGGTTAGGGCCACATCAAGAACCCGGGTAGGAAACAGCGGTTAATTTCAAACCGCCCGCAGGGTCCTGCGGAAGGAGGGAGGGGAGGGCGGCCGGCCGGCAGGCCGCCGCAGCGGGAGCGGCACTCGACCCACGCTGCTGCCGCCGAGACCGGCGCACAGCCGCGCTTTCCCCCGACCCCCCCCCCCCCCCCAGCCCCTCGCACAGGCCGGCGACGCGCACTGCGCATGTGCCGGGCTCGCTGCTGCGGAGGGAGGGGGCGGCGCATGCGCGGAGCGGGTAGGCGCGGCTGAGGGGGCGCTGGCGGGCGGCGCTCGGCTGATGGGGTCCCGGCCGGCCGTCGTGGGGAAGCGGGGGGGGCGGATGGCGGGTGCCTGCGGCCTGAGGCGCCCCTTGCAGCCCAGGGAAGGCGAGGCAGTAGCAGTCAGCGCCTGATGTTAAGTGCTCTGCCGGAGGAGAAGCGTGCCCTTCTCCCCCCGTTTCTCTTTTCCTCAGCAGGTAGGGAAGGGAGGGGGGTCGCGCCTTGTGGTGAGGAGGGCTGCGGCGGCCGGCTCTCCGCCTCGGCCCCCCCTATCCCCAGGCAGGCCGGCTGGCTCGCTGCTGTGGCGGGGAGAGGTAGGTCTGTGGCCTTCTCCTTTGTGTTTGCTTCTCGGTTTTAGCTAGGGGTTTTGGGTTGTTGGTGGGGTTTTTTTTGTTTGGTTTTTTTTTTTTTTTTTTTTTTTTCTTTTTAATGGAGTGGCGTTCTCGGGGGAACCGCCCAGCTAGAGCCCCGGGAGGCCGCAGCCGCCTCGGTGGAACCGCAGCGCGACCCGCCGGCTTCCGCCGCGGCCGGGCCCGCACAAACCGCCGTGCTCGTTCGCGCCCTACCAAGCTGTGCGTCCCGCTACCACCGTTTTCACATGGCACGCCACACAAGGGTTTCAGAAGATTTAAGTGGATGGGTGCCAGGCGGGGTTTGTGGGTAAAAATCCTGTACAAGCATTTACACCTTATACTGGCCCACACGCAACCAGCCTAACATACTATCAAAATTTAAATATAAGCAAGCATCAGAGTCCCTAAGGATAACATATAGAAATGAAAGAAATTACTATACCGTTAAATATATTCCAATTTATACACAAAGAGCCAGCTAACCTTCATGAAAGTATTGATGAGACTCTCCTGTGAAATAGACTTGGGATCAGATCTATAGTCATTTGTGCTTTTCAGCACCTCTGTCAGTAAGTGCAGGGCATCTAAGCACGTAAAGGTGATCAGAGGTCTGGAGAAGACAGCATTTCATATGTCAGAAATCACACGGGAATGAAAAAGCACTGTTAAAATGACAAGCCTAGTGGTAGGACTCAAGAACATTCCCCAGAGCCCTTGGCAGAGGTCAAATGTTGTCTTACTAAAGTAAGCTCAAGTGGGTGTGCACAAAGTAAAGAAAAAGGGACATGCAAGTGAATTACATCTATTACAGTAGGCATAAAAAAAACTTCCTTGAGTTTCATTAGTATTTGATAACTTTCTGTCTGAGAAACCTTATACTGTCTCAATCTCTTTTCCTCAGTTGATCGTACAGCATAGCCTCACCATGCTTATTTTTAACATTGCATTAATTTCTGTTGTAATAGTTGATGATCTCACCGCAGGAAGATGAAGTAGAAAGTTTCTCATGGAAGAGCAGTAGGAAAGACCAAAAAAAGTACTGGCTTAAAAACTACATTTTTATTTGAAGTTTCTTCTTACAGAATGAGTCACCTGCTGATTTTCTGGGCTTTATGGAGAGTCTTCATTAAAAACATCTAGGGTCATTTTGGTTTGGTCTAGCTGGTAGGAGAAGTCTCGGCAGGTTTGTGTGGAATCTTCTGAAATGTGGGATGTCCCAGACCTGTGTGGGATCATCCTCTGTTAATATGTTGCTATATAAAGGGGGAAAATATTATCAATCATTTGTACATTTTTCTCCGATGAGGTGTTGGTATTTGCATATGTTTAGTCTTTTGATATCACAGGCTGCACATTTTTTTTTAATGATGCAGCAAAATGCATGTCTCCTTGAGAGCAGATGTGCGTTTTTATGGCTTGAAAGAGCAATTGTTTACTTGACTGAAAAGTGATGCACAGTGCAGTGTATACACAGTGTAGTTATTACAGGCAGTGGTACAGAATGTCACAGTAGCAATTCTGAGTTCAGCATCATTAATGAGGAGTAAAACAGTCAAGTTATATACAGTTTCATTATCAACCTTTAATTAGAAGTCAGAAAATGAAAGTTTTGTTTGAACTTTTGCTGTGAAATGGCTGCAGTTACAAAATACACAATTATGTATGAATCTGCCTTGAACAAATTCTTACTATAAAGCTTGCTTTGTTAATAATGAGTTTCTGCTAAAAATAAATGAATGAATGAACTAAGTATCACTGGATCTGCCTTTGAATATATTTTCTCTTCACTGTTGTCTTTTTATACAGTAGGTTAGTATAGATTCCTTGTCATACCTCTCTCCTTTCCTGTTTCTCTAGAAATCTCTCAAACTGTTTTGCTCACTTGAGGCATTCCATGGGTGAATTCTAAGTTCTTTTTAGAGCAATGGCCACCTAAGAAAGTATATCTAGGATGAATCTGTCAGTCAGTTGTATGGGACACTTTCAACTATGTCAACTTCCTGAAATAATTTGTATACAGTTTTAAAGAGATTTTGTTACTGAAACAACTTTGATGAGAGAAAAATGTGTTTTCCTGTGTAATGTTTGCTATTGGTGCAGTTTTGAATATCTTTTTCTTTTGTCCCTCTCTTTAGCATTTCTAATCCTCCCATGAAGCTTTTGTTTTGTGATTATTGCAGCTTTTGGTTAAGAATGTAGTAGTGACGGCACACATGTAGGATTATAGTCTAACTTAATCCCTGATGTCATCCCATGTATTTTCCCTTCTGTGTCCTTCCTATTCTCTCTCTCACTCTCTCACCCCTCCCCCCCTTATGGAAATAATAACTTCCAGCTATTAGTTTAATTGGTAGATTGGTTTAACATAGCATTTTAAGAAGTTCTGACCACCTCCATCCACTTATTTCTCTCCTTCCCATTTTGTCCCCTTCCTTTCCTATACTTTCCATCTCCTCAGTTCAGATACCATTACTCAACAATTCATGTGGCACAATTGAACATACATTTTTTTTCTAGCTGTAGTAGATGCTCTTTTGGAGATTCCCAATGTTGTTAGTAACTGCTTGTTCCCCCAGTCCCCACAAAAAGGTTGCTCTACTACTCACTTGTGACAGGTGGAAAATGAACTTTGTGCAGCTATACTGTAAAATAAGCGCAAACGCCTTTTGTAACGCAGGGAGCAACTTTTGCTTGATTGGTTGGTTGGTTTTTCAAAACAGTTATTGGATATGCTTACAGGAGGCTTCTGCTGGGCCCTTTCAGTCCTGTCCTTCCCCACCTTTTAAGAGTTTAGTTTCTGCTGGAGATACATTTCTGTCATCAGATACACAGACGCTAATACATATTAAGTAATGTTTTCAGTCTCAGGATTTAGATGTTTTTTAAAAATTCAAGAAGAAAAAAAGATGTATTGCCTTCCTTGGATGACGTCTTGCTGTGATCTTCTCTGCACCAATTTTTTTAACTCAGAAATTGTTAGGACCCAGAATATATCTACAAAATATAAGGTCTGGGGAACCATAGCAATCAGACAGTTTCTACTGTAAGTTAAATGTAAAAGTTACATACACAGACACTGGGCAGTTTATAATTCAGTTACTAGACTAGTAAAATGTATTTTTAGTTACTGGAAAACTAAATAGATAGGGCAAAAGAACGAGTAACCCTGTGGCACAGTCAAAAGATCTTTAAAATGATTCAGTACCAGCTCTGTTGAAGCACTTGTCATTATTCAAAGTAATGTTGATTTTCAGTTACATTCAAAGCAATAAGCAAAGGGTTGGATGACTTAAATGTAAATGGTGGGAAACAATTTAAGACTTGAAAGAGAATATTTGAAATAGTTATAAGGCAGAATGCATGCAGATTGTATGCTGAATGTAATAATGAAATTCTTTATTTAAATCTTTCGTAGAATTCATTGGAGTACTGAGGGACTATTATCAGGCTTCCTCTGTAAGGTTTTTGCATACATACGACATTTATCAAGTAGTGGAAGAAACCAAGCATTCAAAATTCCTGGCTGTTTGTTGTGGGGATATGCTCATTTCACAGCAGTTCTTGTAGGGGTTAATACAGACTAGAAGGTTTCTGGTAGAGCTAGGTAACTGCGGAATCAGTGAGATTTAGTTTTTCCCTTTACCTCATTTACTTTTAATAGTGCAAAAATCTGTAAGGTATAGCAGGAATTATGCTTATACGATGCATTTTGGTGGGGATTAGCACCCACAAATCTTTTCGGTGCTCTCCAGCAGTAGAATTGCATGAGTTCTTCTGGTTCAGATCCATTGCATCCTCAGCAGGGAAATGGTTAGACTGTCTGTTGAATAGCTGTGGGTAGGGCGAACTGAAAAATCTGTATTCCAATGTTCTCCCAGAAATCTAGATTTCAAAGTAAATGCAATCTTTTGTAGAAAACTTATGTTTTAACACAGATTTGTTAATTGACCAAACAGTTGAAAACAGAATGCTCCCCACTTCCTAGATTTTTATTTTCACTGTTTTGGTCGTTAGTTGGGGGGGGGGGAGGGGGAGGGTAAGTCTTTGAGAAATAAGGTAAGCACTAGAATATTGTGTTTTATGTTTAGAATGTGTTTATAAGAAGATTTTTTTTTAATCGCCGTGGGATAGTATCCACTCTTATACAGTAACATTTTAAGCACTAGAGTGCTCTGAACAGTGTCCAAAGATCAGCTTCTTAAATAAGAAATAAGGAGAGGATACTGGCATTATTTCGATCAATCCCATTTAGATATAGATAAATTATGAAATATCTTAACAAGGTTTGTGGACTGAGAGTTAGTGAGAAGCCCCTTCTTTTTTTTTTTTAAGAAAATGAAATTATTTTCTGAACAAATGAATTTAAAAATTAAAGTTCTACTTTAAAATTTGAAGGTTTTTATGTTATACATAGTCATAAGTTTATTTTTCATAGAGAGCTTTTCATTATTATTTTATTGTAAAAACAACTAGAGATCCAAGTATTGTCATCCTTAGAGACCTGATAGATGTACTTCTAAATGTCTTTGTTCAGTTTGATATATATAGAAATACTGATGATTTCCTATGCAAAATATCATTTTTGATAAGTCAATCTGAAGTCATGATCTATTCCTTGTGTGTTATGTATCCCCCCCCAAAAGATTGTGTAAATGCCACTTGATTTTAATGATGACACTCAAGCCACATAGAGGAAATCACCTCACTCTTACATAGCTGAGTTTGCAAAACTAACAAGCAGTGTCTATATTAAGCATGAGTACACACGTGCATCTTTTAGTATGTACTCACATGTTATTCATAGTCACTTTTCTGATGCCTGTTATATTTTTTTAATGTAGAAATGTCATTAGAATGTGAAGTTTAAATATGGCTTTTAAATACATTTAGATTTTATAACATGCTAGAATCTAATGGGCATTTATCAGAACTCTCCTATGACTGATATCCCCACAACCCAAATTATCTTCACCTGCTAACAGTGTTCCCACCAGCTATGCAAAGGTGAACAAATTATGAATATAACTAAGACATATCTACTACGATTTTTTTGTCTTCTTTAGAAAATATAATGAAAATTAAAATACTCTCTTATTTTTGTTTCCTACCTGAAGGAACCCCTTCTTTACAATTCTCTTCAAAGTGCACAGATTCTCCATATAACAAAAACAGTTTTCACTGAGACTTCATCTCGTTTTCTCCACCAACAATGTTGATCCCCTGTCTAATGTATTTAAATAAACAATCAAATAGTATAACTGAAAGCCAAACTGAGAGAGATGCTTCTTTACCATTAGCATTGAGCCCATATCCTGCATGCTGCTGCTCACTGCTTCAGTGCGCTTCTTCTCTGTTGGTGTACGTCTGACATTAATTTGCATCATTATTTGAAGGTGAAGGTGGATGTTTCCTACATGCAAGTACTATTAAACTGGAGAAGCAAAAGGACACTGAAGTTTAAATTTTAAATGTCAGGCTCTAAATTGCACTTTAGAGATTGTCAAGTCTGTATATTGCTCGGGGAAGCTGGTCAATGGTAACTTTGTATCTCCTTTGTAGACTTAATCACCATCACTTTTGGTCCAGTGTCTTTACAGCTCCTGAGCAGAAGACACTGCTACTTCAGTCAATGGCAGCTATGGACGCTCAGCACTCCTGACAGAAACAGACCATTCAAATTAAGCAGATTGGGTTTAATAATTCCATTCACTGGATTGAAAATCAGAAGACTAGGAATTAAGTAATATTTGTCTATAAGGTACAGGCACCCAAGATCTAGAGCAAAACCAGCTTTGCCAGGTCATGATTAGAGCAGATAGTAGCTGCAGTGCTTGAAATTTTAGGACTATCATACTATACAAATGTTGTTTGTTTTTTTTTAAAAAAGGTAAGTTCATATTCTTAACATTTTAGAGAAATTGTATCCTAATGGAATTCAAATACTAGAAAATAACAAGGAAGAAGAAAAATGTGAAAACATCACAGAAATGTTTATAATATTTAATTCATTTAAATTAAATACAGTTTAAACCTTGTCTTACTTCTCTGTAAAGTCTAACCTGTTGACATTTGTCTTTAATCATTTACTTTATACAGGATTTTAAAATAGCATATCCCTCTTCAGTTTTTCTTATGACAATATGTGACTCTTTTATTCAGCTAGAGAGTGAAGCTACTAGAAGACTCCACATGTCTAGTTGTAACACTAGAACTGGCCAAACTGAAAAGTGGATATATAATTTGAAAATATTTAAACAAATGAAATTGATAATATTCCTTTAAATGTATATTGTATTTTAGAGCCTGAATATAGCATTACTTAGATTTTGTAGCAAATTTATCTCTACATACTTCATGTTGACTCTTCTGAAGGTTATGGCAGCTTAACCTTTATGACCTAGAAGGAGTAAAAAGCAAGTATGTATGTTTCTGTATGTAATGTGCAGTTCTGATCTTAAAAAATTTTAACACTGTAGAATTCTGTATTTGACACATGAACAAGAGAAGATTACTTGCAATTTTTAAGGTTTTGGTTTGCCTTTTCAGGGTTTTTTAAGATGATCATGCAAATAATCATGATTGTTAAGGGATGTCCCAAATGACACCTATACATGATACCTATGTAACTCAGACTTCTTGAATTATATTAGCAAAAGTCAAACTGATTGAAACAGAGTAAACAAAGCTATAGATGATGCAAGAGAAAGAATCTGTCTTCTACTGTTTGTAAGCTGAGCAAATGTAAAAGAAGTATAAAAGCAAGCAGATGTCACCCCAAATATATACTGGGCTATTCTACTTCCAGGCATTATTTATTTCTGAATAGTGACCTGACAGTCTTGTGCAACATTTCTGTAGCATTCGAAAAGAGATTCAGTAACTTCTGTGATGATTAATGGCTGAATATTTTGTACACTCATTAACTGTTCTGACAAGCTCAGCTAAAAAAGAGAGAGAGAGCACACACAAACTGGATAATAGTTTCTTGTGCAGGCTTGTTTATTAGCTTCCATTTAAGAGAGCCAGTTGGTTACTTATGCAACCTCAGCTCAGCTTGCACAGGTGTCACCAAGGACATCACTTTTAAAAAGCGGGATTACACAATTGTAATGAGGACACTGTTTGGCAGGGAGAACTTTTGTTACAGGAAGTGAGACATGAGCAAGAAATAACGCTGGGTGACTACAGGAGCCAGGGTTGGCTTTGTGGGCCTGGCGATTTTTGGGGAAACCCCCCTCCCTAAAATCCGCCCCCCCCCCCCCCCCCCCCCCAAAAAAAACAACCAACCCCAAACCCAAACTCTCTACATGACTACATAAAGCATAACTGGTGTCAGAACCGAGGCACACCAAACAGGGATTCTTTTTCATACTGTTTTTACAGTAATTTTTCAGAGCAAAGCTATACTTTGAACCATACCTTAAGCCTTTATGCAACAACTTAGTTTTGCTACTTCTTTATAGACATCAGATTATTTAATCACTTAAGGTTGAAAACAAATACTTCTAGGATTTATTAATGCAAATAGAATGGGTTAATTCACCAATTTATGAATCCTTCAAATCACCAACAGAAATTGTAACTTTTGTTTATATATATGAAATACACATACATGCAATGTGTATAAACCAGAACATCATGTACTAAAAAATATTAAAACTAGGCTAAATGGAATCTCAGGTTGCAGTGTCTAATGACAAGCAATTATTTAAATAACCATTTCATGCTGTTATGTTACTCCTTCACCAAAGATGTCACAGTATTCTCCTAACTCTCTGTGTCTGCTTTACTTCAAAACCTTTGAGAAGGAATTTAAATAGTCACCAGACAAGCATAAGTAAGATGTGTGCTGACTTTTCAAGCTTTGCCTGTTTCCTGGGGGAAATACTACAGTTCTCAAATCCTAGTAAGCAAGACAGCCACGTTCATTTTTAGACCAACCAGTTCTGCATGTGCATTTATCTACTTTTGTATGTTATGGAGAAGACATTTGGCTGGGTTGCTTGTAAAAGATGGTACCAGACATAACCAGTAGGATGATAACTGCTATCTAAACATAGAAATATGGGTTGATACAACTAAAGTTTAGTTGCTTGAAACTACATAATAGTTGTTGTGTTCCTCATAATTTGTCATTGATAAGTGTAGAAGTAATGTCTGGAGTATAACCTAGAACAGCAAAAAAGTGGCTTTCTATCTGTATGTTGTTACTGGTAAAACATGCACACCTTTTCCTCAAAACAAAAAAAAACAAGTCCCAGGAAAAAAAAAAAAAGAAACTTTCATGCTGGATGAGGAAAAGCAGTGAAAATGCTTATTTCAAATTAGCTTTTTGAGGGTTGCACTTGTTCGTATTTGTCAGATTTAAAGGAGTAGCCTCCAGAAAGGCTACTAAGAGATGTTTTGTAAAATGTTACCCCAGAAATTATTGAGATCAAGAAAAAAGTTGTAAGGAAGACATTGAACTGAAACTCATCTGAGCTGTTCTTAGATGCAATTATTTTACTTACTGGCTCTATTTCTGGGCAACTTAATATAAGATGAAAGGACAAAACTGAATTAAACTATTTTACATCTGCCCTTGACCGTGCTAGGTTAAGATGAGAAATGTGAGAGTTTCCATTGGAGATTTTGTAAAAATTCCAGAAGCTTTTAATTTGAAATCATTCCCTTGATAATGACAAGTAAGAAAAGTTCAGAGGCCCACATACAGCCTGGAAAGTAACACGAGCAGCTCACTCAGCTGCTCTGATGCCAGCCCATGACTGGCATGGTGCTAAGTCTGTACAAGGTCAGCAGTGGGGGGGGAGGCACCGTGGGCTGCCAGGTGTCCCAGCAGCGAGCGTGAGGCTGAGGGTGCATTGCAGCTCTCTCTGGCCGCTCACCTGGGAAGCAGCTGCTCCCCCACCAGAAGCCAGGCAGCTGGCCGAAACCCAGGACCGAGAACTCTTCGGTTTAGCACAGAAAGGCAAAGGGGTGGAGTTTGCAGGGGCATAGTAAAGCTAAGAAGAGGGAGAAATAGGTGCAAAAGTCTAAGCTGTTATCCCTGATCAGCTGATGAAAGCTGCTGCTGGTTGCAGCCTCTCGCTGGCACCGAGTAGGCTCTTGCTGCAGGTGGCTATAATTAAAGCGCTGGGAAGGTCAGAATCACAAAGATTTGAAGGTTATTACACGGGTGTACTGAAGACCTGATATTTGTATCCTTAACATTAGGCAGTAGCACTGCCCTCATTTGTCAATACTGTGCTGTTACCCCTACAAGCGATGCCATTTTGTGATCCTCTGTCTCTTCTGTATTTGCACTGTGAGGTCTGATTTTGGGTTCCATGTTTCAAATTCTGTTAATGGTTTGTATTTGCAGTGTTTATACTTTGCCCGATTTCCAAGTATGTCAACAAACAAAAATATACTGAAGTACTTAAAATAGAAGTCAGAAGATGATGTTAAAAAGCAAACAATTCTTGATTTTGATTTAAAAATTAGAAATATTTTCTGTGTTAACTAATGTACTTAATAAGTTTCTCATTCTTAAAGGAAGCGTTTCATTTCAGTAAGCAAGCCTTTTAAGTGTATTCAGTGTTTACGTTTTCCTCCTTCCCGTCCTAAAAATCTTCTCTGGAAACACTGGAGGCAAACCTCAGTTTTCTGTGCTTTCGGTATTTCTATCTTTGAGCAGCCTTCACCTTTGAGCTGTCTTAGTGTGAACAAAACAACAAAATTCTTCCACTGCAGCAAAAACGAAATCAGTTTCACTAACTAGAAGTAAAATTACTAGTTGTCATTAATGGAGTTTATTTCATAGGAGTTAAATTTCTTGTCTGCAGTGGTAATCTCCTCAAATAAGCATGAGGGAACTCTCTCCCCCTTCATTATTTCCTTTGCACCATATAACAAAGCTTTTGACTTGATCCTTTCTGCTTTTGTCTTCTTAGGGCGTCTCTGCATGCATGATGCAACTGGATTTATTTATTTGTAAATCAGTGCTAAAAAAAGACAAAACTGCACATAAAATTGCAAATCTTCAAACTTAAAATTCAGAAATTTTATTCGCTTTTGGACAAAGAGTGATTTGGAGGCTGTTCCTGTACCTGTCTCTCTGCTCTGGATTGTGTTTGCAGTCTACCACCTATCTGTTCTTTTTGCTCTGAGGCTTGTGTTGAGCAACCACTGTGTTTACCTGTATGATGTCTGCTTTTCCAGTTTTGGTTTTGGAGGCTAGGTATTCCCCTGAAGCAGCAATTTCTCCTTTGAACTCCAGAGAAGTACCACCTTGATTCTGAAGTATTTCAGGCTTCTTAGGTAAGAGAAATCACTTCCAAAACTTCTCAATAGCTTCATGGCTGGTTTGCAGGTTGTAAGGTGATGGCAACAGGAGAATGTTTTGTAAGTACGTACTCTAGATTACCGACACCACAGAAGCTAAAGAAGCCTCATTCACGGTGGTTTGTTATTTCATAATAGTCCACAGTTACCTCCCTAAAACTAACCTTCCTGTGTGGCTCCCTGCTTGAGCACATGCTCAATGGACTATACCAGAAGACCTCAAGCCCCACATAGCTTGTGGGTAGTTTCTGTCTACATCTACTAGGCCTAGTGTCAGTTTCTGCATTATATGTTACCCACTGAGACTTTCTGACGTTGTTCATAGCTATAAGAAATTAAAAGGTTGTAACAGAGATTGGCAAGAACAAAATTTGATCTTACCTGCAGTATGGTACTTGTTTAGTATTGTCCCTAATGGACTAGCAAAAGTTTGGACTACTAAAGAATTAAATATGTAGAAAAATATTTTTAATAATAAAATTAATGAATGTATGAACCTTCATATTGTGCTTAATTAGATTAACTTAAAGTAATTTTTAGTACATGGAGGAAGAGGAGAAAATACTGCATGAAACATTTTTAGTGCAAACTGTTAGAGTACGCTTTGAACTGGAATTATATAATAGCATGATGGTGGTTAATGCATTATGACAGCAAGTGAAGTGTTATCTTTCTTACAGTATCTGAACAGAGCCAAAAGGAAGTTATGCCTTCCTTCTGACTATTTGTGTGCATATTTATAGTATAATTATGAAATTTTAACTGTCTGTAACACTTTTTCTGACCATAATGGCCTTTTTCCTCTTGTCTTCTCTCAGTGTCCTAACTGCAAGATTATCCTGGTGCTTTGGATTGTAGCAGTTTATATTGAAGAATGAGTTGAGCAGAGGTCTAGGGAGCTATATGATGTAGAAATAACATTTCTTGCTCAATAAGGAATATTTTATATTAAAAAATCAATGAGTATTTCATATTATGAATTCAATAAGGAATATTTTATATTAGTAAATGAATAAAGTATATTTTATATTAATAATTAAGCATAACTATGCTGTGAGCTGTACCTTGTATTTGTTAAGCCAAACCCAATGTCTGTGGCCTTTTCGAAATAAGCAGGGGAAAAAACTTGATGTGTGTGAGACAGGAGTGTGGAATTAAAGTGACAAAATAAGGTGAGCAAAGTCTGAGAGAGAACAATTTGATGACTAGAATTTGAGTTTAATTTGAAATAGTGCATGTTAACAGATGAAGATGCAAAATCACATACCTGGAGTATTCTGAGCAGTTTTGTAATTGCTTCCTTTTAAATAATAGTTTTCTCAAGTTAGAGAAGTGTTTCACATCTCAAGATTCTGCATTGGCAGTATTTCTTTGCAGACAAGGGGGATAATAAAGAGGAAGCATGTCAGCATGTCATCCTTACATACAGGTGAGCTCCTAAAGACATGAAATAGCATGAGAATACAACAAGGGGAGCATCTCTTTTCATTATGTGTGTATGCAGTTAAGTAAGGATGTCTTCTAGACCCCAGGGTTAAAAGCATTTTACATGATAAATCTGGGAACAGTATCAAATGTTCCATGTTTCAATCCGATATCCACCACTAAGTGGCTGTGCAGTATCTTGAGTTTTCCAGAACTCACTTTACTTGCCTGTAAAATGACTTGTGTTTACTTTATGGGCATACCATCAGAGCTACCATGCATGTGTTTCTAAAGCACTTCAAGAAAGCCAGATATCATGTATGCAAATCAATACTGAATACTAACTCTGCCCCTGTAGTAGTTCAGCAGAGGTAATGAAGTGTTTGCTACTTTCAACTGAAAGGTAAGTTACTCTTCTTTATGAAGTGCCTTATGGGCCTGTCATTGGGAAGTAGGTCAGACATGAAAGGAATTTCAGGCCTAAAGCCCTCAGTCTCTTCAGCCAGATATTCCACACTACTCAGTGGGTGGCAAAGCTTGTAGTAAATCCTGGGAGCTAGAAAAAGGAGTTAAGGAGGCTGAGAAACACTTCCCTCCAAAACATTTGAAAAGTAAGAGTAGTAGGGAATTTAGAGTATGACAGTACTCAAGCTACGATGTAGCAGTATCAGGATATTATCTTGAATGCTGACAAATTCCTAATCTGCAATTGGTTGAGTGTTTTTAGAGATCTGTTACGTTCATAACCTTCATATGTCCTGAATTCAAGCAATAATTGATAGATCTAGCTACATAAAACTATTGTCTTTGTGCTTTTGTATGTAATGGCTTTGTGTAATCACAGTACAAAGATGTTTATTTGTTCTGTTTTGTAGATTCTAGAAACTGGGATGCAAGGAAGTAGTATAATTATTCCTGAATCACTGTTTTCTGTATTCTGCATCCGTCAGTTTCATAAATTTGATTCTGTAGAAGGACAGTGAATGTTTTCCTTAATGACCTATCAAATTATACAGTATTGTAATTGGGAAAAAAACATGGTTCTCCTTGAAATAGTTGCTTACCTTGATAGTTGCAAATATGATTCAGTACACTTCTTTAAGAATCTGTCATGGTATGACTCAGTGACTTTCCCCAGCAGTGAATTCTGCTGGCTGTATCATCTCCAGTGATGTGGTTTTAGATGTTCTGCACTTTAGCTAAAGGGATCACACAAATGAAATTAGTTTTTTTAGCTCTTCCCAACTGAGTAACCTCAGTGTCTCAAGATCTTTGCATATATTCTTAGCCCTGCTGACTAGAAATGATTAAGCAAAATAATTTGCTGTTTCTTAACAACAGTTCTTAAGGCAAAAATACTGTCTTAGAATCAGAAAAATCCCAGCAGGAACATAACTGTGTCTTAGGAATATGTATCTCAGTATTCTTAAGAAGCCTCTATGTAAGTAGTCATTCCTTTGACCTTTCTATCAGCAGTTGGGCAAGCAAACAGGAAAACTAACCATGTGTTTGCAGGAAATTGGGTAGCATCATTCTTCTTGATTAAAATACTAATAGAAGCACTGAGGTGCAAAATAGCTTGCCCAGCGTGGGTGACCAGGGCACTGGGAGATCTGGGAATAGAATGCAGGTCTCCTTGAAACCAGCCCACTCCTCTGCCATGAAGAAGCTCTGCCTTCAGGAGCAAGTTATTTTCTCTTTTTAGATACAAGATCCCTGCTCTTATAGATTTGTTGAGGGGGGGCTGGAGTGGGGGGGGGGGTGGGTGTTGTGGGGGGGGGGTTGTTTTTTTGTATTGTGATTACAGAAATAAGAATGAAAGTACTCAAGTGAGAGTCTGCTGCTAGCTAATTTAAAATCAAACTCGTGACTAGCATCATTGTTGATATAAAGAATCTGCTGTTTCATAGCATCATTGGCTCCATTTTTGTGGTATCCAGAGCTTTTAAAGTACAATTAAAGTGAAGTGGAAGTTAGGAGAAAGGTTTTGACACTCTAGACAAAGCAGAAAGGAAATGCCACTTAACAAGGTATTGATAAAATGACAGATTTATTGATGAAATGACAGATTTTTGTTTTAGGAAGATAAGACTTGCAGGATCAAATCCTGTCACTTGCTTTTAAATCTTTCCATGCCTTATATTCCCATTCAGAAAAAGATGGCTTATGATCTTTCAGCTGACCAAATCCAAATAATTTCCTCCTCCTGCAGGCCTAAGTAGTGAGCCAGTTTACCGCAGTGGTTCTTAGTAGACCTTAGCCTAAGCTTGCACTTTGTACTTCTGTGAAGAGAGGTGTGTGGCATGGAATGTGATCTCTGAACAACTTTCCCACTAGAGGAGAGAGGTTCCGTTCCCTCCCAAGGTGCAGAGCAGCAATGCCTGCCAGCTTTTCTTCACTCTAAAGTGAGTTAATTCCTCTTGTCAGCTTGAACAACTTCAGCCTTTAGGCTACCTTTCAGCTTTCTTAGACAGTGCCCTTTCTCTTTTCATAGCCTTGTGCATTTGAACAGAATTTTCCCTCAACTCACTCACTATATGCAGATAGCTATTAACCTTTTTGCTCAGTTTTACCAATATCTGGGCACCACGGGTGAATATATGAATACACAAATAAACAGCAAATAAATAGACTGTTTGGTAAGCAACCACGGAAGTCAGCCACGTGGTAAAAAAATTTAATATTTGATATCCAGCAAGTTACTTAGAGCAGCCTGTACTTTGTACACAGAAGGATTATACAGCTGATTTAGAAACTTTGGTTTTTGTCAGTTCCCTGATCTGAATGTTTTTAAACTCTCATCCCACTGTTGGTATAGTTTTGCATTTATAATACTGACAATGACTCTGTAGAGGCAGTTATAAGCTTCTAGAACACTGTCATCTGGTGGTGGTTTTAAGTCACAACATTTGGATATAAAAGTAAAAATGGCAATCACATCAGGCTAGACAAATGCTCTGATTATCCATATTCATATTAATGAATAAATAATTTTAAAAATTTAAATTAATCATTAAAAAAATTCGGTTTCTAATCACAGCACTATAGAGGATTTACTTTGCACAACTATTTCTCCTCGTTCCATAGGCTGCAGGTACAATGAGTTGTCAGTTTTCACTGCACTATCAGATAAGGTGCTGTCGTTTGTAACCTTTGTGCTGAAGTAAAGATCAAAATACTTCCTAACTGAAACTGATTGCCTCTGCATCTGTGTATGGCACACTCTCTGACTGCTTTAACATCAACATTAGTATTTTGAATTTTATGGGTAGGAGTAAAAACTAAAATTACTACCAAATGCAACCTTCCATAAACTGTCTTTTATAAAAACAGTGGTGTGTATATAAGCTCTGGACAGTAACTCCTGTTACATGATTAGTGCTGCCTTCTGCTTAGCTTTGTTTACTCTATCACCAGTTCGTGTTCATTTATTTTTGAAGTAAATCCCTCAATATCAAATATTATCCAGTAGGAATAATATTTTGTATTGCACATTATTTTAACAGCACGATGATGATGTAAAGAAAAATTCAAACATGGCAAACCTCCTTTCCAAACAAAATATGAACCAACATTAAAAAGTTATCAGGAATGCTACATATGTTATGTTGCTTTCTTTTATGTCTTTTCATATTTGTGATGGCTGGCTGGATTGAAAGAACTAGCTGCTAGCAAATTCATACATTTTTCACAAAGTAATTGGAGTTGTAGGTGTGGAAAAAGAGTATTGAAAGCCATATTCATAATTTATGCCCATGGGTTTTTTTTTTTGTGACTTCCAGAAAGCTGCAGTAACTTAAAGACAGCATTTTAAAAATCAGATTAGACTGGCTGAAGGCTATACGCATGAATACTTCAACCATCATTAGCAATTAAGTTAGTGGTTGAGATAGTATCAATTCTTTCAGTAACAGAGTTGCTTGTTAGCTGAACTTCAAGTAGCACTTAGTGGGATTACTTCAGTTTAAAGTGAATCAAATTGCTCAGCAAAGACTATGTTCCTGAGCAATCTGAAGTAACTCTGGCAACATAAAGCTAGCCAGCTCCTGCCTGCCTCTCTCTCTCTTGCAGCAGCTCCTGTACTCAGGGGACTCAGCGCAGTAAGTCAGCAGACAATTATTTGCTCTTTTGTCAGGTTAGTTTTCTGCATACTCAACACACAGAAATGACTAAGGAAGAGGTCTGAAAAGCACTGGAGCTAGCACAAGGCAAGGAATGGGACTGCAGGGATGTGCGGGCCACTGTCGCTGACAATTAGAGAAGTCTAAACTGCTATGAAAACACAGTCTTTTACATCAATGCTCTATTCCCTTTCCCGCAGAAATACATTAACGACTGCTACAGATTTAATTTTGAACAGACCTTTATTCATAATTATCTACCATAACCAGTGCTGTTTGCAGATGCACGTTTATCTTTCACAGACCGTACTGTAATGTCGTATTTCTCTTGTTTAGCCTATGTTAACTGGTATACTTAAGGAAGATAAAAGAGGAGGGGCAAATCTTCACTTTGAACTACTACTTTTAACTTCACAAAGAAGTCAACTAAGATCAGATCTACCTTCTAGAAATAAGGTACTATTCAGTTAAGTAAGTGATTTTAACACTCTCTGTGTGTGTGTGTCTAAGAATATGGTTCCAAACATTTCTGTGGGGTTTAGAGTAAATGCTTTGTATATTGCAATGTTTTAATCAAACTTGCCCAGGTGCTAAAACACTTAAAGCCCTTCTAGAAGGCTTATGATAGTATTTTGCAGAGTTACCATATATATCTTCAGAATTTCTATACTACTACTTAATGTGGGATACCACTTTGTATTATCTGAGCAACACTAGACACATAGCTGTGTATCACAAAACATCACTGTTTTGTACCCATTCAAAAGTACAGAAATTCACATTGTCCTTGATTTTTTTAAATGCCACCAATCTATAGATGATTAAATGATACATACAAATACTACTTCACCTCTTCCTAAAACCCAGGTAGGAGGTGATTATGTACATTGGAATTTATACAACAGAAGACCTTGCTGTAGTAAAAAAAACCCTGGAAAATACCTAACTGCCATATGATTACCATGTTGGGTTAGTATTATTGCAACCCATTAACAGAGTTCCAATTAATTAATCACCTTAGCATTTTCTGTAGGAACTAATACTTTGGCGTAGGAAAAATAACTTTTATCAGTTTCTAGTCTTGTACTTGTTCTCTTCCGCATAGCATTTAGTCCTATGAAAACATCTGCACTTTGAGAAACAGCCAGAACATACTATCTCAAGCTTTGAATTTTCCAAGGAAATAATACAGACTTGCATTATTATTGTGTTGGACGCATTTCATAAAAGAATTAACAAAGCTCTGCTTTTCTATTTGATTGCTGTAGGAGGTAGTGTCCTTTCAATTATGCATCTATCCATCAAACTCACACACTACATTTAGTGATTTAGGTTTAAGATTAGAGTGTAATCTGTAGATGCTGAAAAGAAGAGAATGTGAGCTAGCATTTGTAATAGAGCACACAGGTGTGACAGAATCATGGATTTATTGAGACTGAAGGTTGTTGAAAGGGTTTCCCAAAGCATTCGTCAGGCAATGCCCCTCTTGCTTGCTAACCTCTGAACTGTACAGCTGTGCTGCTGCATGTCATATTTAGAGGGCACAGAGGCTACCTGACTGAAGTAGAGGATTTTTGCTTTTTATGGCTACAGTAAACTTAATTGCCCATTTTATCTCATTACCTCATGGACTGCTATTTCAGGTGCTTTTGCCCCTTTAGTCCTGGCGACATTTTCATATACCTCTGTTTCAAGCTCGCCTATAGAAAAGAGAACATAAAAATTTTCAAAATATTTATCTATTGTGGCTTGTAGATTAGGACTAGCTTTTTGAAGGTGTTACAAATCAACAGTTGTTCTCACTAGAAATCAGTAGAGTGTGCAAGTCACTGCTGCCATCCGATGTATGCGTAGTCTTAATGGGAACAACAACAAAAAAAAGGATCGCTACCAGTTTCAGTTTATCTGCAGCTGAACAGACTGCTGAAAATTACTTTTATTATTTTTAACATTTAGCAAAAAATTAGGAAAAACTTAAGAGCAGTTTATGTTTGCTGTAGAGGTAGCTCGGTTATTTTTTTGGTCAGTGTACAGCAAACAATCCATTTCCTATCCCCGTTTTTCGTCAAATGACTTAAAGATGACCGGAGTGTATTTCAGGGAAAACATTTCTGGACGTTTGCGATTACTGCATACAGCCTTCTTAGTATGGTGCTTTACAGAAGACCACATGGTTCAGCATTTCTTGCAAACAGCATGATGTATTTCTAGCCTCCATACAACATCACTGTCAACACAGCAAGTTTCAAAATAGTCCCATTGTTGGAAAATGAATGCCAGCTACTGCTGACAGCTCTCTGCATCTGCACTGACAGGACTGAGCACACACACGCAAATCTCATCCAACATGGGCTCTAAAGCCATAGGTTTTAACCTAAAGCAGCCAAGAATATTTCCGCCCTGGTTTCAGAGAGAGAACAACTGTGGCAAACACCGCCTTTCCGCGTTTAATGGTACTGTATTTGTGAACAATATACCTCTGGTTTACAAATAGAAGAGCACTCGAAAGGTTTCAGGGTGGACTAAATGAAAACAAGGTGACGTTCTTATCAGCAGGCAGGTTTCCAGACAGGTTCAAGAAGCAACTTCTGAGCATTTTTTAGTCGGAAGCTTTCACAAGCCCAAGAATCGAGCACCTTGTCGCCAACCGGCACGGAGGGGTTTGTGCCACCTGAGGGCTTACAACCCCCCTATCACCAGCATTCCGGCAAATCAAGTCTTTGCACTGATCCGCCGTGCCCCCTTCATCTGAAAAGGATTTATCTGTAATCACTCATCCAGCCACACGCGGAGCAAACAAGAGGAAAAACAAGCGGCCGGAGCCGCATCGCCTCCGGCTGCCCAGGCGCGGGTGGAGCTCGCCGCGCCCGCTCCTCGCACGCCCCTGCCCGCAGAAACGCGCCGGCGGCCCCTAAAGGCGTAGGGGTCGGGGTGCACCTTCTCCTTTCGTGGGGCGCAGGAGCCGGGGGGGGCCGGGCGGCCTTGCCCCGCCGGTGGCGAGGTTAAGGTAGCCGATCGCACGGTTACGGCGGCCCCGACGCCTCCCTCAGCGCCGGGAAGGCGCAGCAAGGCGGCGGCTGTTGCGGTTGTCGTTACTGCCCCGTTTTCCCTCTCTCCTGACAGGAAAGCCGTGACTCGACCGCGGGGGGTCAGTGCCTCCCCTCCGCCTGCGCTATTCCCGGCACGGCGCCGCCTCCCGCCCCGAAGCGGGAAGCGAAGCGAGGCGGGTCCGGCGCTCAGTCCCGGCCGGGCGGCAGAGAGCCGGCGCCCGCCCCCGGGGCGGGAGGAAGGGAGGAATGGCGCCTGGCGTTCCGTTGGGAAGTTTGTGCCTCGCTGCACCCCGTACCCGCCCGAGCGCTCCGTTCCACGTTGGCTGCGCAAGCGCAGTAGTCGCGGCGTTCACCTGCTCCGCGGTGGTGGGGGGGGGGGGACCGAGGAAGGAGAGGTGGCGGCGGCGGCTCCACGGGGCCGGGGCGAGCGGAGCTCAGCACCACCACCGACACCTTCACCCCGGGCGCCCCTCGCCAGCTGCGCGGGAGGCGCTGACTGACCGGCCGGGGAGCCGTACCCCGTTCCCCTCGCCGCCGGCCCCCCGACCTCCTACCCCCGGCCCCCTCCCGCCACCATGTTCAAGAAGCTGAAGCAGAAGATCAGCGAGGAGCAGGCGCCGCCGCGCGGGGCGGGGGGGCGCGCGGCCCCCTTCCCGCCGCAGGTACCGCGGGCGTTGGGGGGGCGGAGGTGTCCCTCGGGTCGCTGGGGGGGGTGGGGGGGGAGCCCTGGGCCGCTTGCAGTGTCGGGGCGGGCGCCGGTCGCCTCTCGCCCGGAGGGCGGCGTGCCCGGCGGGGCAGGGCCACGCTTCTCCCGGCAAGGCCTCGGCGTCCCGCTGACAGCGGGTCGGCCCGGTCCCGCCGGCCCGGCCGCGGGTGAGGGTCGTGCAGCGCAGGCCTTGGTGGCCGGCCGAGGATGGGCCAGCGGGCAAGCGCCGGGCCCCGGCTCTCTGCCAGCGCGGGGCGGCTTCGCTGTAACTTCGAAAGACAAGTTTGTGGTGAGCGAGCCGCCTCCTGTCCGGGCAGCCTCCGCAGAGGTTTCCGAGAGGGTTCTTCTCTTTGGCCACCCTACAAAGGCTGTCTTTTGGAGGGTCGTAAAAACCAGCTCTTGCTCGAACATCAGACGGAATGTAGCAGAGTTGGGTTTCGTCTGTAGCGTTTGAGGGAATGACACTTCACGTGCACTGGGTAGCAATCCAGCATTGGGATCGCGAGTTACCGTTTTCTCTCGTATTTTTGTTTATTTTTTCAATTCCTCTAAGTCCTTTCTGTTTCCATCGTTTAGAGGGCTGGTCTGCTTACCTCAGCCTTATGTTTGCTTTTTTTAACTGTGGAAAAATTGGGGATATAGTATAAAGGTGGGAGCAAGGCTCCCCACCCCCTTTGTCCCGTCCCCGTCCCCCCCGCCCCTTTCCTTTTTTTGGCCATAATTTAATTGGCCATTTTTCCCTTATGTGTACTTTAACAAAATTATGATTAGTGTTGGATTCTAGAAACTACTGTTTTTAAATGATAATAACACATGTTAAATACAATATGGGTGCAGAATATTTCTGAAAGTGACAGTGGCCAAAAAAAATGTTGTGATTTCATGCATGTGTTGAAGCAGAACAAACTCT
Organism: Astur gentilis; assembly: GCF_929443795.1. NCBI lineage: Eukaryota > Metazoa > Chordata > Aves > Accipitriformes > Accipitridae > Astur > Astur gentilis. The sequence goes on along the minus strand of NC_064893.1, from coordinate 3,014,707 downwards.
CTCTACCAGTTTAAATTTGGGTAGAAAGACTTTGAAAAGTTAACTTTGTAGTGGCAAACTCTGTGCTGAAAAAGATAACATTTGCCTATGTCTCTCTGGCTTTTTGCCGGGTTAAGTATCCTTTGCATCTTGGAATCTAAAAGAATAAACCTGGTATAAACTCTGTATCGTATGAATGTTAAGCCATAGGCAGATAATTGGTTTAATTCTACAAATAGGCCATCAGTTGCCTGGGCTTGATCTGAATGTAATTTGAACCACTGGGAGATCTGATGCTGCATAGTCTCAGTATTAGACCATGGTTTCAAAACTGCTGACACTAGCGATGTAGTATTTTTTAAATCACTCATTTGTCAAATAGGGGCAGTATTTTTGGAAATGGAGCTACTGTAAAAGCTTTATGTAGCTTGTTGAGTTTTATTTTAAACCCTTTCATAGTTATTAACTCTGGGTCTTCTCTAGTTAGTGAAGTTAAGTACGTTTTTGTCAGCAGCAGTTTGGAGTGCTCTCCTGAATTGGCGTATGTGGTGAACTTTCAGTACAGTGTAAAGAGATTGAGTTGCAGCACTTACTATTTTCAATAAGCAGCAGCTAAATTATGATACCTTGCATACAATATTGTAACCCACTTAGTTCAGGATACTTGGTGTGTGTGTGTTAAAGGGTCAGTGCTTGCTGAAAACCAGCCTTGTAAATAAATTTGGGCCTGAGTGCACATGGGCATCCAACAGCATAATATATTGCAGTCTTTATTTGGCTGTTGAAATTAACATTGACAAATTTCATAAAACCTAATACAAGAGCTTATGATAAATGATACTTTCACCTAGTCTGCTATACTGTGGATAGTGTAGATCATGTAATTCAAGGGTTGACATGAATGGAAAGGCAGAAGCAGAAAATGAGAACAGGTTTTTATTTTTGTGTAGATAGTTGTCTTGCAGTATTGCTTATTCTTCAGTTGTTCTCAAGTAACACTAGAGGGAAACTGGAGTTAAATTTGATCTTACAAGTAAAATAGGCTGGTCTGTTTACTCCTTGTATCTCATTTGAAAACAGATTCTGTAAATGAGGAAGGAGCAGGAAGCTTTTGAGGTCTGTAAAATGTACTGGAGTCTTGCAGAGAGTGTGGAATATACTTTTGTTACTTTGCTTTCAGTAATTCAGATCCTTAAAATGCACTCCATTTATTGGGTACTCTGTCATCATAGAGATTATCAGCTGCTTTCTGTCGAGGTATTTTCAAACTGAACTTTCCAAATGCTTAACGTTTCTTAGTTTTATGAGACTTTTGTTTGCATTCATTTTTTGCTCTTTTCTTTCCTATGCCCTGTTGTAGGGAGACTTCACTCACCATACCCACGTCTGGTATTCATGTCTTCTGCTTTGAGACCTGGAACTTGTCATTTGTACTCTGGTTTGTAGTGTCTGAGACTAAATTTACTGATCTAAGATAGATTAAATCCAGAGATAAAATTTCTCAAGTGTAACACTTTTTCTGAGGAGGTCTTTAGGCCTGTTTCTTTCATATGAACAATTAGCTAACTGACGTCATCTGTCACATTGAGAATACCTGCGCTCTGCCCCTCACAGGCTGAAGAACACATCAGTTTCTAATCGGTGACAAGGAAGAAAAAAAAAAAAAAAGCTACTGCAATTCCAGGTGTCTCTTGCACTGATACTTGTTGAAGATGGTACCTGACAAATAGGAAAGAAGAAAAAGTGACACATTCAATATGGTTTTTGCCTCAGTCTTTAATAATACTGATAGACCTTGGGTTGCCCAGTCCCCTGAGTCAGAGGACTGTGGCTGTCAGAACAGTAACTTTCCATTTGTGGACACTGAAATTGTAAGGGACCAGTTTTATCGGTTGGATGTTCATAACTCCATGGGACCTGATGGGATTCATCCCAGAGTACTGAAGGAGCTAGCAGATATTACAGTAGGACCCCTTTTAGTCATCTGCCAAAGGTCTTGGGAGTCTGGGTGGGTCCCCACTGACTGGAAGCTAGCCAGCATTATTCCTAGTTACAAAAAGGGTGTGAGGGAAGATCCAGGGAACTACAGGCCTGTTAGTCTACCCTCAGGACCTGGCAAAATTATGGAGAAGGTCATACTGGGTACTACTGAAAGGCATTTAAAGAACAACGCAATCATGAGGCACAGCCAACATGGGCTCACAAAGAGGAAGTCCTGTTTAACTAATTTAATACCCTTCTATGATAAGGCCACCCGCCTAGTGGATGAAGGCAAGGCAGTGGATGTATTTTTCCTGGCTTTTAGTGAGGCTTTTGATACTGTCCCTCACAGCATCCTTCTGGACAGGTTGTCCGACAGTGGGATCAGTAGGTACACAGTGCTCTGGGTGAAGAACTGGCTGAGCAGCAGGGCTCAAAGGGTTACAGTGAATGGGGCTACATCTGGCTGATGACCGGTCCGCAGTGGTGTTCTTCAGAGGGTTCAATTGTAGGGCCAGTTCTGTTCAATCTTTTTATCAGTGATCTGGATGCAGGAGTTGAATGCACCCTTAGCAAGCTTGCTGATGATACTAAACTGGGAGGTGCTGTTGACTCTCTTGAGGGACAAGAGGCCTTGCGGAGGGATCTGGATAGATTGGAGCACTGGGCAATCATCAGTGGCATGACATACAACAAGAACAAATGTTGGATTCTGCACCTGGGATGGAGTAACACCAGACATATATAAATTGGGAGAGGAGTGGCTGGAGAGCAGCCCTGCAGAAAGGGGTCTGGGGGTGCTGGTTGACAGGAGTCTCCACAGGAGTCAGCAGTGTGTGCCCTGGCAGCCAAGAGGGCAAACCACCTCCTGGGGTGCATCAAACACAGCGGAACCAGCCGGTCAAAAGGGGTGATTACCCAGCTGTATTTAGCACTGATACGGCCTCACATTGTGCGCAGTTCTGGGCCCCACCATTTAACAAAGGATGGGAAGACACTGGAACGTGTCCCAAGGAGGGCACCAAAGCTGGTGAAGGGGCTGGAAGGCACGTCCTCTGAGGAGCAGCTGAGGACATGGGGTTTGTCTAGTTTGGAGAGAAGGAGGCTGAGGGTGACCTCACTGCTCTCGACAGCTTCCTGAGGTGGGGACATGGAGAGGGAGGTGCTGATCTCTTCTCCCTGGTACCCAGTGCAAGGACGCGTGGGAATGGCTCAAAGCTGCGTCTGTCGGGACGTTCGGACTTGACATGAGGAAACATTTCTTTACCGAGAGGGTGGACACACCTGAGAACAGGCTTCCTGGAGAGGCGGTTGATGCCTCATGGCTGTCAGTGTTTAAGGGGCATTTGGACAATGCCCTTAATACCATGCTTTAACTTTGGTCAGCCCTGAATTGGTCAGGCGGGTGGACTAGATGGTCATTGTAGGTCCCTTCCAGCTGAACTATGCTATTGTGTTTCATCTCGTCTGTTCTGTCCAACTTCAGTTACATCATCTTTCTGTTCTTTGCATAAGATCAATGAATATTCGTTCTGCAGAGCTTAGTGCCACAGAAATGGCTGTAAATTGACAAGAAGTTTGAATGAAGCAGTGAAAACTGTAGAACCGTTAAGAGCAGAATGAAGAGATACGTTCATCCTCCTAAAAAGTAGCAAAGTGGCGATGAATATTTGGAAGATGTTTTCCTTTTGTATGGTGAGGGCCAGAAGCGATCTTTAAATCACTGGCATTAGGTTAGGGAGTAGGAATAAAATGAGAGTAGGCTACTGGCATGAACAGATCGTTACTGTTCTTCAAAACCTATGAACACTTTTGGTGTGAAATTTTTCAGCAGGACATAGAGCTTTTATGGTGAATGTAGTAGGTGAGGTTTTAGAGTTGTATTTTCAAGTGGGAGCATTGGGTCCACTTGGTCAAACCTGTAACTGTGACTGACTAGAATAATCTTGCGTTTTGTTTGATATTGTAGTTAATTCACTAGTATCCAAATTTTACAAAATGCACCCACAGATTTAGGCTATAAAGTGAGTGTAATGCTCTGAAAAACTGTCTTTTTTGGTGATATCTTTTCAGTGGTGTGATAGTCTGTTAGTCATGTTTTGGAACATCCAACTCCGTCTTGTGAGACAGGCATTGTGGAAGGCAGAATTTATGTATGCAACCTCAATGATGGTGGTGCAACACAGTGTTAAAGGATTTGTGGTAGTTGTTTTTCTTTTTTTTTTTTTTTTTTTCAACACTGTTCATTCTGGTCATATGGTAGAATATACCTAATAAGAGATCTTACTAATTATTTTCTTCATACATAAAAGCTTGTTGATATATTAATGTTCATTACATTTATACTGAAATTTTATATTTGAATTTTGAGGTATGAGGCTGGCAAGCTACTTTTGGGTTGGGTTGGCATGGCTTGTTGCAACCTCACTCAGCATGAAGTTGTGAAATTTCTTTGAACAGATGTTCAGTGCTGACAGGAACAACAAGTTCATATTAAATTTCATAAAATGTGTCATTTTCTTCTGCCCTTTTTCTTTGTTTAGATTCAATTTTATATGTGTTTTTTTCTTTGTCAGTTTTTTAATGTTAATTTGTTAAAGGAATCAGATGGTATTTTGTATGTAAATGCTTGAATCCCTGTCAGTTTGCAAAACTTTTAAACCTTAAGCAACTGTACTATGTTCCTAAAGTATTAGAAGGCTTGAGTTTCAAATGTGGTCTAAGAGGACCATTGTCAGAAATAATCAAAATAACTAATTTTGTTGCATGCTCTCGTGGCTGATTGATTACATAATCTGCTCTGGAAAGGTAGATGGTACATGGAACTGGTTTCTTTTCTTTAAAAGGAAGATCTAGACGAGGCTTTACTGAGATGTTACATTTAGTAATTGTTGAAGTGAATTATGATATGGAATAATTAGTTCTGGAATTAATATTTTTGTTGATCTGTGTGATCTCTGTGTAGGTCCCTTCCAAATCCCCTCCACCAACTGGCAACAGAAGCAGGACATCTTCGTTTACAGATCAGAATGATGAAGGCACATTAACACCAGACAAAGAGGTCAGCTGAGAACTGTTTTTCTGTATTTTTCAACTTTTAACTTTAAAAAGTAAATCTAACTTCGTGTCTTTTAACTTTTTTTTTTGATTCCTCAATCTCACTGTTTTCTGTGCATTTATAGATACAAATAGTCTAATTTTTAAGTTAAATACTGAAGAGTTTAATATTCGTAAAACAGCCCTTTAAGCTGTAGTGGTAAACCCCCAGATTAGGAAACCTTTTAAGTCCTTCTTCAGGTCTTAAAAATCTTACCCCTGAACTGAACTCAGCTTGGCACTTTGCTTCCTGCAATGATAATAGTAATGAAGGGAAGGGTACTTCATGATTTTGTTTTGTATTTTGGAAATGCAGTATTGAGTTTTCTAATAAATACTTTTTTTTGGTCTACTGCTATATATAGAGAGAGATAAATAGATGTGAGACTTCTCTCTGTCCTTGAAGAGAGGTTTTCTGTTAACTGATGCTCCATAATGTCAGCAAGCGGTGTCACCCAGGGTAAATTATTAAGTGTTTTGGTAAGGAGAGTTTGCTGGTTTTTTGTTGTTGGTTATTTTTTTCAGGAAAAACCCCCTGCATTTCTATTCTTAATGCAGAGTATAGAAGTAGCATATTGCCGCATGAAACTACCACTGTAGCCTAGAAGGAATGAGTTGGTGCCATCAGTGACTACTGCAAACATAAAGATATTGCCCCCCCCCCCCCCCCCCCCCCCCTTTTATTTTGCTATGTGTACCCATTGTGGAAAGTGCTAGACGTTAAAGGACTGTTTTGGCCAAGGTTTTCAGACTTTTTAAGCAGCAAAAGCTTAGTGGAATGTGAAATATTGAAGCCGTGAGACACAGTGATGTTCTTCTATGTGACTGATTTGCTGCTTTTGTCTGTCATTAGCTTGGCCCTGCCTACACAAAAGGAAGAATTTTTTCTCTCTCTTTTCAGTGGGAAATAATAAAGGGAAAGAATAAGTAGTAACGCTCCTCATCCCTTTTATTATACAAGTACCAACTGCTTTTCTGCTCAAATAGTGTAACTTGCACGTTGCATGAGAGGCAGAATACTTTTCCTTAACTTGCATTTATTTTTGAGGATGTCTGCTGTTATTCCAGATCTGAAAAAGGTTTGTGAGCCTGAAAGCTTATCTTCTATTTCAGTTTTATCAATTGAGTTAATAAAAAATACTAGCTCTCTTCATGATTTGGATAACATATTTAAAAAATACGTTTCAAATGTTGTTGGGTGCTACTGATATGTCACCTGTTTGTATCAATGCTTTCTGTAGTGGTTGTCATTTCTGTGGAGAACTATGTTTTGTCTTGTAGTGCTTCATTAGATTTATGTTGCCCCCCAGCAGGCTGTTTTTTCAGACTGCTTTTCCAGACAAACAGGAGAAGCAAAGAATTCTCCACAGGACACACCAAGTTATGTTGGAAGAATGTTATGCTCTAAATACAGTGGTTACACTGCAATCATAAGAGAGGCAGAAGGAGAAATATGATTAAGAATGGAAACAGAATACTAAAGTGACCTCAGATTTACAGTTATCCTTGGGCTTAGGGAGCTGCTGTGAGAATTTTACTTGTAAAATATATCCTGTAATTAAAAATTCAGAAAGTAGTGAAGCTGTTAAGGGAATGAATATCTCTTCTTTTTTTGTAAGGACTGGTTTTATGTCAAAGGGAAAATTTTACTAAAATAAAGATAACTTTAAGTGATCAAGATATGAAATCTCCTTTTTCCAAATATTTCTCATAAATGTTAACAGAATGATTAAAAGCATATTGTCTTTTAAATTTGTTTGTTGGATTAGATTTTCATGAAATTCAGTTCAGCGGTAGGATTACTATGCCTAAAAAAGATGCAGATATTGCATACTGTCTGAAAATACATGCCCCGTTTATATGGGTACATTATGTCTTTTGGGGGGTATTTTTTGCAGCATTCTCATTTGATCAGGCAGGTGTCAATGGCAATGGCATCACAATGAACTAAAGTTGGACAACATTTAATACACTGAGACTGTTTGGTTTTTGAAGAGTATCATATGCTAAAACGTTCTTAGAATACATGAATAAATGCTAACCCTCTTGGTATTGAAAGCTAAGCAAAATTACAGTGTTTTGTAGTTTTCTTGTACGTTCTCTGTCTTCCCTCTGTCCTATTATGTTTTCGTATGTCTTCAGTAGATCATGTTTTTGGATTTTTAATGCTGTAGTATCAAAGTTTCAAGTACTGCATGTGAAAGTTTTGATTTAAACTCAGAATATTTTTAGAATTAAAATAAATTCAGAGCGAATTACAATTGTAAATGACAGCATTAGTCTGATTGAAGAAGTATAAGAAAACATACTGGCAAATGTTCTTGCTTTATATTCTGCAATGACAAGATCTTTTTGTTTATCAAAATTCCAAAACATTCTCAGTTAAAAAAAAACAAAAACAAAGCAACAAAAAAACCCCCTTGTATGCTCCATTCATGGAACACTAGGTAAGTTTCTTCTATTTTAGTGGAGCTGTTGGTCTCCAGAGGCAGCGTTAGAGAGAAGCTCATGATTTTTTCAAGTGTAAGGAAAAAGCAGATGTCTGTTGAGTTCTGTATTCTGTTCTTGCAAGTAGCCCATAAAATATGACTACAGTGTGAGGTAAAAGCATATATTGGTACTTCCATAGAACTTCTTCAGACAATTTGCATATCAGATGCCTTCTGAGTTGGTCTTGGTGCCATTTGAAACAGCCCTGGATGATTAAGACATACTTACTTGGTGCTTCCATTCTTCTCTAGGGAAGATCAGTGTTTGGTTTTCAAACTGTTAAATGCATTGACTCTTGAACAGAATTTGAGGTGAAATACATTAATCATATTCAGTCTAGTTCCTAGAAGGTCAAAATTTTGTTTCTGTTCTATAATATACTTACTTACACATCAGGCTCACCTGCCGAAGATAGCAAAGCTAGTTTGGAGCCATCATGTGAGAGCAAACAGCCGATAGCTTGCTGTGGATGACCTACCAGTCACGCAGATCCAAATATCACTAACATCCTCATAAGTGTTATGGAAGTGACAGCAGAGCACAATATATATAGCTCTTCTTAGAGCTAAAGATAAAGTAGCCAAGGCACTTTTCTGTCTCACCTTAGTGCTATATAATGACTGTGGTTTTAAAGTCTTTAAAATGTTTTTCTAGCGTGGATGCTAAAGCAGGACAAGTAAAGCTGAAATAATATTCCTTTAGTACCTTTGTTAATGCTGCATCTTTCCTGTATTCATATACTTAATTTGACATACTTCTAAATAGATGTTCCATGCAAAGACAGTAGTAGTTCACATATGTCTATATCTCTTTCCTTTCTGACATGCAAATTTAAAACTAAATTTTGGAGGCTGTATAACCTAGTTTGTATCTAAAGCCTGGATTTTAAAACTCCTGATGTGTATACCAGCATGTTTAGATTGCTCATCAGAATGAAAAACAAACCAGAAAAGAGATGTGTTTGATTTCTGTACTACCTCTATGAAAATGCAGTTCTGCACTCTTAGATTCTGGGGCTTTTTTAATTGCAGAGAGAACCCTTGAACTTTCAGGTCTTGCTTCAGTTTTTCCTATTTCCTGATCACAGTAAGGATGAGGCATAAAAGGTTATGTTGCAAATTGCACAAACCTTCTATAAATAAATATTTGTGTAAATCAGCAAATTACTGAATTATTCACAACTTTTTTCTGGCATTGCCCAACTTCGACAAATAACCAAATTTATTTCTTTATTTATTTTACAGTGGGGAATGAGTTACTTGTCAGTAAGTGTTGAAACTCTAAACCTTTAGCCTGATAGCTGACATCCCCGAGCTCCTTGAACTAGATGAACAAATACTGGCTTGTCTCTTAGACAAGCTTATAGTCTGATTCCTTTCTCTCTGTCTTACTGTGTTTGTATACAACATGGCAAAACAGTCCACATAGAGTTATAGAAGCTTTTAAGCATTAACATAGTACAAATGCACATATACCATGATGCCCTTTGCTAACAAAGTGTATGAATTTTCCAGTTTGCTTGGTCATGGGTTATTCTGAAGTTTGGAACCACTGATTCTCTTCCTTTTTTCTGAAAGGGAATAATGACTGCCTTTGGCAATCAGACATGTATTATACATATGTAACATGCATTGATTCAACTACTACCATCTCCAGAGCAACAAGACTTGGGTCAAACTCTAATCCCTGTTAAATTCTGGTTTTTGTTTCACAGCACGTTAAAGAAGCCCTTTGATCTAGGGATCACGCATACTTTGGCCTTTGCGCCCCACTTATTAAAATCTTAGAAAAGGAAGATTTGATCATGGTAATTCTTCAGAGGGAGGAGGAATAGCAAGGATAATAGGAACACAGTTGGTTTTGGAGTTCAGAAAGTCCATAAAGAACAAGTAAGGCTGCTTTGCTTAGGCCAAACTTGAGGGCTACAAAAACTGTTCAGAATTTTAGAAATACAAAAGTTATTTAAAAAATAACTTTATGTATTGTTCTTTGGTAATACTGAAGGAAACATAGCGTCTGGTGAGTCGCTTCATTGCCTAATTTACCTCATTTGTAATTTTCTCCCCAAGACAGAAATGTTTGTTGGTTAGTAAGATTTTACTTGCAAAAAAAGAGCAGGAGTTAAATATTGTGACAAAAGTTCAGCAATATCACAGCCTTAATTTGGTGCCTGAGATGAAGGTCGATAGGGGGTAGCGAGTTCATTTACCCTGGAGTATGTTTGAAACAGAACGTTGGAAGATCTTAGTAGGATTTCTATAGCAAGCTTCAAGTGTGATTTGATGGCTTTCAGAGGATTAGAGAAGGTTAGTTAAAGGATTATTTACATCTTTGCACATTTGGTCTGTTTCTAGTATGCTTCAGCCCAGTTGGGTTCCCTGCTTGTCTAGTTTTATTGATCACATTACTGGCATAGCACTAATGTGGTATTTAGTGATACGTTAGACAGTATAGCACCAGAGATGTTTAATGTTTCTGAAACTGCTAAGATAATTCAGAGTGGGTTTTAGACCAGATCCTGAAGTGCAAGAATCCATTGTGGAAATCTTTATATCTGTTTAATTTTGGCAGACTAGCAGGTTGTTTCTTGCCTTTTTTCTAGGAATAGGTGAATCATTTTTAGCGACTTTTAATACCCCCCCTTTCCGCCAAGTTAATTAGACAGCTAGTTTTAAAGCCATACTGAATAGTTGATTAAAAAATTAAGAAGTGCAGATAAAAACACATGTATATATTGGAAAGCATTAGGTAGTATAATTATAGGACTCATTAGACAACTCTGCCTATAATTTAGCTGTAAAAACATAGCCGGTAATGAGCTGCTGGAGTAACAAAAATACTGTGAGCAAGTACTTAACTATTTTCATTGTTGGGAACCCATCATCTGAGAATGGAGGATGAACTCTCTAATGAGAAGATGCAGCCACTTCTAAATGTGCTAAGGAGATACCACTCTTGGACCATGACTGAGTATATTCTGTCTTTGGTAGCTATTTGAAGTGTGAAACTTGTCTTGGCTACTGGGAAGAAAATATTTTGCTATTTCATTTTAATACAGTGATTACTGTTCTGCCTCAGTATTGTTGTCTTCTGCCCTTCTTTATTTGTAGGGTTGGCTCCTTCCCTCGTGCTTGCCTTTACTCAAGCAACAGTAGGGTGAAGCCGAGATGTTTTAGTGATGTTCTTGCATTAGGGTTCTGACTAACATCTGTGAAACTCAACAGTATTGTTAATTGCATTCTGCTGTTTGTGTAAGCTATTAGTTCTGATAGAGACCCTGGAGTTATATGTCTGCAAACTTAAGCAGTACTGCGTCAATTCATATTCATAAGCTTTTTTCTTTCTTTTTCTAAGAACTGTAACAGTAATGTGGATTGGCATATTTTAGGCTGCGGATAGCTTGGATCTTCTGATCTTGCTGGAAAGGAGTTACACTCCCTATCGTTTGCCTACCAGGTAGTTTGAATGAATTTTTTAAATTAGCTCTTTCCATTGTTTAAAGCTCTTTGTCATCTTACTGGTAAGTTTTTTGGGTTTTGTAATTAACGTTGTGTGAAAGACTTACTGTCTAAGCCTCCTGTTAGAACTTGACTGTGCTGACACAGTCATGGACTTCAAGGGATGGTTGAAAATATAGCAATTCATGGATGCTGAACATACTGACAGTCCAGGGTTTGTTTGTTTTTTTTATTTCAGGTGAAGAATAATAACTTGTTAGAGATTAAATAGGAATTCTTTTTAATGCGAGTTTCTAGGATTAAGCAAGATAATGCTATCGTGAAATGTCACAACTTAGAGAAGCGAACATTAGCATACTGTTACAATGAAGAGATAATTTGAACCATCTGTGATTCCTGAAGTTCTTGATGGTCATGTTTTAAAAGTGATTTAACTAAGCTGAAGATAATGTTACATGTTGAAAATGTTCATAATCTTTTGGTTAACAGTATTTGCCATAATCCATTTATGAGTGCTTTGCAAACTGTTTCATCATCTTAACTGATCTTTTCTAAACACACAAAGTCATTTTTATATTAAAGATTTTGTTATTTTATTTGTGGTTGAGAATTTGCATGCTTCTAATTCATGAGGCCATCCGGCTTGCTTGTAGTATTGCTGCTGTATGTTTGTACAGTCGTGTATACATAGTATTTGCCATTTCTTTTTCTGGCATATACCCTTTCAAGAGGTTCATGTACAAAATGCATAGCATGGTTAAGGCTATGACCTTCTACAACCATCACCAGTTGGTGAAGAATTTCTGGAATCAGACACTTGTCAGCTTCCTTATTTTTGTTTTGCCTAAAAGCTGACGCGGAAAGAAACTTAGTGGGGTTTACACACTTGAATAAATCTATAGCAGGAGCTTTAACACAGCTTACTGTTAGGAATTGTACTTCAAACAGGCTGAGAGGGACTGGTGAGCAGTCTGACCAAACTCAGCATGTGGTTGCAACTATGGTGGAGGCACTGGGCAAGTGTGTCCAGGCTTGGGGGAAGAAGATTGGGAGCAGGAGAAATGGGACCATCTTTTTTGTTAGCAGCTCCTGTTTGTAATAGCTTAAAAGTGAGAAGTTTCACCTGAGTTTCTTGGACCTAGCTAGTTCTTGGCAAAGCAAGTAAACTATTGGAGTTCTTGTCCCATGCCAGCTTTGGGAATGCCATGACAAGGGCAGCTGAACAATAGAAGTCAGAATTAATTGTCACTGTCCCTACCAGTTTGAGAAGCAGAAGTTGGGCATAAGTTTTAGAATTAGTGTTCTGCAGTTACCCTGTCTGTAAAGACAGGTCACAATTTTGTAGCTGTTGGGTTTTGGGTTTGTTTTGGGTTTTTTTGACCATGAACCAAAGTTTCTTTCCCTTTGTAGCTCTAGAAGGCCTGATATAATTAACAGGATTCTCCAGCAATGGGCATTTGTACTAGTGTGTGTGTGTGTGTGTATATATATGTATGTATGTATATAGTATAGTGAATCAAATAGCAGTCAATAAAAGCACATTGTTTAGGTTTTTATTTTGCTTTGTTTTCTGCAGGATTGGTAATTTGGGTCTTGGTTACTCAGGTTTTTCAGTAATTGCTTGGGTTTTTTCATTGTAGAAATACATTAGAGAAAAGACATAGGGAATCAGTACCTACATTCAGAGGCTATTGTGTATGGCTGTCATTGAACATTAAGCACTTAATACACTTTCTGAAAGGGTTTTATTGGGACAAATTGCAAGTCATGTAGCATTCCAGATCTTACAGATGAGAATACTTTTCCTCTCCAATTTGAATTTATGTAATTCATCTACTAGAGCACTGGAGTCATTTAACAGTCACAAAAAAACCCCAAACCCACCCAAACTGTAAATTATATTGTAATAGATTTGATTCCTAAAAATACTATTTAGTAACTTGAAATAAAACAAAATTGTTCTGAAATAATGAGAAAGGAAAAAACATATCGTGTTTAGGTTCAGTCAGCAGACAGCACACTTCTGAAATCACACGCTATAAGACAGTTGAACCTTGAACTTTTGTGTGTGAGTAAAATCATGAGAGGAATTTTTTTTTAAAATCTGTTACAGCATCCTAACAGCATTAGATTGCATTACATTACATGCATAAATCCAGTTTGAATAAAAATTTCAGTCTTCTGGAATTCCAGTTGCTCTTTATGTTTTTCATTTCTAGGAATTTACATCTCTTCTTTGATAGTGACTTGATAAAATGGTTAATTCAACTTGTGTTTTTACAAAATAGTCTGCTAGTAGTTTGAAAAATTTTGTAAGGAAATTTTTTTAAGGTAGTTAGAATTCCAGTGTATAAGAGCACTAGAAGATAAATAGTCAAAAGCATGCAATTTATATTGTTTATAACTGAAATACTGATAGAATTTTTAGAATAATGAGTTTTTCACACATAACTGAGAGCAAAGAAGGCTCAGTGGTATCTGAAGATAAGTCATCCACAGAAGTTTAAAAAAAATTACAACATGAGTGCCTGAAACATTGTCTTTATCTTTGGTTAAACTAGGATCTTTTTTTAAATTGTGAGTTTCTTTACTTCTAAATGACCAAAACTGTATTTTGGCTGTTCTGAAATGATCTAATGCATATTTTCTGACTTATGTCTTGCCTTTATCAGTATCTGTTGTTTTATGATGTTTTTAATAGTGTGGAAAAATTGAGTAAAGTTGTGCAACATTCTTTACCTTATTACTTGATTTATTTCCCTTTTCCTACTTTTTGCATTGAATGACAGCTGCTAGCCGGGATGATAGCAGAACCTGCTTTTCTCTCTGAGTATACTATCTTTGCTTTGGATCCCACCAAACAACCTAAGCCACAGAGTGATGGTGTGGTGAGTCCTCCCACCCCTCTTAGTGATGCCTTTAGCAGGGGGAGGAGAGTACTGTACTAGAAGGCAAACCTTGTGTTGCTTGTGGCTTGTTCTCACAAAGGCATCTTAACTACTCTGTTGCTAACCCTGCACTAAATTTCACAGAGGTAGTACCTGATAGCTCCTGGCTGGTGTGCTGTATGATGTGAATTTATTGTAACTTAAAAAAATTAACACGTTTTCTGTTACACAGGTAACAATACACAACTTTTGAATAATTGTTGCACAAGTTTGTACGTTTGTTGCTTAGAATTCCTTAATGCCGTTGAAAGTCTTCCTCTTCATTTTTATGTATGTCTGTATGTATTTCAAGATAAATGGATATGATAAACATTGAGATTGTTTTTTGTCTAAAAATTTTGTGCTTTTTGCTGTGTACAGTGAAAGCCTCACAATGTCATTTACTACTAATGGTAGCAGGAAATAATTATTTCATCTAGATACTGAAATTCAGCTACTTCTAGTTGGTAACCTGGCAGCTATTACTGTGAGGATAAACAGTCTTTTTAAAAATTAGATTTTATTTAAAATATATATTTCTTTGCCTGGAAATGTGGTTTTTTTCATAGTATACAAGTGGAGAAGCTCAGTGGGAAGAGAACAAGTAGTGGAGAAGAAGAAGCAGGCATAGGGAGGAAAGCAGCCTTCTACGTGCTAACGTATGCACATACAATGCTGTATTCTTCTCATTATTGTCACAGGACTGGGATGGCATCTTTCACGTGCTTCAGAGGCATGACATTCCTGAGTCCATAGTGATTCAAAACACAGTGTTTATTTTAGAGTCCTAGCTCATCCTCATATTTCATGATTACTTTGCTTTTCCAGTTTAGCAAGTGCTTTTTTGCAGCTCATGCAGAGGCTGAAAACTACAAGTCACCAAAAGCTATAACAGGGTAGAAATTTGATAAGCAGATGGACATAGCACAACACACCATGTTGTGCTGGACTTGTCTCTGTCAAGCTAAACAAGATTGGATTGAAACAGTGATTAAAAAGGTGATCTGTGGAAAGTCTTCATTTGTTGTAAAGGGTTATGCTTGTTTAGAGTATGCCTTGAAAGCACAGAATCATTACTAGCTCAGTCATGGTGTTCTTGATATTGAGCTTTTTGATGGGGAGCAAAGAGGACGTTCAGACTGTGCTGAAATCTGTAGTTTTGAAATAGTTACAAGATTTTTTTTTTTTCCCCAGTTCTAGGTATTTTGACCATATTCCAGGTCCAGTCATCACTACTTAAAAGTTTCACTGCAAATTTAATTACGCTTTTCTACACTTACAGCAGTAAATAGTTGTGGGCTGTTTTTCACTACACTACAGAATATTCCTAGTACAGTTGCATTTTGAAAAACATATTTATGTGAATGCTCAAATGTTGTCTTTATATTATCTTTATTGTATACTTTAGTGGCAGGAATCACTTGTGTATTTATATGCAAGGCTGCATGCATAGCAAATAATCATAAAGTAAGAGTTACTATGAATGTGTTACCAATGTGTATTAATAATACATTACCTGTAAAACAGATTTTGTTCTCTGGACTTTTTGAAAGCTGTAGAGCCGTACTCTCACAGTAAGAATTGGGGGGGGGGGAAACAATGATATAAAAGTTTATAAAGAAGAGGAGGGCCAATTATATACAAATATATATTAAAAAACCCCATCATATACATTTGGGAAACCTAGGTAAACTAAAAATACAGGAGAGGGAAAGTTTCATCAACACACACTAATGTGTTTAAATTCTGCTAAAACAGACCAGTATTTTAGCTGTGTGTGTGCAAGTGAAGTGTGATCCAAGAGAGTGAGCATCATAGAGAAATGGCTGTAATGGTGGAATTTTTGGCATAGATGAAGTTAGTATAAACTCTTTGCTAACTAAGCTGTATGGGTTTTGTTGCTTGAAGAAACAGTTCAAATATTCTTGGACAGACAGGTTTTTTTAAAGAAAAATTAAAGGAAAATGAGGGAGGTGTAGGGATTGGCGCTCGGAAGATCTCGCGATGTACGGAAAGAGAAGGGTTAAAGGAGGCGGGATGACCGACAGACAGTATGTAAGGGCGTGACGCAGTTGAATAAACGCCATTTGCAGCATCCTCATATTGGTGTCAGTGCTCTGTGGCCCAGGGTATGGTGGACCCTGTGCCGAGTCCCACGGGGTGATCAGACGAATGTCTACAGGGAGGAAAATGCGTACTAAGCTCTCCTTCCTTCCTCCGTAATTTACTCAATTTCAGGAATACCTGAGAAGGGGGAAGGAGAGTGAAATGTTTTTAAATGCAGACATTTAAGCTTTTTACTCTTTAGGCTTACAAATCTGTTTATACCTTTGAAAAATAAATAAAATTAATTAGTTTGCATTTCAGAAATAGGGAGGTAAGGAAGCATAAGTGTCACTAGAATGTCCTAATGTGCTCCAGTTAAAACTGAGCTCTGGTTTATACATCTTAATAACAAAAAGCAACATTTTTATTAGAGATTGTAAGTATAGCTCTCTTTGGATAGAGGTATAGTTGTGTATGTTCTGTGGGTTCGTGGAGGAAAGATTTGTGTTGGTCTCCAGAAACCCTGCTGTAACTCTGCTGGTTTTAAGACTTTCAAAATGCCAGCTTGTGCTCTGTGATTCTAGTTTTGCTGAAACATCTCTTAAGGCTTATGAAAGGCTGGGGCTTTTAAGCTCTTCAAAGCTTCTTGAATCTGTACTTATATATAGCAACTTTGATTCATGCTTACTTTTCACTGTCTGGACACCAGAATCTGATCCTTTTGCCCTAGAGCACAATGACTTAGAATTGCAGCAGCTAGATACCTGTGGTGGTCCAGTTTTTATATAAAAAATTACCAGTGTATCCCTTTTATGATTTATGCCAATAGAAAGTCTAATCCCAAATATAGGTTCCACTTTTGTTCACACAGATCTAATAGAAAGACATCAGCCCAAATAATAGGAAAATTTTAAGTGGTGACACGAGTTTTAGTTTTGAAATGGCATTTTTTAAGGATTTTCATAGATCCTTAAATGGGAGCTTTTTAAGGATCTTCACAGAAAAGAACAGCATTCATGGTTTTTATATTCATAAACACCACATTAGATTTATTAAATCTACTTAATCTTGTGTTCTAAAATAGATCTTAAATATTACTAAATTTTTCTTATGAATTTGTGTACAAACCCTCCATAGTTTTCTTTAGTTCCTTTAATGGGTATCAGAATTTATGATTTTTGAAATAAGTTAGTTTTTAATTCTTGGTAAAGTATTTGTCTTCCTCTGTTGTCAGTCCAGTACTAGCATAGTAGACGCTTTGTAAATTGTGAATATAAATTTTTATTTTGATTACCTTTATTATTAACTTTCCAGTTAAGAAATTAAAAAGAACAGGTAGTGGAGCTGAGAATAACATGTAGGAGTGCTTTAGTTTAAAAACCAGTAAGAGCTCTTAATCTACTAGGAATAAACCCACCTCCACAGGATAGTGCTCTGAAGCAGAATGCAGATTTTGTTCAAGCCAGGTGAAGTGCAATTTCCAAATCCACACAGCCTTCTTGTATGGCTGGTTATTGCTCATTTCACTTTGTCTGAATCTGGGTGACTGCTGATTTCTATGGCTTCCTTAACTGTCTGGGTTTCTTTCTTCTACAGTATTTTTGTACTTCCTTAAGTTTGCTCCATGTCAAACCTTTCTGAAGCCCTTTTACACTGCATAATTTTTCTTCTACATTTATGTATGCTTATCTGCGTATCCACACAGAGTAGAAGCTGTGGGTGTAATTATGTAGCAGATACGTGGATGACTGATTGATATTTCAGTTGTATATACATCTTAGATTTTTACAGCTTGCATATAACTATCAGGGTACATCTTGATTAAAAATGAAAAGTTACGCTACTCTTAGCTGAATTCTTCATACTTTGTTCGATAGGTCACAGTGCTTTGCTTCTCTTGGAAAAAATTCATATCCAAGATGGTTTCTAGCATGTTTTTGCTGTTTCAGTTTGACCTGGTTTAAACACCGGAAAACCATCTGGATTTGTACATGTTAGAAAACACCTGAACACAGGACATAGGAAAAGCAGGACAGACAGACTAGGAACAGAAATGTCTGAACTCTGTTAAAAACAGAACAAAAACAAAACAAACCGCAAACCAAACTTAACCAAAAAAACCCCAACAACACAAAAAAACCAAACCAACCCCAAAACTGTTGTTATCTGTGGTGTTGGTTTGGGTTTTTTTGTTTGTTTTTCTTTGTTTGGGAGTGCGGAGGAATGTATGTGTGAAATTTTACCCAGGATGTTTTTTCTGAAAGTCTTAATTTTCTTCCTGTGCTTGTTGGGAGTCTTAAACAGCCTGTTACCAGCACCTTTTTCCAGGTAGTTTCCACAGCCCCACCACCCAAAATGTTCTTAAACGAAGCAAGATGGTGTGATTCCACTGTTACTCATGTTGGCAGTAAACAACACCGGTCCTCAATTAGATTTTTCCTGCTATCATTTTGTCTTTTTGGTGTTTCTTTTGATTTGTGCATAAATGTTACATAAATAATCATTATGAATAATTTAACTGGAGATGTCAGCATTTTCAGATGTCTCATACTAATCCATGCACACATAGCTGCTTTGTAGTTATGTATATTGCAGCAATCTGTTTTGAATTTAACAAACTAGCTTGTTTGCATGAAGACATCTTAATAAACATACAAAAGAAAGTACTAAAAACACAGGCAAGGAAAAAGCACAGATGCTGTTTGTAGGAATCGGTGAATTATAGTCCTTGTAGTCTATTCCTTCTAACAGTTGTTTTTCCTCCTCTAGAATTTAACTAAACCACCACTTCCCAGATCCACAGAAAATGATGGAAGTGGACCAGCCTCCCCACAGGTATGAGGAGGATATGGAGGATTTGTTTCCTCTTTCACTGCCGTGTTGTCTTTGCGTTATGTTGGCTTAAGTGCCCGGTATATATCTTCATGCTGGAATAGGGATGACAACTATTTGCCTTTCAGAATACTAGGCTGTTTTGTTTGTGTGTAATCCCTTTAGTTGGTATTAAGTGTTGTCACTGATGTGTGGAGCTTTTTTTGTAGGGACAGGTTAGCAGTATCTGACAGCGTGGTGCAGGCTGCCTGCATTGAGGTGCATCTCATTGCTCACCGACACAGCCAGCATGGGATATGGAGCGTTAACCTCGCTTTCAAAAGTAGAGGGCATATTGTATGGCTAGAAAGCTGATTTCTAGCTGAAGGAAAAGAACTGATAGGCTTAAAAAAATTGTCACTAGTGATAAAGGTGGAGGTCATAGCTTGCTGAAGTGGGATTAGCATTGGCTCCCAGCAAGTCCCCCGGCATTTGATTGTAGGGGCAACATTGTGCAGTAATGCTTTCAAATCACTTCTGTAGCACCAGCAGTATACAATACCATAGCACAGAACGTTTTGGTTTAGACCAGCGTAAGTACTTTAGGGGCATAAATCAATGACTGCATTTTATGTAAAAATCATAAAGTCATTTAAAATAAAATAAAAATAAGAAAAGAACTGTTTAAGATGGCATACTAGAACTAACTATTGTACAAGGACTTTTACAATAAGTTTGTTCTCTTAATCATAGGAAAATATGTTTGTGTCTTTGAGATAAATACAGTTGTCTGTTTAATACATGAAGAAGTGAGTCACTGTTTTTTATAAGTTTGGGACAACAGTAAATGCAACTATTTTAGTTACATATTCTTCACTTTTAAAGGGGTTACACAGAAGTACATTATTTTAGAAGTTTAAATCACAGCTGTAGTTTATTGGATTTAGCTGCTGTCTGAAATTGCCCACATGCGGTAGTTGCATGCTTGATTTTTCTGCACGAGATTCTTCTTCTAAGGGAGTGATAGCTATTTGGTGTCATGCGTGTGTTAGGCAACAGTCATTCCTTTGCCCAGGTCAGGTCTCTGTTTCCTGGGCTTCAGTGTGTCTGTCTGCCTTAAAGCAGTGCCGAAGTAATTACTTTGAATTTTTGCAGCTGAGTGACACTCAGTCTTTCGCCCAGAGGCTTCAACTCCGAGTTCCCTCCATGGAGTCTTTGTTTCGAAGCCCAGTAAAAGAGTCCCTGTTCCGCTCTTCTTCTAAGGAGTCTCTGGTACGAACTTCTTCAAGAGACTCATTGAATCGACTGGACTTGGACACAGCCGGTCCCACCTTTGATCCACCCTCCGACATTGAAAGTGAAACAGAAGAGCCTTCAGGAAACATGGACAGCCTCAGCAAAGAGCAGTTGCTGCAGCGACTGCGCAGAATGGAGCGCAGTTTGGGCAACTATAGGGGAAAATACTCAGAGGTAGGCTATGTTGTTACTGACTTACCTGGGTGGAGAGGGGAAAAAGATGAGGCTAGCAAATACTGCAGTAGTGGATAATTGCTTTGTTTTCTTATCTGGAGCAAATGGATCAACTTACAGCTAATGTGGAAGTTAAATTATTATTCGAAGTCTAGTTATTTTTGGCCTAGATAGGTCAAACGTTTTTCTGGTAATAAAACATGGAAATCCTTTTCTCTTCTTTGTAAATAATTTCGTGTTGTCAGCAGTAGAGATTAATTAGTGGTTACTCACACAAAGTAGGCCAATGAAGGTTTCTGCTAAAAGCCCGTAGCAAGGGGTGGCGTTCAGTACAGAGGTGAGCATGGCTTATACTTGCATGACATCAAATTTTCTTTTGTTCTAAAAATTGTTCTTGAAGTGCACAGTATATATTCTTTGCACGTGCTAGAGGCAAGTGGTTTTTTTTCAATAAATAACTTCTTTTCCCCATAATTTCCAGGTATTCCCTGGAAGGAATTAATTCAAGGACTATTTCTTTTGCTATTTCAGTGAAAACCAAGGATATAAGTAGTTTTGCTACTCATTTTCCAAATTGTTGGGAAAAGCAAAGCTTTCCAAGTGGTGGTGTTGGATTTTTTTATTTTTTCTAAAGTGTGTGTGTGTTGTATTTAAAACTGGACATTTGCACTGGTTTTTACAGTTCTTTAAACGTTTGCTGCCCTCAAATACAAAAATTCCTCTGCAGATTTTTGGCTATTAGTGTCAAAATCCCTGGAATCTAAAATATGTATATAGCAATTACAGTATTCATCATATGCTTGAAAAAACAGTTGTCTTCCATTAATTCAGTAATTGTTGTCTCCCATTAATTTATTGTTCTTTTCCAGCTAGTATAAGATATATTTTTTTAAAAGTTTATGTTAACAGTGTTGCTAAAATGAAAATTCTTCAGTTTGTAGGTTTGTTTTGGTGGGTTTGTGGTTGGTTGGTTGTTTTAGTGTGGTCTGTCCAGCAAGTCTTAATTTTCTCTATGAAAACGGCTTGGGTTTTTTTTCTGTTTTTGTGAGTTTAGTCCAGTTGGAAAGAATTGTTTTGCTGGACCTTGGAAGAAAGTAGTTTCAATACATAATGAGTATTTAAGATGTAATTTTTTTTTTCTTACTTAAAGTAGGATACAAAGTTAGCATCTCAAAAATACGGTAAGGGAAATAATCCATAGTAGCTTTAGTTTTCTTTTAACCACAAAGTAAGTATGACTTTGAAATTAAAAGTAATTTTGAATTATGAAAAATCCTATTTTCTTTTAAATAAGAATTTGAAGATATCTTTTGACTTTAAGTTTTCTGGTTTTGGAGTTTGGATTTGTTTTCCTTTTAATTTTTCAGCAATTTGAAAATGGAATATTCTGGTTCCAAGTGCCATTATGCTACTTCAGCCTTGGACAGCTTAGGCAATTGTGATCAAATTTTTAATTGAACTAAATTGCACAGTTCCTCATGAAGTCCTTTTGTCAGCTTACAATGAGAAGTATTGTCCACTTCCAGTCTTTCTTTGTCTGATGGGTATATGCAAAGCACATGGCATGAGAACATTCAGTATTACACAGACCTTTTTTGTTAGATTTCTGTGTTTATTTTCTAATGCATACTCATTGTAAAATTAATTTTACTTAAGCTCTCTGGGACATGTACCCTTAAAAATGTACATCCCTATGGGGTAGCTGTCTGGGATGTAACTTCCTGATACAGTTGGGTTTTGACTGCCTGTATTGAAGCACTGTTCCTAGAGGCCTTTTCAGTGAAGGGAAAACTGTGCATGAATGCTGAGTAACCTCATTCTTTTGTTATGTAAGGCTTTATTTTTTAACACATTGGAGATACTTTATAGATGGAAAAGGGAAACATTGAGAAAATTTAAGTACGTTTCTGTCAGAAGAGCTTTCTCAAGTGAAGAGTTTGAAAATGCAGATAGTGTTACAACTAAGCAAATTATTTTGATAGCTGTAAGCAGATTCATTATCATCATTATACCTGATTTCTGTATTTTAGCTAGTGTCTGCTTATCAAGTTATCCAGCGGGAGAAGAAGAAGCTACAGGTAAGCATTACTTTTCATCCTCTTACCTCAAGGCTTTTCTGAATCTTAAAATGTGTAGTGGAAATAGATTTAATTTTCAGCGTATTGTGTGTGTGTTTACACAATAGGTTGTGTATATATATGTGTGTGTGTTTAACAAAAGACTTTCTTAGCTGGGGCTTTTAAGGTAGCTAAGCTATGGTTTGTCAATATAATTGTGAAGCTATTGCAATAAAAAAGGCTGGAGCACATCGTCTGAGTTTAGGTGATAGATTGTTAACCCACAGCTGACAGTTTATGATAATACTTACACATCAAGCTTGAGTTGAAGGAGAAATACAAATCATTAATTCTTCTGCTGAAATACTATTCTATGAATTTATTTATACTTTATAAAAGTTACATTTAATACATGTGATGTTTATTCTTCCTTTTTTTTTAAAGGGCATTCTGAGTCAAAGTCAGGATAAAGCACTTCGCAGAATTGGAGAACTGAGAGAGGTAATTTCCTTTATTGATTGAATGTTTACTTTATACCACACATACATAGGATCTTTCTCTGCCTAGCTTTTGATTATTTTTTTTGTTCACCTTACAAAATGTTTTCTATTGCACAGCAGGGTTTTTTTACTGTTTGTTTTTATTTGTTTATATGGGGTTATTTCTTCTGTTCCCCATTCAGCAGCTTATTGTCATACTCCAAGACAGAGCAGTTCATTGTACTGACTGAACTCATTGTGAAATAGGTAGATATGTGTGTGGTTCTTGCGGTATTGTTGGGCCCAGCAGTCGAAGTTCCTGTTCAATTTTTTGCTCTTCTAGTATTGAGAAATACTAATGCTAGGTAAATACAAGCAATAGACAATTTTAAAATAAAGATTTTAATGACTATCAGTAAAAAAAATTAGGATAAAATTTTAAAAAATACTCATTTTGATCTCAGTTATATTTACATTGCTTTTATGGATTTGTAGTATAGTTTGATTTCAATCATAAAATCAGGTAGGTTGTTTTATGATTATTATTCCCTTAGGTTACAGTGAAATTAAAAGGAGAAGCTCTAATGTATTTGGTATTGATACTAAACACAGGTTTAATTAAAAGACATGTACAAATTATTGGGCAGAGTAAATTAAAAGGGCAAGTTCACAAAAGCCATACTGTCAAACCCTGGTGAAGCAGAATGCGAAGCTGAAGCCTTTTTACTGTCCCAAGAGCTGGTGCAGCACCAGGTTTGGAGGCGGGTGTGCAAGAGCCTCTCTGTCTATGTTCTTATCTTGCTTGGGAGCTGAGTACCAGCTCGTTCATAGCCATAGGCTTTCTGTGTGGCTGCACTCCTGTTTTTGGCATGCGCCGTGCCGAGCAGCAGCGCTGGCGTGGAGGTTGCAAGAGCCATGAGACCATGGCGAGGTCCCACCTTTGCCTGAAGGCAGACTAGCTCCGGGCAGTTGGGTGTCTTGCCTGCAGACAGGAGCCAGGGTCTGTCCTTTGAGGGTGAGGGATGGTGACTGTGAGCATCCGGACGTGCATGTACACAAGGCTCATGCTTGCCCGCAAGGGGCTGCCCCTGTGCGACCAGTTGGGCAGCCAGTCATTCCAAAGGAGGTCACTGACAAACTGTGGGGCACTCTTCTTCAGCTCTGCGGGGTGTAATCCAGGTGAGTGGGCTGGGAATTTGTGTGTGCCACGAGGGTAGCACTTTGGTTCAGATCCGTGCTGCTTCTGCCGCAGAAGCTGAGAACAGTGGGCCAGAGTGCTGGGTCTGTCATGCTTGTCTGAGCTGGAGCCCCTGCCTGGGCTGTCTCCCTGTCCTAAGCTAAACTGTCAGCCCGTACAAGGGGAAAAGTCACAGCATTACTGACAGAGGTGGCTTGCCAATATTTTTCTTCCAGTTCGCTACAAGGTCAAATGAAAGAAGCTCGTTCTGTGTGTTAAGTGAAATATCTGCATGCTCCAGTGGGTTTAGTTTTCCAGCTTACTGGTATTTGGTAAAGTTTGGAAGGTGTGTATATATATATATACACACACCAGAATTAAATCTTTGGATTGTGAAAAAGAGTTGGACATGTGCATACTTACTTTTCACCTCTTCTGTCATAGTCGTTCCGATTCATATATATACATATATGTTACATATATATAAAAATCAGAAATATATATACAATTTTATATTTGGCATAAAATTTAATTTTATTCTTATAGATTCTTGTAGATTTAAAGATTCCTTCAAATCTAACACTGCAATTCTTCTCATTAATTGAAAAACTTCAAAAAGTAGTTTTTTGGTCTTTTGGAAGCCCAAGTGTTATAGCTTTAGGTAAAACAGACTTAAAAGAAAAATAACAAATAAAATGGTACATTTCCATTGTGGGAGCTAAAATAATACAAAATAGATTATTAATTGATGTAATAAGTTGTTTTCAGAAATTAATTTTAAAAATCCTTTTCTTCATCATGCAGTCCATTTTCCCCATAAATGCTGAATCAGACAAGTCTCTGCTAAGAAGGCCATGTAGGAATAAATAAAGTCTCCTTTGAGGCCAAGTTGACAGTGTGACGTAGTCTCTGGAAGTTAATGTGTGTTTTGCTTACCTTTGTTTTCTCCTGTTAGAGTAATTCGTGAACAGCAGTCGTCAAGCAGTCTTCAGTGTTCTCCTTCTCAGAGAAGGATCAGAACGGACTTTGAGATCCAAAGAGGATTATTTCTGTGTTGGTTTCAGCAAATCTCTTTCACACTTGTTCTTGCACTGAGCTGCTTTGCTTTGCTCAGAAGGAATTGCTTCTAAAGCTCAGAAGCACAAGGCAGAAGTGTAATCGATAGCTGTTGAGAACCTGAGGCAATGCAGGGTTAAAAAGTGGTTATAGTTACTTGGGAAGAGAGGAATAGTTTTCCCAGTGACACCTACCAGCACTGTCCTGCCTGTGCATGACTGGGCAGGCTCAGCTCACACAGCTGTGGTTCTCAAAGCTGGTATCAGGCTTGGCTATGTCAGCCGGGATTCACTGTTGGAGGCAAGGGATAGGCAGCAAGAGAGCATGAGAGCAAGATTCAGAGTTGGAGGAAAGTATCCAGTGCCCTGTGTTTTGTCTCTTGTTGGCTTTTTAGCTTTTTCATCCTTTCTTTCTATCATCCTCTATGTTTGTCTGGCTGACAGAACCGGTGTTTATGGGTGGTGCTTGCTTTTAGATAAGTGATCTTTGCAGAATAACGGTCATGGAGGTGTTAGTTTCCTGGGGTAAATCACTGGGAAGATATACATGGATGAAGTAAATATATAAATTAAAAATAAATAAATAAATACAAGTTTGGGAAATTATTTACAGTGCATGCATGAAATGTGTATGGTTCTGATTCTCTCAATAAGCAGTTAGATGTGAATTAATTTAACTTTAAATACATTTATTTTCTATTAGAAAAATAATTATTTAAAGAAATAAAAGTATTTAAAAGCATAGGAAGTAAATAAAAGAAACCTCCCTAAGGCAGTATTTTATAAGATTATGTAGATGCTACTAATACATTTAGGCAACATCTACAAGTTTCTAAAGGTGTTCAGCCAAATGAATGCAAGTAAATAGCAAGTAAATCCACATAGTTAAGTTCTTCAGCATTCTCTGGCTTTCTCATTTGAGACATGTTTGAGGAATGAAGAAGCCAACTTTCTGCTCTTACAAATGGCATTTGTCATACTAGAATGCTCGCGTGTTGAATAAGTATAAGAAATTTACATTTCTACTGTTTATGTTGACGTAAACTGGTCGTTAAATGAAGAATCTACTTAACAAAAGATCAGTCTTCAACCTCCAGGAGAAATGTGTGCATTGAAATCGGTTTTCAGGAGCAGGCTTGAAGTGATCCCTACACGTACTTATTTTTAGGAATAAAGAATCCTTGATAATTTTGCATCAAATGTTGACTCTTGCTGTTTTAATGCTGGTATTGTAATGGGATGTTCTTATTATGTTGTGTGGAATGTTGTATAGTAAAAGAAATACTCTCGCTTTATGGTTGTATTTTGGGGTCGCAACTGCAAAGTGGTATTTTTAATATTATTTCATGATATTTTGATAAGCCTTTTAAATTCACATTTCATTTTTCATTTGAGACACATTTATTTATGATTCACAGGAGCTCCAGATGGATCAACAAGCTAAGAAACATCTCCAAGAGGAATTTGATGCTTCCTTAGAAGAAAAGGATCAACTTATTAGTGTCCTGCAAACTCAGGTAAGATACTTTACCCATCAGATGTTCTTTAAAACTGCTCTTCCTACTATTTTTTTGTAAATTATGTATTTCCTATAATACATGTCCACGTTTTATTGCAATTGCTGCGATGATGTAAAGCTTCTTGAGAACTTATGATTATCTAGAAGTTAAGTGTATCTTTGCGGTAGAGGATACCCTTGTAAAATCTCACTGATGTTAAATATGATTGTTTGATCTGCGCTTAAATACCTTTGTAATGTCTTTTATCAAGAACATAACATTAGCAGATGTTTGAGCTAAAACGGCTTTGGCAAAATTTATGTGTTTTGCTTAATTGGTCTTTGTTTCTCCACTCATAATGATATATTTTTGTTAATTGGAAACATAATTCTGATTTTAAAAAATGCTAAAAAAATACAGACAGGCTTTTTCCTTTCTCTACTTGCCGATACCAGTTTTATTTAACTCTCTAGTTTTGAAGATGAAAACATTATCTACTTAGAATCATTGGGCTTTTTAACAAAAAGAACATTTTGTTTAGGTGTCGTTGCTGAAACAGAGGTTGCAGAATGGTCAGATAGGCACTGAATTGCCTGATCCAAATGTCCAGTCTGAACCACACATTCAAAGTCCAACAAAAGAAATCAGTACAGAAAATACTGTGGAACCAGGAAGCAATGGTAGGTATTGCGGCTTTTTCAAGAAATATTGACTTTTGGGGAATAAGCCTGCTGTTATTTATGATGGAGTAACAATACTTAGGGCTAAACATGTTGTGGTAAGGATGTATTTTCTAGGAGACAATTGTTTTGAAAACAGTGTGGCAGCTAGGGGACAGGATAACCCTTTAAGATACTAAATTTTGTAAGAATTCAAATTTGATACATCTTGCCTTTGTCAATAATGATGATAGTGTTGTAATTAATGCTTTTTCTGGTAGATGTTGTTACTATCCCCACTTAATATGATTAAGAGATTCTGTCCCCCATAAGCAAGTACCTATCCCTGGAGTTTAGAGAGGAGACTGGTTGTCAGTCTTTTTTTTTTTTTTTTTTTTTTTTTGTCCTCCTTCCTCAGGAAAAAGTAAAAGCAAAGATCAATTTTGATATTTATGCTATTGAATATTCTGTGTTCCTCACATCAAGAGGTTATTTGAGTTATGGAACTCCCAGTATTGTGTATGTTTGATTACTGAGCAAAGGACATTATAATGCTGATATATAATGAAAGTGTCATTCATTGGTATCCTTCATAGAAGGTAGGGCTCAGACAGAGGTGAACATGCATCTTGAAATATTCTTTGTTCAGCATCTGCCATGATTTTTGTATATGAGGATGATATGAGGCTTAGATCGGAGATTTTCTTACCCAGTGTCATGTCTTTTGTAATGCTTAGGAAATAATGTAAGTATCCAGTCCCTAAGAATCAGGGTTAAAGATGTTTCGTGTGTTGGAGTCTGCTTCCAGACAATAATGTGTAAGACTTATGGCTGTGAACTGAACCTCTGAATTTGATCCTATTTTCATGCCAAGTACTCTTACAGCCTCCACAGCATCAGAGCAGAACACACAGTAAAATATTACCCAGTGTGCTAGTTATACAGAGAGGAGTACAGCTCAAAGACAGTAAATGTGGCTTTTATCCTGCCGATTGTAGTATTGCCAACCTGGATATTTTAGAATTAATGTCATACCCAGCCCTGGGAAAGCAGGAATCTGTGTGCTTGGCACTTGAGAGAGGTTATTTGCTTTGTTTCATGTTTTTTCCTGCCTGTGAATATTCTGTTAGTAGCAGCAGGCAGGTTTATAAATCATAAGGACTTTTTGATTGCATAGAAAACCTTGTTGAATAATAGTATGGTTTTGAAGCTTGTATAGTAACTGGGGTTTTGTAAATTAATTTGATGTAAAAGACTGTATTTACTATTCTGTGTATGTGTAGCATGTTTCTGGCAGTTACAGTAGTCACTAGGAAGTTTTGCAGACTTTGCACAACTTTCTTTAGAGACCTGCGAGTTGCCCACAATGTGAGTGATGAATACAGATCTACATTTTGGAAACTGTGTGCATATGATAATGTTGGTATCTTGTCTTGTAGAGGGTAATGAAGATTCTGTTAAAACACTGGAAACTCTTAATCAGAGGGTGAAGCGCCAAGAGAACTTGTTGCAACGTTGTAAGGAGATGATTCGGTCACATAAGGAGCGCTGCGCCCAATTAACCAACGAGAAGGAGGCACTTCAAGAACAGTTAGAAGAGAGACTTCAGGAACTGGAGAAAATGAAGGTATGGAAAATGCTTTTAACTTTATGGGTAACTACTAAAACACAATAAGAACTCCAGTATTTCCAAACTTTATTAACAGGGCAGACCATTAAACAAACTGCCCTGTACTGTTTTGGAGTTAAAGGTGCAAAACCCACCTGGGATGAACACATTGAGCAACTACTCAGAAAGCTGTAAAGAAGGGTATGAAGCCTTACTGTGTGAATAACCATCAAAATGGTATCAGAAATAAAGTGGGAAGTTGGGGTGAGGAAAAGACTGTCCTTGCCCAGAAGACAGGCGGTAAAGTAAGAAAAGTGGAGCAGAGCTAAACCTTTAAGACGTAGTGGAAAAGGCATTGGTTACGTAAATGAACAGAAAATACAGAAATGCAGGACAGCGGAGAGCACAATATAGGGAAGATAACATAAGTGCAGGCTCAAAGCTAAATTAATATTTTGCTTGATATTCCTTTTAAGGCCATTAATGCCAAGTGTGGAGTAAAAGTGTGGTGGCTGATAGTAATGAAAATATGAAAATGGGATAAGTATATCTGTACTCAACTTCATTTCTGGAGATCATATTCTCTTCTCTGTCTTGGTCTCTAAGCACTAGCCCAGTTTGAAAGAGCTCTGAAAGATTTGAGTATTTTAAGGACCTTTTCCAGTAATGAGCAATTATGTTGCAGTGTTGAGATCCTCTCCTAAGCTGAGATGCAGGTAATAGAGCAGGTGCCCTAGGCATGTTTCTTGCTTGTTTTACTGTAGCAGCTCTGACATCCATGAGAGAACTGTGGAGGCTGTAACAAAGTCTTCAGATATCTGAATTATTATGGAAGCCATGAGGCAGCCTAGCACTGGGAGATTTAAAAGTAATTTAAAGCTGCCTACTTTAATTTCTCTGGATTCTGTTCTGTGCTCTTCCTCCAAAGCATAGTGCAGAGTCAAAGCCAAACCTAAGCTGTCTGTCAGAAGAAGGTATTTTCTTACAGATGGCAGTGCTTTAAACTTGTGGTTGGGGTCTTTTTTTAGGACCTTCACATGGCTGAGAAGACTAAACTGATTACACAGCTGCGTGATGCAAAGAATTTGATTGAGCAGCTAGAACAAGACAAGGTAACCAAAAAAATTTTCTTTAAACTCTGTGAAGTTTTTGAAGATTGTTTAAAGCTCAAAAGATCTGGCTTCTTGGTATTAGAAGCTGTTTTTAGTCATCTGATGTGTTTGGTTTATGTTTTAACAAGCAAATAATGTAAGCTACCTGAAAATTTTATTCTGTAGATACTTTAGGGTATTTGTCTGTTAGGTTATGCTTAATACTGGAAGATGATGTTATTTGGGATGGAGCAATTATGCTGAATACACTCCTTAATGCCAGCTTTAAAACAAACCCCCAAACACTAATGAAGATGAGATACAATGTAAATGACAAAAAACGTCCAATGAAGGAAAAGTAACCGTAGTTTCATAGGAATATGAAGAGTTTCTTGGGTTTTTGTTCCTTAAAAGTTTTTTGTTGTTGTTTTTTATCACAGTCTTGGTACTTGGAGTAACTTCTGGTGGTGTAATAAGCAGCATGACTAACACTTATTATAAGTGCATATTCTTTAAGGAGAAGTACACAAACTACAATGCTTTTAGTCTTGGTTTGTTTACAGAATATGTATTTCATAAAGAATATCTGTACCAGAAGCAGGATGTTTTCTGATGGTCCTTAGTAGCTGGAGGAGTTCTTTTCACCACTAGATAAATTTTGGCTACTCTTCAAAATAATCCCTATTCTTATCTTCTTTTTGTTATCATTTTCTGTTTTCTGACATAAAAAAATACCATGATCTCTGGTCTTGTATTAATAGACTAAAGTTTATTCCTGACAAGGATTGTGTCCTGGCTTGAAATTGTTTCAGCTATATGTTTTATTTGTTTGCTAGCTTTTTATCACAAGGACCTTTTCCATAGGGCATGGTAATTGCAGAGACAAAGCGACAAATGCACGAAACTTTGGAAATGAAGGAGGAAGAGATAGCCCAACTGCGTGCTCGTATCAAACAAATAACTACAAAAGGCGAGGAATTAAAAGAACAGAAAGAAAAATCTGAAAGAGCTGGTAAGAAATTCTGGAGATTATTAGCTTTCACATTTAAACATGAGAAAGCTTCAGTGTGGTTTTTTTGCACTCTTTTATCAGTTGTTGTTTGGAATGGATATTAAGAGATGCTCTTTTTCCTAATGTTCTACATATCACCCCTGCTAGCATCATAACTAACTTAACTTCTGGTCACAGAGTTTAGGGATGTGTTTGACTGGTTTGTCTCTGTTATCAATTCAGCTGGAGTTGGGAAGGAAACTGCTGAAGGGCAGCTGTACCTTCTGGTTTGTAGGAAAAAAGATTGATAGAGTTTTGTGCTGGTATAACTTCAGGAGAGAAACTTGCAACTATCCATAAATTATCATTATAATGCCACCAGTATTTTACATAGAGAATGTAGCAGTGAGTATGTAAGAGCTTGCGAAGAAGTAGAAACAAGAGGATGTGTTAAAACCATAATAAGCATTTTCTTTCAATAATCATAGCGGAAGCATTTCTGATCTCTTTTTAGTGATACAGCAGTGATGATTGCTTTTGTTTCAGCCTTGGAACCTAGTGGTTATGTAACTATTACATGCTGTAGTTTTGCTTTTGATGGAAATTAGGTAACATTAATTATGTGTGCTTGCAGTTCTCTTTTTGCTTGAAACTAAGTTAAAAGGTCAATCTGCCCCCCCCCCCCTTTGTTTTTTAAACAGTGAAATTGTTTTGCACTATATCTATCAAAACTCTTTTAGAACTCCTTTTGGCATTTAAAGGAGTTCATTCTTTTGGCAGAAGCTCAGATATGGTTATTTTGCATAAAACATTATGGATATTTTCTTCCTCTAAAAAGTGGTAAGTTCAAACAATACACTTCATAGGGGTTTATTTTAAATCTACATAGATTTAGATCACAACTTTTAATTTCAAAGATTAGTTTGGATAGATAATTCTGCTGTAATACAGAAAAGCAGCTTGGAACATCCATCTTGTGAAAGTAACATGCATTTTGATTAGGTGCCGCCTTCTTCTACCCTTTTGTGTTGCATGTGTCTTTTTAGCTCTGGAAACTAATATTTCAGAAGTCAGTCAGTCCTGCTGAATTTGGATGTTTTTTTCAGATCCTGAAAACTAGGAAGCTTTTCTTCATGATTAAAAAAAAAAGCTGAAGAAAATTATAATACTTCTGTAGATATGAAATTATTGTCATAGTTGTTTGAAACAGCATTTTTTTTAAGCAGTAGAAACCTCTTAATTATGGACTAGTATCTACACGCTGTGATAATGCAGTAATTTCCTCAGGTTTACATAGCCAGAAGCTGAAAGTGGGTTAGAGATGATGCTCTGGATACCTGGAAAACTTAACTACTGTAGTGAGAAGTAATTTCACTCTACGAAAAATGTGTTGAGTACACTGTACTTTCCTAGGGGGAGATTTGTGTGTTAAATATGTTCTCTCTTAAATAAAATTTTCAAGTACTTTTGGTAACTTCTATGGTGCATAAGCATCCACTTTACTTTTGAGTGCATTTATTTTTGTACTCTGTTAAGCACGCATATATAAATGTTGGAACCCTTGGAAAATTAATTAATACTACTTCTGAGGTAGGCAAAATTGTAAAGTGACCTTTATTAGGTTTTCCTATTACTTCCTTGGCTTTATGCATTCCAAAAATGGTGTGATGTACAATGGAATTGTAGTTCAATACAGTTGAACTAAATCATTCAGGCATTTGAGAAAACCACCATCGATATTGGGAGAGCCTGAAATTACTTCTAGGTCACAGCCTCTGAGTTGTATCAGTTTTAAGATTTGGGCAGTTTCATGTATTTGAGGTCAACAACTTTTAAAGTTCTGTTTCTTAAATAGTTGGTGTGAGATGACTTAAAATTCTACACTTCTCTTATTCTATATCATGGTTTAGTGAAGAACTGACTTCATGGCATATTGTATTTGTAGAAATGGTAATTTCATTTATGTTATGGCAAAATAAGGATAAGCATAATACACTTACTTGGAATTTACTTTCATAGTGCTATATTGTAGACTAAAAAGTGGTATATTTTTCCACTTCATGTTTTTAACTTGTCTAGAGTTGTGTGTCTGGCTTTTTTCTTTGTAATTCAGTGACTTTAGTGAAATGTTCCAGTGTTTGATTTAATGTTAATACATTTTTGTGTACTGAAATAGTGAAAAGATAAGTATGCTTATTTTGTGTGTGTTGTGTAAACTGTAACTTGGTCTCCCCAGTTGAAGTTCATTTTTTTTTGTAGTTAGAGGTACATTATGTTGAAATCTCACAGAGCATCTTGTTTTTGTGCATCCACACATGCCAATAAGTGAATCATGGTGCCTTTCCCAAGCCTTGTATGAACAGGACTGGGGTAAGGGCTCTTTTTTCTTACATCACACACTGGGTGCTTGAACTGGGCTCTGAAAAGTAAATTCTGTGCTTCTCAGGCACTTTTACTTGAAGTAACTGCAACTGATTTTTTTCTTTTTTTAATGCTTTGCAGTATACATAGATTATTTACATTTTACTTCAACAAAGCTATTTATAGTACTGTAAATTTACTGGTGAACTGGTTGTTTCTCCTGAGAATACTTGGTGTAAGTCCTTTAGACTTCTCAGGATGCAGATTATTGACTTATATTCTGTACAGTAAACAAAAAGTCTTTAGAAAGCAAATTCATTTTGCTTTACTTTGCCATTCTTTGTAGGCGATATTTCTTTTGCAAGCCTAATAAACGTATGCTTTCCACCTTTTTACTGAGAAACAAAAAGCCTGAACTGTGCCTTTAAAATCCTGCCTAGATGCACAAATCAACTGTAGGAAATGAATTTGAGCTTTGTTTCTCAAACTTTTGACAAGATGCCTGCTCTTAGCCTTCAGTAGGAAAATATGTAAATCCCCCCTTTGCTATCCTATTCAGTGCTTTCTCCACAATTTTCAGCAGTAGATGGCACTGTAGTTGAAGGTAACACATCTGCAGGGCCAGGAGAGTAAGCAAGAAGTCTTTGCGGTAGGGACTGGTGATATACTTGGTAGGAGGCAAGGTGAAGGGAACTGAGACTGGAGTAGTGTAGATAAAGCAGTCAACTCTCTAGCACACGTTTTATAAAAATCAGTTTTGCAACCTTGCACTTCTTAAACTCTGCTCAGGCACTTTTTGTGTAATTTATATACTGCACAGGAAGGTTTCTGGTTTGTCTGGCTTGGTCACATGAATGGGATTTTGCAAGACTCACCTGAGAATCTGTTGGTGTGCGTGTTACTGTTTCTGATTTGCCACTGTGCCTTTGTGAGACTTTACTTGATCAGTACCTCAGTTAAAAGGTCTTCCCTTGACAGTAGCTCTGCTTGTTGGGGAAGAACACAGGCAGTGCCTTTACTCTGTGCATTCAGAATAGATGTATTTGGGTAAAAACATGGACTTTTATTCCAGGCTTTTATCAACAGTAGATTTTAAATCTCCCATAGATCAAAAGTAATAATAATAATAATATAGACCATGTTCTGTGTACTCGATGATAGTTTAGCCCTCTGCTGGTTTGAAACTCACTTGTGTCGTGCTACACTAGAATTAACTACTTTAAATAAAAATTTTCTGTTTTGCTTAAATGCTTAAAGTGCCTGAGATGCATATAATTTAACTTTTAGAGAGCTAAGTGTGTTCCTGTGAAGTGTTGCTTCTTTGTGCTTTCATACCCCCTTGGCGTTTTATCCATCAGCTTTTATCTAGCTTTTGTATTAGCATCCTGCTTGCAATTACGGTGATGCAGCTGTCGTACTGCATGTTGCTCTGCTATTACATATCAGTAGTCAATCCTAGTGTGAACTTGGATCTTCTCTTTGGTGGATTTGTGGGCTATGGCAAATGCATTCTCTTTCCTTTTGCAGAAGTAACAGGTTTCTCAAATGAAAATAAGTATGCGTTGCTCAGAGCAATAATCAGAAAACATGTATGGAAAAGTGAAATAACTTAATCTTTTACTTGCAGGGTTTGTTTTCAAGCTATACTTTGTAAAGGTCTATAGGTTTGGGAGGAGGGTTTGGATTTTGGGTTTTTTTTCTAAAGCCATTTACGATGCTGTAATACTGAAGGATGTGGCCAATTTTGCTGGCTGTGCGTGCTTTTGTTAGGGCTAAGAGGAGAATCGGGGAAGTCAATGCCGTTCTCCAAATGCAGTTGGGCGGGCTGTGTTCATGACTGAGTTGTACCTGGGGTGGTAAGGAGGGAGGACTTGAGTCCTGCAGGTCCCAGGTGGCAAATGCCTTGATGGGCACTGTGAAGATCTGTGCTTGGAAAGTAAGGAGCTATAAGCCTCATGCATGCTTGCATTATGTTTTAGACTGTTTTCGTGTTTGAAATAATCTCTAGTGCTCTTGATTTTTTGCAGTGACTTCTTGTATTCATTATTTAAGTAGAACCAGGAGTGAAACAGTGGATACAATGATGTGCTTTGTTATTGCCAGGGTCAATAACAGCCCTGTTTTGCCCTAAAACATGATTGTTGGCATGAGTAGTCAGAGAAAGGCTTCCTCAGAAAACAGAATAAATTCTGGAAAAGGTCAGAATTTGGGTGAATGCAATTTTATGGAATTCAGTTACTTGAAAACATATTTGCAGCATTGCCTCCGAAGTATAGACTGTGGTCGTCAGAAGCTTCAGTTCTGAATATTATCAGAAGATGTGGTATGGAAATTATTATTCACTTCTCAAACTCATGCCTGAATGTTATTAAAGATAGTTTCCAAAAAAAAAAAAAAAAAAAAAAAAAGGATTACAAGAATTGCTGTGAATGCCTCCTAAGTAATGGTGAATCGAGGAAATTAGAGATGTATGTGTCTAGTATGATTTTCTTTTTGGGATAGAACTAGTGGAAGAAAGCTTAGCATACTAAACACTTTCAAAATTATTTTGTTCTGTCTGCTCCCAGGGTAGTATCCAAGTAGTCCAGGGTATAGTAGAATAACATACTTCTAGTATTTTGTGCTCTGATAAATTGTGTCTTGACATTGGCACTGTGATTTGGAATTCTACAGTGGTGTTCTGCCAAAGATCTTGTATGCAAAAAATTAACCACATAGTAGACTGTTCTGAGACTGAATTTTCCTTTGATATGCAGCAGGGGTTTTCCACATTCATAATCTTTTCAGGAAAAGAGGTTTCCCTAATAGTGATCAAATTTTAGTCTTGTGTAATTCTATATAGATTCTGCCATCAGTTTCAGTGAGTAACTCAAGATACTTGTATTGAATAATAATAATAATAAAAAACCAGCTCACAACACAGGAATTTATTTGCTTTCTGTTTATATCTAAATGATCATCTATGAAATTAATCAAGTATGTTGGAATACTTCCCCTTAGCATGGGAAGAAGCCATGGAATTATTGCTTCTGATTTGTAAATTAAAATGTGTTTCAGCAGACTTGTGCATCTTATGCAAATGTGAATAAATTTTGTGACTGCAGCTTAAGTGTTCTTTTGAAACATTTTATAGACATTCAGGTTCACTCCCTGAAGATTTGAATATTTTTTTCTTGCATTTTATTTGTGAAGTCTAGAATCGCGGGACAGTCTTCGTAACAGACAAGCATTTTTCCAGTGTCTCTGAATTGCATTGTTAGTAGTCTACATTAAAAGAAAATAGTGAAATAAATTAGCTAAGCCATCTGTATGGACTCCACCAAACCCACAGTTTGAGAAGATTATCTAGGTTGTACAGTTTGAAATGAACAACTCTTAGGTAAATAAAGTGCCTGGTATTATACTTGTGTTGTATTCAGGAAGAACTCTTTCATGATTCAGTAAAAACTGACTTGCATAGCAGTCATTCCTGGTTTGTGCTTCTGTCTGCTTGTTTTAGTGGAAGAACAGCTTGTAGAATTGCCTTTCTTCATGCAGCTTTTTTTCCTCTTCTTCAAAGTTACTCAGCACATATAGCCAGAAGAGGAGCAATAGTTTATTTATATGGTTTATGTTTTTAATAGTTATTTTAGGGGAAGAAATAGAAGCTACAGAATGTATTGGAAGATATTCACAGCTATTTGTCAGTTCTCTTTCCTTTCTACATAATAAACCCGTGTGAATTCTTGATGGATTCCTAAGTTCATTCTTCTGTTACTTGTGTAATTTACAGTTACTGAGAACTCTGTTCTATCAAGGGACATAGATATTTCTTGACTATCATATAATTTTTTTTCTTTGCAGCTTTTGAAGAGCTTGAGAGGGCTCTAAGTATTGCCCAAAAGACAGAGGAAGCCCGGAAAAAATTGCAGGCAGAAATGGATGAAAAAATCAAAGCAGTAGAAAAGGCAAGTGAGGAAGAGAGGGTAAATCTTCAACGGGAGTTAACCAGAGTGAAACAAGAGGTGGTTGAGATTATGAAGGTAAAAGCTGAAACTCACCCTGTATTATTGGCTTTTAATCTAATCATTCAATTACAATTAAATTATAGTTGTAAAATACATTAGTATATCATAACTTTGTTATAAAATTTTTGCTATTTCATAAATTCTGTAAAAAATCATTTCTGGGATTAAAGATTTACTTACGACAAAACAGAAAACTCCCCATATAGATATTTTTTTTCTCTAGCAGTTTAAAATCAGTATGTTAGAGGCATGTAAAAATGAACAGTATTACACTTTGTCTCACTGTATTTAATAAAATCATTTACGTGAAGTACACTTGAGACTTTAAAGGGAGTCAAAAAGAAGTTAATGGCAGTCAGCTCACACATCGCCACCAGGATTTTGGGTTTTAATACTAAGTACTTTTAATGATTATCCTAGCCCAGTACGTGTAAGCATTTAAGAACTTGTTGTCAAACTGTTTGCTGGTTAAGAATTGCTAAGATTTGTTTCATCTGTCGTATTTAGGCAGGAATTGCAGAACTGCACTTGCCTTGCAAAGCTGTAAATTTCAATACCTTTAAATTGCAGTTCTTGTTTTGACATATGTTATTTATTTTTCTAAGAGAATACACTGATGCTTTAGGGGGTGACTGACTTGCATTACATTATTCTTAAATAAAGCATGTATGTAGGTTGTAGATAGCTGTCTACATAGAGTATCACCACTTGACTTCCTGGCTCATGAAATAACAAGAATACAGGGAAAACCACAGACAAGTTCCTTTTCCAATTTATCACATTTGAACTGAAAACATTAAGTTCACCTTGGTAGAAGAGTCTTTAAAAAATGTGGTGTTTCTTTTTGTGAAACTGGGAAAGACTTGAGAAGATGGATAACTTCAGGCTTGAAAATAAGAACTGTCAGGGCTTAATATTAAGCGCTCCAAGTGTTTGTTACTTATTCGAAGGGAGCAAAAAGATGGTTCTGGTTTCCTCTGTTGCACTGCTTTTCTTACTAAGAAATAATACCAAGTGTTTTGTTATTTAATATTTTGAAATTAGTTTTTTCCGACTTTGATACACAGAAGTCTTCAGAGGAGCGTGTTGCTGAACTAGAAAAATTCCATAAAAAAGAAATGGCTACCAAAGATCAGGAGCTAAATGAGAGATTACAGGCCCAAGAAAAGGCGTTCCAGGAGAAGATGAAGGCAGCTCTTGTATGTATCCCTAAAATGTGTAGAAAGACATTTCTCCAAGTGTGAGGTGGGACTAGAAGTCTTAATCTGACCCTGTTACACAGTGAGAGTCCTTCTGCACTCAAAGATGTGAGTGTCCTCCAAGATCAAAGAGCTCAGCGTCTTCAGCAACATGAAAGTAAAGCAGATGCGATGATCCAGACTGAATAATGACAGTGAGCAGTGATAGTGATTAATTAACAGCTGCTTCTTGTGGGAAAGACGACTTTTTTTTTTAAACTTTTTGTTAGACTTCTGTTTTTTAATTTCTTCCTCTGGATCGTTGGCAATTAGCCACAGCAACTAAAGTAAAAGAATGAGGCTGTTACTTGAAAAGTGTTGGCATCATTCTGTCTGTGTTGTGTTACATGAACAGGGTTAACTATTCATAGTGTTTGACCTCAGAAAAGAGGTTTTTTTCTAGGTCAGGCTGGGAGGAGTCAACGGAATTCTTTGCTGTTTTTCATAAGCTCTAATCCACTTTAGATAATCACATAATTTTACCTAACAAATAGTAGGTTCTTTTTTGTGCTTCTCCATGGTGTTGGTGACTAGGACTGTGGGACTTTGACAGTCCCTTCCTGACTGTATTATTCCACCTGTTTGTCAGGTTATTTTTTTAAATATAAGCAATAGAAGCTTAAAAATACATTAGCAGTGGAATCAAGTAAGGACAGACCTTTGTTCCTCTAAGGTGTAAATCTCAATTAATTGTGGTAAACACATCAACAGGAACGGCTGGATTGCATTATGTTTTTCATACAAAGGGAAGTAGAAGACAAATGGTTCCCAAGAAGAGAAAATGGAAGTGATTTATAACAATTTTGTTTTCACAGATG
This sequence comes from Astur gentilis, assembly GCF_929443795.1. Taxonomy (NCBI): domain Eukaryota; kingdom Metazoa; phylum Chordata; class Aves; order Accipitriformes; family Accipitridae; genus Astur; species Astur gentilis. Next base: position 2,975,409 of record NC_064893.1, on the reverse strand, counting down.
AAATACAAACTGCATGTGTAGGAAATACAGGTGATTAGTGTATGACTCCTACTAACCAGTTTGTAAATGTCCTAGTATACTGTTTTTGAAGGTGTGATGACTATATTTATAGTTTATTTAATCATCATTTTTAATACAGGAAAAAAATCAGAGTGAGTGTTTAAAAACCCTTCAAGAACAAGAGCAGCAAGAATCCCTAGCCTTAGAAGAATTAGAGCTGCAGAAGAAAGCGATACAGTCAGAGTGTGACAAGAAAGTTCAGAAGATGCATCAAGAAGTAGAGACTTTTAGAACTGTGAGTAAAGATTCCAAAAGGGTAAACATTTACAAGAATTCCATTCAGTATCTATTTAACTGTGACAGGTTTACAAATACTGTGGATTTATTGTGATGGAGTTGGTTTAATCTCTCAATGCTTCTTGTAGTGGCAGAAATTTAATGTATTGCTATGGTATGCTGCAGTGCCTAGTTTTTTACAAGATCAGATGGCAAAATATAGAAATACATTCACTTGATATCATGGTGTGGGATATGAATTTGTATCCATCTACATAATTTTTATGTATGTTATACAGGAGAGTTAAACTTTAAACTGTTTAACTTCTGGGTACTGCTACCTTATAAATACTTAGAAGGATACTTGAGTAAGTAAAAAATTTGCTTAAATTTTTGAAGTGTCCCTTGCTTTCCATAATGGGTAAGATTATATTATCTGCTGATGCAAGTTTGTACATTATTCCACCACTCCCAAATATTAGTTTGGAAGTTTTGCCTATAGAAGCATTTTAACTTTACAGTAGCATTTCTATGAGTGGTGGAATAAAGATAAATCAGTAAATATGTACAAAGCTCCGTAATACTTGTGTAGACTCCTGATATGTTTCATCCTATGTATTGGTGCTTTAGGTTAATAAGAAAATGTGAACATGTCTCTCATAGATATCATGTGAATTATTTTTTTTAATTAGATACAATAAGAACTTGGAAAGAATTTTACTATTTTCACTGGAGTGAAATAGAAAAATTTTATTACATAACTAACTCACCATAATGGAAGCAAAGTTGAGGACAAACTAGATGAACAAAAGGCTATATAAAAAGTTGATATTAACTAAAAATAAGGGAATAAGTGATTTGTGGTTATGTGAACCTGGTGAGATTTTTTTAGAATTTAATCAACTTGTTAACTTTTGAGTATTCATATTCTTTATAAAACTGTATTCTCTAACAGAGGATTCTTGAACTAGAAAGCTCTCTTGCAAAGTATTCGCAAGATGACAGAAAGCAATCAGAGGAATTAAGTATTCTGATGGAGTCTGAAAAAAAGCAGCACAATAAGGAAATCAATGATATAGTTGAAAAACACAAGAAAGAATTGGAGAACATGAAACAGCAGCAGGAAAAGCTTTGGACAGAAAAACTTCAAATCTTAAAGCAACAACAAGAAACTGAAATGGAAAAAATGAGAGAGAAACAAGAACAAGAGATAGATACAATTTTGAAAGAGAAAGAAACAGTTTTCCGTGCACACATTGAAGAGATGAATGAAAAAACATTAGAAAAACTTGATGTGAAACAAACAGAATTAGAAGCACTGTCTTCTGAGCTATCAGAAGCACTAAAAATACGTCAGGATTTAGAACAAGAGCTCTCAGAATTGAGTAGTAAAGTGTGTGAAACAAAGCAAGAATTGGAAGGAAAGTTGGAAGAAGAGAGGAAACGGCACAACGAAGAGGTTGAAATGATGTTAAAACAGCATGAAATGTCCATTCAAGGTGTTGAGAAGGTACTCAAAGAGGAACTCAACAAACTCAAGCAATCATTGGAGGAGAAAGACAGACATATGGAGGAACTAAAAGCACGTGAACAGAAACTAAAGGACTCTGCAGAAAGATCTGAAGCTGAACTTGTCCAAGTGTCCACAAAGCTAGAGGAGCTTTCAGAGTCTCATCAGAGTACTTCTAATGAGCAGGCAAAGATTTATGAAGAGGAATCAGCAAAGCTGCAGCAAAAGCTGACAGATCTTGAAGGTGAAAAATTGCAACTTGGTGAGCAGCTCCAAAGAACTGAATCCCAGCTGAATGAAGTCAAGAATGAGTTAGAGGTGTACATCTCTCAAGTACGTGACCTGAAGCAGCATTTGCAAGAGCAAAGCAATGAAAATACACAAAAAGTAACCTCTCTAACACAACAATATGAATGTCAACTGAAGGATCTACAAAGAGAGGCTGATGAAACAAAGAGAAGTCTAACCGAGAAGGACAATGAAATTGAACACATGAAGGTACAGAACAAGCAAGTGGAAGAGCTTAAACAGAAACTGTTAGCTGCAGAGGAGAGAATTAGTGCTTTACAAGGAGAGTATGAAAGTAAACTGAAACGTCAGGAGAACAAAATGGAGAAAATTAAACAGAAATCAAAAGATGTGCAGGAAGCTTTCAAAAAGAAACTTGCTGAGCAGGAAGCTAAACTAAAGAAAGAGCTTGAAAACAAGCAGTTGGAGTTCAGTCAGAAAGAGAGCGAATTCAATGCTAAAATGTTGGAAATGGCACATGCCAGCTCAGCTGGAATCAATGATGCTGTGTCAAAACTGGAATCCAATCAGAAAGAGCAACTAGAGAGTCTTGCTGAAGCTCATAGGAAGGAGCTGGAAGAAACTACCCAGAGCTGGGAAAAGAAACTCAATCAGCAGGTTGAAGAGCTCCAGGAAAAACATGAAATGGAACTGCAAGTGAAAGAGCAGGAAGTTGGAGACCTGAAACAGGAACTTGCCACCTTTAGTGCTGAGAAGGAAGGCTCCAGAATGGAAATAACCCAACTGAAGGAAGAACAGGTGAAAAGGGAGGAGTTCCTGAAGGAACTGCAAGAACAACTAAGGCAGTCAGTGGCTAAGGTGAACGCTTTGTCAGATAGGGAAAGTGACCTGAAAACACAGTTGAAAAAATTGGAAAGTGATCTTAATCAGTCCCTGAAAGAGCAGTCAGGACTTCAGGAGCAGCTCAGTAAACAGAAAGCAGTTGAAGAAAAGGACAAAGCCAAAATTACTGAGCTAGCTGATACACTGAAAACATTTGAAGAGAAGCTCCAAACTGTGCAGTCTTCTCAGTATAAAGATCATGAAAATTATGAGAAAAAAATAGAGGCAATTCAGTTAAAAGAAACTGAGTTTAAAAGGCAGTCAGGAGAACTTGCAGCCCAGTTAGATGCTTACTGGAAGAATGCTGAAGCTTTACTGCAAACAAAAAGCAATGAATTAATTGAAAAATGCAATGAAAAAATCGACATAGTAACATGCAAAATTGCAGATTGCGAGCGCCGAACTGCGAAAGTTAAAGAAGCAGTATTAATTAAGACGAGTAAGATTCCTGAACTAGAAGCTCAGCTTAGAGAAGTAACAGAGCATCATTCTGCTGTAAGCACTTCTTTGCAAAAGTCAATGCAACAGCTGCAAGAGAAGGACAATTTAATTATGTCCATGAGAGCTGACATCGAAGGACTTGTAACAGAAAAGGAACAACTGCAGAAAGAGGGAGGGCATCAGCAGCAAGCAGCATCAGAAAAAGAAACGTGCATAACACAGCTGAGGAAAGAGTTATCTGAAAATATCAATGCTGTCACCTCAATGAGGGAGGAACTCCAGGAAAAAGAATCTGAGATCTCTGTTCTCAACAAAACAATTAATGACCTTAATGTTAGACTTGAAAGCACGATAAGTTTAACGGAGAAGGAAGCAGCCATGTCTCTGTTAAGCAAGCAACATCAAGAGGATCGGTTGCAGTTGTTAAACCAGGTACAGGAGTTATCGTCCAGAGTTGAGATGCTGAGTCAAGAAAAAGCATCAGCTCTTGAGCAGGTAGATCATTGCACGGCCAAGCTGTCAGAGTGGAAGATGAAAGCACAAACCAGGTTTACACAAAATCATGATACTATTAAAGATTTGCAGAGCAAACTTGAATTAAGCAATACTGAAGCCAATCGAAAAGATGAAGAGCTAAATAAACTGAAGGAACAGCTGGCTAAACAAAGCAAGAGTCTCGATAGTTTAAAAAGTGAATTGGAACAAAAGCAAAACAGGAGGGAAAAGGAAGAAAATGAGTTAACGGCAAAGTTAAAAAACCAGGCAGCAAGAATTGCTGAACTAGAAGAGCACATTGCTCAGAAAACTTCAGAAAATGATTCCTTGGTGGAGGAACTTAAAAAGTATAATGAACAAAAAGAGACAGAGCAAAAAGAGATAGCTTGGCAACTCCAGCAGGCAGAAAAGGTGGCTTTTGAAAAGGACAATAGATTTAAGGAGGCTGAAGAAAAAGTGCTTAATCTTGAGAAGCAAATAGGTTCACTGAAAGCTGAATTTGAAGCAAGGGAGAGGGAATTTGATCAAATGAAGTCATCGATACTTAAAAGCAAAGAGGAAGAACTGAGAGAAATAGAAGAGAGACTGAATGCAGAGAACAGCACTAAGCTGGCAGATCTGAAAAAGAAGGCAGAGCAAAAAATAGGTTCTATTAAAAAGCAATTAATGTCTCAGATGGAAGAAAAGGAGCAGCAATGTAAGCAAGATAGAGAAAATCAGTTAAGAGACTTGGAACAAAAAGTGCAGGAGAGAGAGGCCAAAATTGAGTCCTTAAAAGAAAAAATAAAGTCAACGAGAGATTCCACAGAATTAGAGAAAGAAATGCTGCAAAAAGTAGAGAGTATAAAAGCTGCTGTAGAACAAGAAAAAAATAAAATGCTTGAGAGTGTCCAACAGACATATGAAGAGAAAATGCACATGTTACAGAAGGGCTTAACTGAAAAAGATGACTTGTTGCAAAAATATGAAAAGGAACAACGAGAGACTAATGACTCTCATCTAGAACTGCAAAAGAAACAGGATGAACTCCTTAAAAAGCTAGAATGTGTTGAGAAGAGCCATCAGGAGGAGCAGAGTAGGACTGAAAGCCTCAGGAAGGAACTTGAGGAACAAACCAAAAAATACTTATTGTTAGTGGATGAGCATGCTCGTTGTGGTGGTGATTTAGCAAGCAGTAGGGAAGAATTAAAAGCTAAAGAACAAAAACATCTTGATATGGAGAATGTAATTGGAGATTTCCAGAAAAAATTGCAGGAAAAGGAGGTAGTCAGTCAGTCTTTAGAACAGAAGATAAAAGAGTTGGAAAATAATATAGTGAAGGAAAATGAAGTACATAAGATTGAGATGGAAGATAGGAGTTTGAGATATGAAGAAAAGCTTAAAAGTTTACAGCAACAGTTGGATGAAAGAAATGAAAGCCTGAAAGCCTTTGAGGAAAATGCTGAAGAAAAAGCTAAATCTGGTTTGGAGCTGCAGAAGTTACTAGGTGATATGCAAAACCAGCAGAAAGACTTGCAGACTAAACTGGAAGAGACTGAAAGGGAGAAACAGAAACTACGCAAAGAAGTGAATAATCTTCAAAAAGACTTACGTACTCTGCGAAAAGAACATCAGCAGGAACTTGACATAGTAAAGAAGGAGTCCCTAGAAGAAATGGAGCAGAAGATCAGGTAAATTCTTTGTTGCTGGTCTTGTTACCATTTCTTTGCTTTATCTTTAACCACTAAAACACCAAGAATACTTTTCTAAAGCTCAGTTTGTAACAATGAAATATTGACTGGTATTTTTCTGCCATTTGTCTAAATAGACTAGAGGAACAGCAAGAAAAGAACTACTTGAAAGTAGCACTTCATGAACACATAAAACACTATTTGAGTCATCAGTTTAAAAAGTGGTTTGTCTTTTGGCAAACTAATACTACTTTTGATTTGTTTTAGTGATGGTCATTTTCAGCATTGCCAGAATGTAAAATATAGTTCTGTTTTCCTCAAACAGGAAATAAAGTTTTAATAAACTTAGTATTGAAAGCTTCATGTTCAAATGATTTCAAGAATTGTTCATATGTACTACACAAAAATGTGGTATACTGCTTAGCACTCCAATCATTTCTCAAGCAAGGAATTCCCTAAAAATTCTACTTTTATGCAGCACATTCTTTACTTCCAGTTCTTCATCTTCCTCAGCAAAAGCTCCGTATCTTCTGGAAAAGTTCAATTCTGGGTTGTTTTTTAAATGAAACACTATGCCTTTCAGATCAGTTCAGTAGGAGGGGAACAAAAAGCCTCCCTGAATCCCATAGAACTTGTAGAATACAAAACCATCCCATTCTAAAATAGTTTTGGAGAAATTATGAGATCTCCTACCTTGCTAAACCGTTCTCACACTCTCTTTAAACATTTTATTTCCTCACTGTATTTTTTTTTTTGTGCAGATGTGAGCAAGAAGACATAGAGTTAAAGCACAACTCCACCTTAAAGCAGTTAATGAGAGAGTTCAATACTCAGCTGGCTCAAAAAGAAAGAGAATTGGAAACAGCAGTAAAAGAGACTATCAGTAAGTGAAATACTAATATAGCTGTGATCGGTAACATAGCCAGAAAACTGAATTTTCAGATGCTCTGAAGAAGGGATTTTACCTGGGACTCTGATAAAGACAACATGTGTTTTTTGACTGCCTAGAGAACTCGGGGAAAGAACTTCTGCTCAGGAAGTAACATATAAATGTTAATTGTAGCACAATTAGGAAAACACATATGTAGCTGTTCTTCCTTATGCTGCAGGATGGATCTTTGATCTAGCACTCTGTCTGCATCTGTCATGGCAAGAGTTACCCATGATAGCCATAGGTACCTATCTTTTTATCACATGTACAAAAGAAAAAAAAGGAGACTAAGGTTTCGGAGGTGAAAGCACATTGGTAAGTTTTCATTGTAATACTACTTTGGCTTCAGCATTACAAAACCTTTAACACTCCATTGTTGAATATATGGCACCGAAGGGTGCTTTATATAGAAACTTGGATCCATCTGGGAACCAGAATTGCATTTTCTTAGCTGTGTCTTGCAGACTTCATTCATTGTAACTACTAACAGATGCCAACTGGATATGATGTCTGATTGCTATACCGTGTAGTTATAGCTACAGTACAACATATTTCAGCTTCTCTTCTCTGTCCGTCTTTTGCCACCATAGTGTAAGTTGGAGGATAGAGAAGTGAGCAAAAAGAAAGTATTTTTTTGACTCCACAGTTACTGGAGGTTAGAGAAGTGAGCAAAAGAAAGTATCTATTGACTCCACAGTTACTGTAAGTACCTTTACAAGTGAGGAATTTCTGAAGATCTCCAGATGTTTCAATTGCTTTTCTAGATAGAGTAGGAGGTAGAATTAGTTGATAAATATTGGTTGTAATCTTAACTTTTAGAGAAAAGTTCCAGCATCAGGTAGAAAAAATTACTCTGGATACCGAACTGCAGACAACAAACTTCATACATACTAGGATCAAGTGACATAATTATCACTGACAGTGTGGAAAAATGAGGTTTCTTGACAAGTTTTCCTTATAGATGCCTTCTACAGTTGACTTTAAACTTTTTTTTTAATACTGTTTTGACATAATTTAACAAAATAATTATGCTTTTTTTTTAATAGGTAAAGCCCAGGAGGTGGAAACTGAATTGATAGAAAATCATCACATAGAGACAACACAGTTGCATAAAAAAATTGCTGAAAAAGATGATGATCTAAAAAGAACTGTGAAAAAATACGAAGAAATCCTTGAGGTATCTTTCTGAAAAGTGATATGAGTACATAGATCTCAAAATAACTCTTCCCCTTTTTTCATTGCACAACTAGACAGAAAAACTATAACTCTTTCTAGTAAAGATCTTACTGCTTGAATTATACTTGATGTTGTGGTGACCTAGCTTGCAATTAAAATGTTTGTTTCTGTGTTTTATGAACATGAAAGAACACAAAAAATTAAGTCCCAGGTCTGCTAATTCAAAAAAAATCATAAGGTTAGGTCCTTATGTCCTTGAGCAGTTTGTGTTCTAGATTGAAATGAGGAAAGTGAGTGACTTAAATTAAGTTTTGCTAGAGTTGTGGTGGTGATGTGCTGTTTCTTTTAAGGATTTAAACACAGTGTTTATGAGTTGGCTTCACTCTCTAGCTCCTTTCTCTGATGCTCTGTCCAGATTGGTACCACAGCCCTTAAAGTCAGGTTCAGTTCTATGCAGGGTGCAGTCTGTTTGCATAGTTTTTCTGCTAGTAAAGCTTTCATTTTTATTTGTAAATGAACAGTTTGTCTGCATGATATTTGCAGATAGACATAGTTGTGGTCCAGTGATGTTTCAACCAGAAGTTAGAAGCCAACTTCAGTCTAAAGATACTTTACCTTCCCTGGATGCCTCCTGTCATAGCAAAGTAAATTGTCCCAGCCCCACATGTATGGCAACAAAACATTAAATGGTTTTCAGTGCTAGACAGTACATCATATTGGGATGCAGGCTTTAATTTTGCTAATCTTAGTCCTGTTTGCACAAGTAATATAATAAAGAATGTCCCTTGAATAGAGCCAGTAGTAATAACTGTAAGTGAACTTCTATTTGTTTATGCTCAGTTATCAGCCCAAAGAACTATGTACTGAGCATGACTGAGTGTTTAATACTACAGATTTCAATCTTGTAGGCAGGTTGGTGTGTTCCGCTCTGATTTTTTAACTTCTGGCAAGTTGGATGGAGATGGCAGGGTTTTAAATTTAGACTCCCCTTCTTTTGTGTCCTAATTTAGAAAAATTGCATGATACAAAACAATAGAGATTTTTGAGTTTTGTACCACAGGTCTAAATTCTACATTTCTGGAGGATTTATATTTCTCTTACCTGAATGTGTGTTGTGTTGCCATTTAGGTACTTACTTTACAGGCCCAAATAGGTCTGTGATTTGAAGTCATGCAGATGTAATTCCTCTCTGTTTTCTGTACGTATGTCAGAAACATGCATGCTGTATTTAATGTATCATATTGAAGGTTTAGGCTAATTTGACTTCTGTGCAATTGGAGGACATGAACACTGTTGTTATTTTTTTCATCTCATTGATGATGGTAATGACAGTTGCCTGGAACTGCAATAAGCTGTAGTTTGGTATTTTAAATTTCAGAGTACATGTTTCTTTTTTAGGTAATGGTATATGTGTGAGTGTTTTATTTCTATTATTTTAGGGAAGGAAAAAAAAAGTTTAGAGAATTTGTTACCTTTTTTCCTGAAAAAGTACTGCAAGCATCTCAAAAGTTAAGAAATATTTATGTTAAATTAGGTATGTCATATTCATTGGGATTTCTGGTAGAAATAGGAACATATGCATTAGCAGATGTATAGGTTTTCTCAGTTTAGCCTAATGTTACCAGTTATTACTCCACTTACACCTGACTTGGCTCATGATAGGGTTGAGAAATTTCACACCACAATATTTATGCAGAGAGGTTTGTCTCTGTCATAAATGGTAAGAAGAGGAAGCAAAAATAATGCCAATTGCAAGAATGAATTTTGCTCATATAACTTTGTAGCTTTTAGTTGCATTTTAAACATGGTTAATGATGCTAAAAATTAGTCTAACTTGATTTGAGTATATATCATTAAAGATGAGCAGGAATCATTCAGTCTGTTAATATGATTTATTTGTGAAGTGCTTCCCTGGTAATTCTCTTGCTTTATCTGGTGTCTTCTTATCTTTCATAAATACTTTTATCACATAAGTTTTCATGAAATTCTCCCTAATTAAAGGATCTGTAAATCAGCATAGCCTGTAGTTTGAGACCCAAGTATTTTTTTTCTTCAACTAAAGTATATAATTAAAGAAAAATTGAATGTTGTGCTCCAGCTAGCTTATTTTAAGCCTATCTATGAGCTAAAAATAAAATATCTAACTGCAGGTGTGTATTCTTTCATTTGTCCTAATGCTTCCCATGTGAATACAGGATAGGCCTTGTAGTTAAGATTGGGAAATTATGACTTTATTGAAGTCTTAGTATATAACTGTAATTAAATCCAAAGAGCATGCAATTTATTTTCCGAGTATGCCAGATGCTGCTTAGAATGATAAGTTCTTATTATAAATACAGATTCTGTAGCATGTTGGAACCCCATGTGATCTCTAATTATTTCAAATTTTAAATTATAATCTCTATTCAGGGGTTTATAAAAATAATGGCTCACAGGTATGTCCCTTTTACAGAAGTGTCACTCATCATTTTGAGTTGAGTTTATTGTATTTCAGCTACCTTCTATGACTAAGAATGATGTGCATGCAATTTTGATTAATTTTGGTGAACAGTAGTCTAGAAATTGTAAGATTCTATAATTCTTGATGTAAAAAACCCTCAAAAAACAGCAAAAAACCACAAAGCGCACACCCCACCCACTCCCCACCCCCCAAAAATCCACAACCCAACCCAAAAACAAACAAGGGAAAATAGAAGCAAGTGAATATGCCAGGTGTTCAGGCTTTTTAAGTAGAGGAGTATAACCAGCTATTAAGAAATCTTAGAAAAGGTTAATTGTTGATATATTTTTGAGGGCATAGAAAAATCAGGTGAATGAATAAAAAATAACACTCTTTGGATGTCATGATGTTTGAGCAAGGTTTTTATTGAAGATGGATATTCTTAAAACATCTAGGCTGTAAAACTTGGTTGGATCCTGTGACTTCCCATTCACTAGTTTTGCAGGGGGGGTGGGGTGGGGTGGGGGGTGGGAAGCGCGCTTTGCTTTGTTTCTTTTTGGTGGTGGTTTTTGGGCCAAGGGGCTGTGTGGGGAGGGTGTTTTAAGTAGGGTGCAAGGAACGCATTAAAAAGTGGCTTTACAACAAAATAATTTTTTTTTTTAAACTTATGGCATACCCTAAATCTATTAAGCCTGGACCAGCTCTTTAGTTCTGCTCTTACTTTTCCAGTGAATATTCTGTATCAGTATAGTTTGTACTCCTGAGATTTTGAATGGACCAAAACTCTTATTAGCAGTTCTGTTCTTGATAACAGTTGATGAATTGTACTAATCTGATCTGAAGTACTACTGCATAGCAGAGCGGGCAGCTCACTGCCCTGAGTGGTTAGCATGAGTGAAAATGAAGTTTTAGTTTAGTTCAGCAGTGGAGACATGCACTTTGAATCTGAGTGCTGTTTTATAAGCTCCCTAACATGTCATCTCTCAAAGAGGCCAGAGGGGACACAATTTTTAAAAATACTTATTTTTGTGAAGTGCCGTATAAGTGGATTAACTTGGCTAGGTCATAATGTTTTTTCTCCTATAAATGTACTCTTCACAGTCATAAAACATACAGGAAAAGTTCATTTCCCCCCTACCATTCTTGCACTACTTCTTTCCTCCACACTGCACAATGCCCTCCAAACTCTTGTGAACAGGAGGTCGTTGTTTCTGAAAATACGCTTAAAGCTGCTTTAGGAACATCTTTGTAAGAGTGAATGAGGAAAGGATTTAAGTCCTTGTCACTTCCAGAGTATAAGAAGTAACTCTGTATCATGTGTCCCTTCCATGAAGGTCATATAAGCAAGCACAATCTCTCCAGTAATACACTTACTGGATTACACTTCAGTGCTGTTTTAGTGCCCAATAGAAATAGCTCTTCTTTTGGTAATTTTTAAAATCTAACTGTAATCCTAACTATGTAATCTTAGTTGTTGAAGGCCTGCAAAATCTTGTTAAGCTTCTATGTTTGTTTCTTGTTCTTTTCTGTAGTCCTGTAGTGTAACTGGCCTTTTTACTGGATTTCAAGCATATTCTTTTCCGTGTATAGCATAACTCTTTTGTTGATTGCTTTGTGCACTGTAGTTGAGGTTTTGAGTGGTTTGATGATTAATTGTATAAGTGATTTTTTTTCCTTGTATTATGAAGGCTCGTGAAGAAGAGATGACAGCAAAAGTTCATGAGTTGCAGGCACAGCTAGAAGGCTTGCAAAAGGAATACAAACAAAGGATGGCAGAAGAAGAACGTTGGAACAGTGAAAAAGTGAGCTGGCACTAACATTTATTTTTATATCTTTAGGTGTGAAATGCTTAGTCTTCGTAAAATTATGTAGTTTGCTCTTACTTGGATTTTATTTATAGATCTGGTCTTCATTTTCCCATACAGTTTCTATTCTTTTAGATGTTAACTTCTTCAAAAGTGAACCTCTTTAGAATCTGCAGTATTTGATGGTATGTTTTTTTTAACGGCATGTTAAAAAGCCCACTTGTGTTGTGATTATTAAGGTGGGGTTTTTTGCCCTCTGTGTTTATGTTGATTTTACTGGAAGCCCTTTAGAAGGGAAGGAAATCACATTGGGTCATTTTTAGTGTGGGTGGGTTTGTTTTTTGTTGTTTGTTTTTGTTGTGTTTTTTTTTAAATCCAAATTCCAAAGGGCTCTGGAATAGTGCCTTGAATATATAAATTATGGACTGAGGGGTCTTCACTGAAAGAAGACTGAGTGCATGCTTTTGTCTTTCTGAGACCACATTATAGTTTGAGGAATTATTTGACGAAAATGTTACTAGTTACTATTATACTGAGAAGAGGAAAAGTGTATGATGTGTTGAGTCATTGATGAGAATTCATGTTAATCTTATTTTTAAATTTTTAATTTTGACAACAGGCAGCAATGGGCATACTAAATATATTTATTTGATGCCACAAACTTACAGTATAAATTACCTCACTGTCCTAATGTTTGTCCCTTCTGCCTTGCACTTGCTTACAACACCCTTCATATTGTTTTTATTAACTATTCCATGACATGAGTAGTGTTTTCATCACAGGAAAGCAGAAGTATTTGTATCAGACTGCCTTGCCTTCTTAATCAACCCTTGTCCACCCATGGATGATAATCTTTCTTAACCTTGTTATCTGGAGGAAGATTCTTTAAAAGACTCGTAAACCTTAAAACATGGTTCTGAAAAGCACGAGGAGTACTTTATCTCTAGGACTTCTTTGTTAACTGTTTCACTACTTAATTTGGTATAGAAGCCTGCTATAAATACAGGCAGTCGTTTAGCATCATATTATACATGCATCTTCAGGGTTACATATTCACTGATAGGACACAAAAGTCATATCAAATCTATATACCAGCAATGGTATTTCATGTATTTCTCAATTCTTCCCAGAAATGCATCGTGCAGATTTGCGATGGTAGCATAGAGCTGTAAAATACTTGGAGTTGCAAATACTCCATCTTTACATGAAGATGAATCTGCTTACAATAAACAAAATAAACAGCTAATTTTACCTGTCTTTGGAATCTTGTCCACAGTTCTCCACTCCTTGGAGTTTCCATGGCAGACTTTGGAGAAACTCAAAGGAGTTGTTCCATCTGTGGTGGGTATAAACCAGTTGAGAGAACTCCATTGCTGGTAAATAGCTTTGTTTTAAAGGATAAATGGTGTCTCATTTGGAGGGGAGGAAAACCAGGTTCTATGTTAGTGTATGTACTTAAGTACAGTTAAAACATCCAGGTTCAAAGTGCTTGCAGAATAAGAATGGGATTTTTTTGGTGAGTGTAAGGCAGTTAAATATCCATGAATTCACTGGCATACAGGCATCAAGCTTTCTTGAGTAATTTTGAGAATTCCAACTAAAATCAAATTTAGCAAATTGTTCATAAGCTTTCTTTTGCATAGATCTGATTTAACTGAATATGAATTTCATATTTCATACTATTTGCAATTGTGACTTCATCTAAAACCAATATAACTATTCTAATAGTCAGATTATGCTATTGAACGTGCAGATAGCTCCTGGTACATCTTCTGGTCCAGTCGAAGCTCAAATATTTAGAGTGCTGTAAGTGGGCTTCCAGTTCTTTGTTTTATCAGTATTTCAGGTTTGGATTCTCTCTTTGACACAGTTTGTTATGGGGTCAGGAGGTAGTTTTCTTTTTTACTCCTTAGAAAATAAAGAGTTGTTCTTCTTAATTCTTACCTGTCTTAATTTGTCCATTGCCTGTGCTTGATATGTCTGTAGGAAAGTAATTTTGCTGTTACCTGGTACGATAGCATATATTTGCAAAGGCTACAATAGCACATGTGTGCAACATTGCAGAGCTAGGTGAGAAAATTGGACAGGGCCTGTGGACCTTGTCCACATGCCTGAGCAGAAGTGTACAAATCCATATCTGGATTTTACAGGTGCATTCAAATGAATTCTGTCATCTTCTATCTGCTGTGGTATCTTTTGTCTCACCTTATTTCTTTTTTATTTTGTTGCTTTGTAACATTTTTCTCTTATGTTCTGGGTTTTTTGTTGGGTTTTTTGTTTGTTTTTTTCTTTTTTCTTCAGCTAGTAGTAAAACAGCTCAGAAGTCTTCCATTGACTGGAAGCAAGTTTTTGTGGGCAATTGATATACATGTTGTCTAAAGTTGGAGTCTCCCAAGTCACAGAAGTTTGTCTTATAAAACCTCCTATGCTGCATGTTGTCAGCCAAGGCCAAACATCACATGTAACACTTAGACATAAAGCGTAACTATACATTTGAACAATATTCATCCAGTTGTGATAAACAGTTAGCAAATACTGGCATCCTTAAGTGTTAGTGTTGGGATGTCAAAATACCAGAAACTGTCTCTCTTCATGAGAAAATAAATGTCTGGTCAGATGATTGAGCTCTTCAGAAGCAAGAATTACACTTAGAGGTTTAAGATCCATAGAGGAATGATTTTCCACTATATTCTGTTTGCAGAGTGCAGGAAAATCTACAGGTCTTATGAACCTACAGAGATGGGGAATAGCTTTCCTTTTCAACACAATTCCAAAGAGGCTCAGGAAGAAACAAGTAGTATGTGCCGCTTCTGTGTTAAGGTTTAGGTTACCTTATTTTAAAAAAAAATAATAATAAAAAAATTTCACATGCAGGTTATTTGATGCTAAAACGATCATACAACCTTGAGTTATAGCTGTGACTACTAAATCACTGTTTTCCTTAGGGTTGGAACATTGAAAGATAGAAATTTCAGCTTAGAATTGTTTCTGTACTTCATAAACATTGCTCTCTTTGCAAGATGTAGATCTCATAAAGCTCCTAAGCTGAAGCTGTTTTCAGATAAATGTTCACATTTCCAAATGCAACTTGGAGAATTAAGGAAAAAGATACAATATTGTGAATAGTATTAATAGTAGTTAGGGTTTTCTGGCATACTCATTCATACTTCATACTCGTTCAATTATCATTCATCTCCAGTAAGCATTTTGTAAAGATGTGGAAATATTAGGTTCTTAAAGTTGTATTTGTGATAATTGTCTTACAGAATTAAACGAGAGAATTTAAATATAAGCCTTATATACTATCAATACAAATAAGTTAAACTCTATTTATGGGACTACTTATCTTTATATGTGTGATTTGGTCATTCCAACATTTATCATCCTCACTTAACACACTGTATCAGAGCTTTTTTTTTACCCATGTACAGTGCTTGATATGTTCAGTATTTTTCATGCATTTTAATATAAAGTTTTTGTTGTTGTTCTAGGTCACAATAAGAGAACTTCAGGTAAGTCTTAAATTTTATTGATTTTTGCTCTCTAGATAATTCTATTTCACAGCAGTTTGAAAGCAGAAATACTGCTTAAGTTTGTGTGTGTGTGTGTTAAAAGGAGAAAGAAGTTTATTGAAAAGGTACCTATGATCTATGTTCAGCAGTTTCTTGATGATTTCCATATGTGGGTGTTCTTTCAGGCACAGCTTGCACAGAAGACAACGCTAGTCAATGATTCAAAGCTGAAAGAGCAGGAGTTCAAAGAGCAGGTAAGGGTGCTGTTCAGGCAAATAAAAAGTGTTCTTGTTTGATACTTTGTTTGCAGTGTTAAAAAGTTTATTCTTTTCAAGTGATAATGTAGAACATCTCCACACAGGTACTGGAAATTATTTGCATGTAAAATAGTTTTGACTCAGACTTGCTCTCAGAAGATCTGTGCACTTTTCAAAGTACTCCTCTATCCCCTGAGAATGAAAATACCACATGCTTGTGATACAGATTAGGAAAACATTTGCACAGTGAAAAACGGAGCAATGCATGTCATGAAATTACGGATCTTTTCTTTTTCTGAACTAAAACTTTTTTGATGTTAAGTACAATTTTTGTCACACTTTATGTATGCTTATGTGTATAAAAGACGTGTGTATATGTATTTATATACATATGTATGCGTAATATTTGCTATAGATATTCTTATGTGTATATACACACGTACACACATTTCCTCAAGTAGCTTAGGAACAGTTTTTTTATAACACAGTTTTTAATGTTTTCCTTCCTTAAAAAGCAAATGTATTTTGCTTTCACAGAAGGAGGTGATGTCTAGCTGAAAACTGTTTCAATTAAGCTTATTTTAACTACTTGTGAACACCATTTATCTTTTTGACTGCTTTCTATTTAGATTCACATACTGGAAGATCGGCTGAAAAACTATGAGAAGAATATGTACGTCACATCAGTTGGAACACCATACAGAGGTAAGTACACAGTTTCCATCACTAAGAAGTTTTTCATTTGTTTGAAAGATATGCTTTGGTTTAGACAATTTGTTAAAAACTTTAGTCTCTTTAAAACACCTGTATAATGTTTTTATGACATCTTATCGTTGTTTTGTTTGTTATAATAGAGCTGGTGTGTGATTTCAGATGAGAAAATCACACAGCATTTTGTTTGATGTTCGTTTTTGTGTCATACAGTTAAATGAGCTCTATATCGGAGTTCTTAAGCTTTCTGTATCCCCAGGGGAAGTGGTATAGGCAGTGGCACTCAAACGTGGGTGGGGAGGAATCAACCATTTGTTTTGGCTAATTAAATACACATTTTATGACTCTTTAAAAAATTCTTAACAATACAAATACTAGATTTTATGGATCTTTCTTGTGTTACATGTCTGGGCATTAGTAAATTCTTGTGATTAGAGTTCCTATGCAAGATCTCCTGTGCTGACACAGTAATAAATAAAATAAAATCCTCTTTCCACTTGTAGCCTGTGTGATACATGTCCTTGAAAGTGTTTTTGGAGCTGAAATATCCCCTGGCATTTCAGGCAAATAACAGTCTCATCATTACTCAACTCATGGTGAGCACAGGGAATGGCAGGGAACAGAACAGAACAGTTATGCTGTGCTGTGCCCAGAGTTCCGCGTGAGAAGCTCTGACCTAGGTCTGAGGGCTCCATCCAGGAGAGCAGCTCTCTGCAGCGCAGGTGCCAGGCCCATCCAGGAGACAGGGGCAGGGACGGGCACACCTACAACATGGCTCAGGCAGGGACTGAAGGCCCCAGGCTGAGCTGAGACATGTCCCCTGGGCCCTTGGCAGGAGACGGGCAGGGTGGGGGTCCCAGGGGAGGCCGGGCCCAGCCATTGAGGCCTATGAGCACCCCCAGGACCCTGACGGAAGCAGACTTGCACGGCTCATACGCCCTCCTTTAGACAGGGATGGTTGGCCACCTTGGAGACAGAGTGTTGGGCCAGGTGGACCTTTGCTCTGGTGGAGTACTGTTGTTCTCAGGCTCGTGTGTTTTAGCATGTTTTTGCACAGGAAACGGGTCAGACGCTTCTAAAAATGAGTCCAAGGAGCAAAAATAAAACCCAGGGGTAATGAACAGGTATTGCTCACCTCCAAAAGGTTTGCAACCCTTTCGTTGAGGAGCATGTCCTGCTTCAGACTGAGGCCTTGATCTCTGAGCCTCACGAGTGTCAGAGATGCGGGGGGTTGCCATCCTGTGGCAAACTAAACTGGATGAACACAGAAGACTTTCAAAAACCACACTTCACACTTGCTTTCTGCAGAGTTGTGCGGATGGTCCACTTATCTCGAGACGATCCACAGCTCTCACCCCCACCAGAAGGCACGTGCCTCCTTCCCACAACATGACAGAGCCAATGCCTAGGCTGGGATGTGGTTATGGGTGTTCAATGGCTTCTGCTAGTGCAGGGCTGGGTAGACATGTCATCAGAGGTTTCCTCAGCATGACAACCAAACAAACCCCGTGTCCTCAGCTGCTCCTCAGAGGACATGCCTTCCAGCCCCTTCACCAGCTTTGGTGCCCTCCGTGGGACACGTTCCAGTGTCTTCCCATCCTTTGTTAAACGGTGGGGCCCAGAACTGCGCACAATGTGAGGCTGTATCAGTGCTAAATACAGCTGGGTAATCACCCCTTTTGACCGGCTGGTTCCGCTGTGTTTGATGCACCCCAGGAGGTGGTTTGCCCTCTTGGCTGCCAGGGCACACACTGCTGACTCCTGTGGAGACTCCTGTCAACCAGCACCCCCAGACCCCTTTCTGCAGGGCTGCTCTCCAGCCACTCCTCTCCCAATTTAGACTTGTGTCCGGCAGCACTACTCCATTCCAGGTGCAGATTCCAGCATTTATTCTTGTCCAATTTCATACCATTGGTGAAACTTAGATTCATATGAGTGACTGTCAGTGTAAATATTCTTTTACTTTTGTTTACACAGATGGAAGTCTTCACCATACTGATGTTTCCCTCTTTGGGGAGCCTACTGAGTTTGAATACTTGAGGAAAGTGCTGTTTGAATATATGATGGGTCGTGAGACAAAGGTATGGAAAGATGTATATTGTGACGTGATTCAGGTTAGAATACAGTTTAACGTCTTTGCTGTGTAGATATGAAGTGCTGTGTGTTTGTGATTCGTTACATGCTGTTTATTACTGACAGAGGATTCGATAGGCTTTCATGTCTTTTTTTCTTAAGAGGCATGATGCATACCTTAAACTTTGTCAGTGTGCCAAGATGACTGGTGGGGGAATGGGGGTTGTCACATGTCTCACCAAGGTACCTATGAGGACAAAAACCTTTATAGGTAGGTATGGTTTTACTAGCAAAAGTCCTGTTTTCAGTCAAGGTTAATGTACTGTGAAAGCTGGTATGCATGATATTAGGAAAAGTGTTCTTTTGATGTCATGTTGACACAGACATGAGAAGTAACGGTTGGATTAAATAATAGTTTGTTAGTGGCTTTGAAGATAGTGAAATATCTCTTTAGGTGTTGCTTAAAGATGTTTTTTAGGGCTCCCAAATCTGTATATCTTCTCTAGATAGTATTAATTTACTCTTAAAAGTAGTGAAAAGCTGCACAGTAGGCTGCTTGTATGCTGCAAGCTTTTGAAATTATTCTTAAGCTGGAATTTTACTACCTTGTAACAATAGTGATGCTTAGAGATTGACTGGGTTCAAAAGAGCTATGTCATAACACAGACATTTTTCTTGGATGATAAATGCTATGTGGATGAATTTTTTTTTTTTTTTTTTTTTTTTTGTTTTCTCCCTGGAGTTCCTCCGTTCTTTGTTGCACTGCTTTCAACTTGGACTACTCTTAAGCAAAGAGGTTTTACGTAGGTTTCTATGTTAATTAGCTTTGTTCTTATTGTGCTCTGTGCAGAATAAAACTTGGTCTGTGCAGGACATCTTGTCCTTATGGGATTCTTCTTTTTCTCTCTTTTTATCCCATTTTTCACTTTAATATTAATTCCTTTTTTATTAAAAATACAAACCCCTGATCCAAAAAACCCAGAATCACTAGTTACCTTCTGTTCATAAGCCTGTGGCTCACTGGATGGCTCTCCTACTTCAATAACAAACAACTGAAATCGTTAAAGAAAAATACATATATTACTGTATTTTATGATTTTGAATTGTGAGGGATTTAGGCAAGTGAAGATACTAAAAAATGTCGGCAATGTTTCAGCTTCAAACAAGTTTTGAGACAGCTGTAGATGACTATTGCAGATAGCTGATGCACGTAGCAAATTTGCATCAAGACAACCTAATTTGAAACCTCTTTTTTACTCATTAAGGCTATTTCTTATGGATCTTCAAAACACTACTATACATGCCTCAAATCTTTGGATTATAAAGTTGTAAGGGGTTTTTTTTCCTTTTTAAGTGATGTACTAAAATTTGCAGTTTATCTTCAGTAACAGCAACAAACAACAATCAGTGCTAAAGTAAATTGACTTTAGGTCTCTCTCAAGTGCTTTGAAAAGCTATATGAATAAATATATATAATAAATTTATGTAAGTATGCATTTATATGTATGTATATGTTTGTAGACATATGTATGTATGTGTTTGTATTTATTTGCCTGGAGATTACATTGTATTTAACCAGAAGACACCATTACAACATTGCCTGCACACTGGCTCCTAAAAAAAAAGATGAATATTGGAAGGAGAAAAACTAGATCAGAAAAGATAGATATCTGATTCCGACAATACCTTGAGAAAGCATTGTTTGAAAGTTGATACAATTGAAAGGCGAAATATATTTAAACAAACAACCAGCAGAAATAATTTTCAAAGCACTACAATTCTTAGCTTTGGGAAGTTAGATGTAGATAAGTAAGGGAGAAGACAGAGTTCTTAAAATTGAATGTGATTATATTCTTCTCTATTATGGTTTCATACTAATTTGATTGCTGCTTAGCAATTTTTAGTTGAGGGTAAATGTTCTGAGGTATTGCAAGATGGGAAGAATTTCTGGTACTGTCTAGTCTCGTATTAGCTGATCAAGATTATAGCTGTACTGGCATTTACTAATGGAAAATTGAAATGAAGGCTAGCATTTTTGCTGATTTAAATATGAAGACACTTCAGTCACTTCACTTTTGCTTCAGAAAGTACTTTCAAGCTGATTTCATCTGCTGGTTTTCTTTCAACCATTAGATGTGTTGCTAGAAGACACTGAGCTTAGTGTCTGCTCTTATAGGAATTGTATCATATAATCTTAAATTTACTTGAAAACTGGTTTCATCCTGCTACACTGACTGGAAACCCATGAGCAATGGCAATGTGATTGATAAAATCTTTCAATACATAGTCTAAGTGTGTTAGTAAAGTATTAACATGCGCTTTTTTCCCCCCAGCAGTCCTTGAGTTAAGATCTGTATTGAGCTTTACCTCCTTGGTACAGACATAACTTTCTCTCAGCTTTTGTTTTCCTGGACTAGATGAGGCAATCTTTTTTAATTTTATCTTGTAAGATCATTCTGGTGGCCTTTCTCTGTGCAAGGTTTCTTTTTGTAGTGCAAATACATACGCCATGTCTCAAAGGTAGTTCAGCAGTGGAATTGGTGATCTTTATAGACGTTATTTTCTCTATATTGAAAGGACCTCAAGAGAATCTGTGCAAACTATCTAGGATGAATTGCCATTTATGCAGCCTGGTAAATGATCCTGGAATTGTATTAGAGACATTAATGAACACATCAGTTGTGTTATAGTGCTAGAGACATAAGAGATGTTGAGGGTTGATAGTGGCTCAGTTTCTAAGAGTCAAGCATTATGGTCATAATGTGTAACCTGTAACCTGTCACATTCTTTGTAAACTGCTTGACCAAGGTGTGCATGTGTCTTCGCTAAGGGATTTTACTGTCTTGCCCTCCAGTCCAGCTTTATTTTTTGCCTTTTCTGTGGCAGGATATATGAAATGAGGTTGCCAGCTTTTTCTAAACATGCACTTTGTTCAGAATATCTGAACCTGGAAATAAATGGCATACACCGTGAGGTCAAATAAAATATTTTCTATGGACACGTGAACAGTTGCACTGTCGAGCTGTACTGCACACTAAATCTTAAGTCTTGCAGAAATCCTAGATGCTTTACTTGTAAATTCATTATGCTGTTTGGAGTCTGTTCTGAGGCCAGAAAATCAGTCTGAGTTTTGTATGTCTGTAATAAACATGTGTGTTGATAACTAGGTGCATGGAAGAATGTAGTGGAATACATATGTGTCAGAGATAGTAAATTTATGCAGATGTTTTTCTGGCACCTTGACATGCTCTTGTGCATTGCAGAAAAACAAGGGGTATAAAACGAAGGGAAAACTTTGGTTTTGAAGGTTCTGCCTTTGACCAGCAGCTCTTGAATTGAGGGGACTGATCGGTATAATTGTAGAATAATTTATTTTTTTTCAGAGATGACATATTTAAATGTATCAACCCCATAGAAAGAAATGGGAATGCAAACCATCATCTCTTATAGCAGAGCTAGCTATTATGTTTGGAAAAGCTCAGGGCCTTTGTATAGGTGGATGTAGAGATGCACACAGAGGAACATATGTACCTGCACTCACACACTTAGAATTACTAGGGGTTTTTAATAGTAGAATAGACTGTTACAACGATAAGGTAAGCCTGTATTGAACATACTGTTCTAAGTTCTGCAATCCTTGTAACTTTGTTTTATAACTATGCAACTGTGAATAGTGTTGAATAATTGTGCTTCAAAATATCCCTAGTGGCCTCAAAAATTTGGGGAATTTCAAGTCATTGCTAGTGATAAATTACAAAATGGACATTTTCAGGAAAGAAGGTTTTAGGCAGCCCCTTTTAAAGTTGGCACATAAGTATCTACTTTCATGGAGTATTTGCAGTATTTGTAGATTTTTCTTTAAAATTTGCATGCCATTGTGTCCTGTAGAAAATTTAAGAGAGGGCTTTCTTGATAGCTCTGTTAAAATGAGTTTGAATAGATTGTAAGCTCAATGCTTTCTAATCTTTTGGTCCTAAATAACTGTGATGAGGATTTTGGCAAAAGAAATGGGAAGACTGTGATGTTAGTTTGTGGCATTGAGCACATACCTTTACATATCTGAGAACTGCAGTAGAGGCATGTGCTTCTTAATTATAGAACTGTTAATATTAAGTTTTTTCAGCTGAAAGTGTTCAACAGGGCTTGGTTTGTTTTGCTTTCTTTTCATTTCTATCCTTAGTTAAGTTATATACTGAAACAATTGTTGCAAATTAGAGCTTTACCTCTCACTTTTAGCTGCAGCCACTTTTGTCCTGCAGCTGCTTTGTTGCTACAGCCTCCTTTGTCATTCCACATGTGAGACTGGTAATAAACAGTAGACATTCAGAGCAGCAATCTTATCTCATCCACATTCTTTAAGAGCAGCAGTTATTGCTTTTGTAGCAATCACCTTTGGATTGAGCTGCACTGCACCTCTTACTGTGACCTCTCTTGTAAAAATCACCTGGACCTTGTTTTGTGCCTTTTGGAGTTTCCTGCTGATCTGTTTTAAAGTTGAAATAATCATTGCTTATTTTGCAGAGCTTTGTTATTTTTACATCTTCTGTCTGAGGATGTCAAAGCAATTTGCTATTTAAATATGGGGTTACTGTATACCCCCTAAAAATATTTACACAACTGGAGTTCCACATCTGACATTTGGATCCGCTTTCTCAGTGTTTCGTTTCTTTACAAAATATTTGGATGACATGAATATAGTTGAATCCATAAGCACTAAGGTGCCATTCACCCGAACTGTGCCTTTCAGAAAGGCCATGTTAAGATCAAATGTGATAGGACCAGTATTAATAACAGTATGCTGTCTTATTAATGGACTCAATTATTTGAGCATAGATACCATAGAGCTTACATCGTATTACAGCAGCTGAAGTTTGTGACAATGTGAAATGAAGACCCTTTGTGGTTTTCATATAATTCACATAACATGTCACGCATATATGATGTGAAACAAGTAATTTTATCTCACTCATTTCACTATGTTTTTCCATTGAGATTACTAAAAATAGTATCCAGTATTCTTAAGTGAAATGCATTTTAAAATATTACAAAGCATTTTAGTGCATTTGAAGTTACTTATAGATGACCTATTTCTTTTTAGACAATGGCCAAAGTTATAACAACAGTGCTGAAGTTCCCAGCCGATCAGACTCAGAAGATACTAGAACGAGAAGATTCTCGACCATTGGTAAGTTATATAAATAAACCAAGTTTATTCAGGAGATCAGGTTGCAAGAATAAGGAAGTAGAAACTTTCTTTTAAGCCTTCTTTTCCCTGTGTCTGCATTCAAGGAAACTCCTTTTCTCCCTCCTTCCCTCTTCTTCAATGGAATGTCAAATTCCAGCTGTAGGTTTGAGTTTATAGCAGAAGTGAGAAAAAAAGCAAGCATATTTTCTTAACTAGTATTTCTCATCATCAGTTAAGCTGGATTTCTGATAGTTATGGGTACGACAGAACAAAGCACGTTCAGTCATCACTACTATTCTGCAGATGAATTTTCTAATCAAAAAAGTAATCTGACAGAAAATTCATGTTTCTTAAATTCAGAAGTTTCTGTGGAGTCATATCAGTTTTCATGAAAAATACTTTGAGAGACATTTTTCAGCCCTGGGATAAAATTTCTGGCAAAACCAAGCCATTTAGCTTGTAGAATAGAAAACTGATTAGTTCAATCAACTGGAATATGTGTGTTTGAATGAGAATATGTATGTTTTTATCTTAAGTGAGTATTCTAACAAGATTGGAAGTTTTTTGGGGGGTTTGCTTTTGGTTTGTTTGTTTTTTTGTTTTTTGTTTTTTTTAAGAGCCTGCTTTGTTTTTGTACTGAAGAACAATCAAAATATGTCAGGTTCACTCTGGATCAGGACAGATCAAAAATAAGGGTCCTAAACAGTTCACTTTGGTTTTGGTTGGTTGGTTTTTTCCCCAGTTTTGATGCACTTATTGTTATGTGGCGGTTGCTTTGTATTTACAAGCTGATCTATTTACCAGAAAGGTGAATTTGGGGTTGAGAAGCAGACCTGAAAGAAAAGAAGGATATATGAGCATAAACATTTATTTACTTTTACTGTTACTGTTCTGTGTATTGGAGGTATTTTTAATTAAGATAAGAACTACAGTAATAGATTTCTCTGTGTTGTACCTGGAGTCAACACACTGATCCCTCTCTTTGTGGGTCAGCTTAGTAAAATATTTAGGAATTAAAGTGAGAGGAAGAATTGCATCTGTTTCTGTCACTGGCCTTCCATATATATTTATTTAGCACTTGCAAAACCAGAATGAAATAAAAAATTAAACATTTTTACATTTCAGTTGAATTAAAGTCCTGTTGATACGTTGAAACAAATTTTTAAAAAAATTCTACCATTTTATCTGCTTGAAGTATCAAATCTGAGGAAAATGTTGAAGTATTTAACCTTTTCCTTTACACTTAAGTTTTGAGAGTGTCTTGCAATCTTTAATATTTAAAACACTTTTAGAATGATATAAATGCTGATAATACTGCAGCTCCAGTAAGTATCATGCATCCCAAACATTTTCTCTTACTGCTCTCTTTCTCTCTGATCTCCAAGTAGAAAGCTGGGGTGTTTTTTTTGGTTTGGTGGGGTTTTTTTGGTTTGGTGGGGTTTTTTTGGTGTGGTGGATTTTTTGTTTGGCAAGCTAGAGCACTATTTAAGAAACATTTTGAGTTCTGTCTTGACCAAAAGTGAGGTTAGAGAGGTGGACCTTATTTTGCAGTACCTTCAGCTTTTTGATACTTGAAACCTGGTCTTCCTAAAACATAAATTCTCAACTTCTGATACTAAATAAAACTTTAACTTGAATTCATCCAACAAGTTTTGGTCATTGGTATTAAAGGTCCTTGCTATTAAATTTTGGCTAGAACATACAGTGAGCTTTTTGCAGGCTGCAAGTGCTTTGGTTAGGAATACAGTCATTCAAAGAGCTTCACGTCCTGATCAAAAACTTCTTGGATTTCACGTAGCAGTCCCTTCTTGGCTCAGATCTAGCCTATGACTTTTCTCGTTTCCAAATCCACAAAGAGATTAAATTAGACATCTAATGGAAACTCAAATGTTAGGGCATGTTATGGAGGATGTAGTAATTTTCTTTACTTTCAAAGTTCCTAAGTTTGTTTACTGAAGCACAAATTATTTTGGGGGGCAAGTCTTTAGTCCTAAACAGAATTACAAAAACATTGGAGGGGTCTTCATAAATTATTCTGTCAAGAAATATGCTTGGGATTTTGTTTTTTATTTATTGACATTTACTAACATGGCAATAGTGTTTCTCCACGCTTAATATTGGAGTGATGCTGGTATTTGAAAATATCCAGTATTTATATCTTATGAGCAGTGAAGTTCTGAACTACGCAAATGTGCATTTTTAACATAAAGCTTGGTTGTTTCTGTATTTCAGTTTATGGCCAAAACATCTATAACTAATTTTAATGTGTAAATTGTTAATTAACTATGCTACTGGAAAAGAATAAGTGTGTGTAGCACTAAGTAGCTGTAAGTAATTATTTACCCTCTTAGTGGGCATATATTTAAGAGGTTTCTGAGAACTTTTAACAAACTCTTAGGTCTATAAACATATGCTAGATCAATGCATCTCCTTCACTAATCTAGCTTTTACTACATAGCTATTGTGATCTAACTGCAGCAATCTCATCTGTAAGCAGTAGATGACCACAAGAGTTCTTATCTACACTATTAACAAAGTAGTCAAATAAGCTGTTTTCTTCCTGGCTTTGTAGTTTGCCTCACCTCGCAGTGGTATCTTCTGAATATCCCATCAGTCTGTGCTTAGTTAGCATGTGGGTGAGTGAAGCCTAATACATACTTGTTTTTATTTAAAAATGAAACCTGTAGTATGAGATAAATCATTCCTCTGCTTATTTTTCTTGCCTGCTTTTGTTTGTTAAAAAAATACAATTTTTTTGTTCTATATGTATGTAATAAACTTTGTTCTACTCTTGATTGTGTTTTGCTTAACAAAGCCAAGTTTGAAAATGGTAAATAATGATTAAAACTCAATCTTTTTGAGTTACAAGCATAACTTCAAATGTTGATTGAGCTACAAAAATCTCAGTTGTAGAAAAAAGCTAATCAGATTTTAAATCAATTAACATGTAATATTGAATTTTATTGCACTTGGCTTTGTTTTGTCTTTATTCACTTTCCGAGCTTTTTTTGAATCGGCAAATAAGTCAGGTTCATGGGAGACGTGCTATACTACTTCAGTTATGACATCTTACAAATATGAGAATGGATTATTTTAAAAAAGATTGATGAAATGTCCTCTGTAGAGGAATTAGGATATGATTGCATTTAAACATTAGTACCTTTCTGAATTGGAGCTTTGGCTTGGTATCAAGAGAAGCTAGAGCATGCAGATTAGGGAGAACAATTTGGGGAGCTTTACGCTCTCAGTGTATTGTGCCCTTTTTCAGGTTTTATTAAGCTGCTTTCATTATGAATCTGCAACATTAATTGTAGTGTTACAGAAAAGCAACAGCTGATTTGGGCCTAAAGATGCAGGTTGCATCAGACTAGCCAAGCTAAACAAGCAACGCACAAGCAATAGCGGTTGAGAGGAGGAGGAGGATATGGAAGTACACAGGTAAAACTTTCTGTGCTGCCTGATAAGATTATAATTTGAGTCATTAGTGGTGTATGATATTTAATAAACTCTTCAGGTGAATTCTACAGGATGTGGTCAGCCCAACTTTCCTCTTTCTCCTTTGCAACTGTAAAGCTTTGCACAGTTGCCAGGAATTGATTCACTGCATGTGAAGCAATCACTATCTGTGGGCTGAAATGCAGTGCTTGGCCTGCACCACCACCGGAGCAAAATGGATTAACTTAGGCTGTTTCCACTCCCAGTTATCACAATGCAGTTGACAGGCTATCTCTCTCAATTGTAGTCATGCAAATACAGCCTTCAATACAAAGTAATATCTGTTTCAAAGGAAAAAAATCTATTCATCTTAGCAAACAGTCATGCTTTCCACTTTATTTTGTGTTCTTTTAAACCTTTGAATACAATAGTGGATGCACTTTATTGCAGTTAATAGAGTTTGGACTGTTTGCCTCCTAGCCTTGATCACTTCTTGACAAAATCAGCAACTGTTTTTTCTAGCCCTCCATTGAAAATAATTGAATTGTTGGTAATGATAGGACAAAGCTATTTACAACACTATTGCAGAAAGCATGTTTGAAACTTAAATTCTCATCATGCTGTGTGTAATGCTGGTGGGAAAAGTGCAGGTGTTCTCACTTGCATTTGAAACTTATCACAGAAGGGCTTGATTTTTGACCCTAATGTCAGCGATCGCCTGTTATAGTTTCATAACTTAAGCTAATATGTGTGGAAACTGTTCAGACCTCATTATTGGATTGTAGTTTCTTACTTTATTTCAAGTATTTTTGTGACTTTTGTCAGTAGATAGCCAGCAAATGGAATAATATTCTTACATGTATGAAAGATAGAAATTAATATGATGCTGTCTTCATTGTGAAAGCAGTAAATATTTTCCTGGTAGAAGAGGCTTTTTTGCTGGCCCCAGAGTTTTACTTCATAATTTCAATTTTGATGATAGGCCTTATGCAGAGAGGACAACTTTGTTTTTCATTGGATTAAGATGCAATGATGTAGTAAACTATCTATTTCCAGTGGGACTCCTGACTGGTTTGCTACAGGTTATTTCATTTTCATCACAGTTTCTCAACTGTTTTGCAGATACTGGAATGGAATTACTTGCTTGAAATCAGTTAATTTGGCAGTTTGACTTATCTGAAAACCTTCCATCTCCTATTCCTATCAATAAATATCATTATTATTTTAATATTAAGTGCTTCTAAGTTGCTTTCAATAAAGTAACATTTATTCTAACTTTTCATTCTTCTAGTCATGGCTACGACCATCATGAAGAAATTGTGATGAGAATGTCTCATGACACTGCTGCTTAGAAATATGTTCATATCTCTATTGTCCCTTGAGAAGGGACAAGAAGAAGAGCTATTATTCAAGGTCAAAAACGGAACAGCAAGAACCAAAACTCAGCACCATCTTTGGACCATGAATATAGTTTAAACTGCCTTGACAAGAAACGCTAATCAGGGGTTATCTGGTGATGAGTCTTTTTTTCTCTTCTATTGAACACTGTCTTCTATTTTGTGTTAAAGGTTATTTTTTTAAAGAAGAGAGAAGACTTTATCCTAGGAAGGAATTGCCCACTACTGTATCTCTATACAGGCTTTACTGGGTGCTTTTTAAGAGTTGAAATAAATGGTTTGTTTCTTCTATTTATTTTTGAATGAATTGTGCAATACACTTTTGGATGGGTAGCGGTTGAGGTGATTTTCCTGATGAACTAGGCACTCTTGATGACTACTCTCTCCCGATTTATCTTATGATTGTTTGCGAAAGGTCACTTCTATAGCTTTTTGCCTACAATAAATCCAAATTGCAGTACCTCATTTGTTTACTCCCAGCTTTTGTACTTACATTTTCTGGAGAAATAGTATGTTACTGTAAATTGTAAATAGTTAATACATAACTGTATCATATGCTGATCTGTGACTGTTGACAGCACTAATCTGACAAGAGCTGAGATGAAATAAAGTTTATTTACTGTATAATTTTGGAACTTCTTTGGTATGATTTTTCTTTTGAAAGGGTCCACCAGTTTTGTTCTTATTCCTGTTCAAGACATCCTTAGCTGAGATGTTTCCGGGCTGAAATCTGTCTCATAAGAAGAGCTATTCAAGTATATTGAGCTGTAAGAAGTCAGTGGAGGCCTTCAGATTTTCAAGGGATCACAACCTGTGAAAAAAGACACATGGCGACCTGAAAAGCTGGTGTGAGAATATAAAGAGTAAGGAGGTTTGCTTTGTAAGAGTTTTAAATTATGTATTTTTGTTCTTTTAACTAATGCCTGTCTGGTTATTTTGGCATCTTAGTTGTGATCCTCAGAAACGATATGCAATTATGAATACATTTAACTTATTCTCCAGCTACTTTGATACTTACCATATCAATAACTGTCATCTGTACTGTGTATGCTCATTTGCCAGGATGGTTCACAGTGATCAGTCCTCCATGAATATAGTGTTTAACAAGTGTTTATAAGGAGCAGCAGTCCTCTAAATAGCCCACCTCTGAACATAAGCAGGCCTTCTAAATATCCTGCCTGCCTGCAAGATACTTATGAGTACTGTTAGGAAGTGATGCTTAGTTGCTGATGCTGTCAGGCCTGGAACATGCATCCTGCTATGGGAATGCTCAGTCTGTTCCTTTGGGTGCTCTCCTCTTAGCCAAGGAAAACAGCAGGTCTTCCTGACCACAGAAACAGGTTTGGCTAGTGTGGTGTGGTCCAAACTGGCAGATTTGATTTGTCGTCCTGCTCCAGCTGTCGTGCCCAAGGGCACTACCCAAAATTTTGTATCTCTGTGTACCCAAATTTTGTATTTCTCATACTGTTACCTAGATATTCTCAGCTTCATACAGTATTAGAGTTGTGATTACTTCAGCATCGTTGGCATTTCAAGACTCTGCATCCCCAATACTTATTTGCCTCTGGCAGCCTTTTCTCACATAACTCCCCCATAACCACCTGTGAGATCCAGCCATTCCTGCCAACACTATCCCTTCTGTCAGCTTCTCATACCGTTACATGTCCAGTTCAGCCATTTCTCTTGTCATGCGCAGTGCTTTTCCATGTCCTGTTCAGTTAGCTTACCCTTAGGCCAGGGCACAGATAGCAGCCTATTATTTGTGTGTGGCTCAAAAATAAGCAGAGGCCAATGATGTGGCATGTTTGATACAGTTGGGGTTTGGGTTTGGTTGGGGTGTTTTTGTGTTTTTGTTTTGTTTTGTTTTTTTTTTAATTGCAAATGCACTGGGATTCACCTTTTTTGTCATCTGCATAAAAAATAAAGAAGCTGAATTTATTTGCACAGTTTTATATCCTAATGAAACTGGGAGAAGTGCAACAATTTGAGTGCTGCAAGGTCTATTGTGGCCACGAGCTGTCTAAGGGATACATCTGGGTTTAAATTATTGTTTACGGTCTAAAGGGACATGCCTTGCCTTTGATAGTTAAGAACACAGAGTTAAATCTTTACTTCCCACTGCCTTGTCTCTGTCAAAATCTTTTAATTCTTCTGCTACTTTATTATTTGTAGCTTCTGGGTTTTTTAGGGTTTTTTTTTCTGAGCTTTTTCCTTTTATCAAACATCAAATGTATCAAATGTGGTTTAAAAAACCAATATTCTTCGCAATGGTTTCAATTGTAAGAGTTTCTCTTTGCTTATGTTGCGCAGCAGAATGGCATCCTCCAGGATGTTGCCTGACACAGCAGCAGCCTGGACCAGACTTGACATGGGTATGTTTGGCTCTGAAAAATGTGTGTTCCTCTCATAGCTGTCTGAGGATTTGTAGGATTTTGCTACCGCTATCATTACAGCAATCTAAAAATGTAGATTTGAGTTTCAGGTTTCCATGTAAGGTATATGTTGTCTTAGGCTTTGGGAAATTAAATGCAGGGATCTGTTACTTTGACAGTGAGTATCACTATGATCACTTACAGTTCTCTTGTCCTCACAGATAGCCTATTTTTCACATTTTTTGTTTTTGTTCTTTTCCCTTTCCATGAAAGATACTGGTTATGGACTGGACTTTGTCAAGCATGACCTAAGTGCAGTGGAGCGAACTGAAATAGTCTGTGTAATATTCATACAACATTGGATAGAGTAAATAATATTTTTTCCCTTAAGTGACTTAATTAAAGAACACAAAGGAGATTATAGAGTTATCCTTGATTTTTTTTTAAATGAAAATCAGATAACCACTCCCCAAATTCACATTTTGAAAAAATTAAATGTTTTTTTCTCTTCTATATATAACTCACAAGCAATCACATAACTATTCCTTAACATAATAGGAAAGTGTGTTAAGTACGAGTTTTGCCAGACTGAAGTTTTAACTGCTTCTAGATTTTTGTTTAAAGAGAATATGTAAATAAGGCATTGCTTTAGAGTTTAAATAAAGGAAATGAGTTGGGGTGAAAGCATGAAAATGAGAGCTTCGCTTTGAGTAGTGGTTTTTTTGTTGTTGGAGTGTCATAAAATACTGCTAGTAGTGCCAGTGTGACTAAAACTAATACACTCCAGGCCACAAATACTTCTGATTATAAAATATCCTTGTTTAGATACACGTAGCTAAAAGCCCGAGGCTGTATAAAAGTTTTGGCTGTCTTTTTAGCAAAGGTTAGAGGATCCCGAGCTTGTTCAGACTGGGTTGTTAAAAGACGCTGCTACAAGAGAATGTATTTGGATTGTCTTATGTTGAACTTTCCCCCACTCTTAGATGCAATATACATCATATTTATAATTTTATGGACCCATGCACATGTGCATAGAAAAAGTGTAGATCTGTTTATGAAGCTAAGACTTAAAATGTTTATCAAGCATCCTCTGGTGTCCTAAGGATTAAACATTGTTAATTCAGATTAAAAATACCAAGATTTTAATTCCTGTATTATTTCAGTGCCTAGGCTGATATTTATTGGCAACATACTGTTTAAAACTTTTTGTAAAACATTTTCTATAAATCCATCCAACTTCCAGTTCTGCCATTTATAGTCCCTCTTTCTGTGAGCCATACTAAAATTTATTTTCTCTCCTACATAGTACGTGGTATCTGGTTCTCTCCTCTAAAATGAGAATTCCAGACTCTCAGAAAACTAGGATGAATACTGAGAAGATTGATTTCATTTTGTAATTCGTACTTCTTGCATACAATCTTACTGTCCATCCATGTGTGCTACAGAAAAGATTTTTTTTTTTCCCTCTATGGAGTTTGTTAAATTGAGAAACTTATTTTTCATTTGCCTTTTCCAGAAAAGACAGCTCTTTCGCAACACCATTACTGATTCATTGTGGAAATCAAGATAAGCAGAAACTGGCAACCTCTCCCCAACATGTGGGATACCCAGACCCAGCTATATATGAATCCTTGTGGCTGTTCTAGGCACTGGTCCTCAAAAGCATAGCTAGCATGGGATTTTCCAACTCTGTTTGGTTGTATATGTTCATAATGTTGCAAATTAGAGATGCTAGAACAGAAGCAAGCAGTAAGTTGCATGTAATTCTACATGGTGTCCATGATCTAGGAGTCGCCACCTTTCATTTTCTCTTCTCTCTCAGGCTCTCGTTTACACTGATTCTAGTCTTCCTGTCTTAACATTGAGTTAGTTTCCTGTATGTATTAGAATAATTTTAAAGGCACATTGACTGAAAGTAAGCAGGTCTCTAGAGAACAGTGACAGCTATTATTTCTTACAGTTGCCGCTGAATACTATGTGGTATTTCAGAGAAGAGGCAATTAAGCCCATGGTAACTACATGTTATCTTATGGCTTTGCTAGCACATCGCGGTACAGCAATGGATGATGATGGAGTTAAGTGTGGCGCAGACATCTGCTGCGACACATGACTTGCTCCTCTTGGTTGCAGCTTCTAGAGCAGTCCAGGTCATGTCATCACCTGGTGGCCATTGGGCAAATGAACAAGGTAGGTTTTTCTAATTAGCTGTGTTGCCTTAACCAAAGCCAGTTTGATTTGGCAAGTAGCTTTTCCAAATGGAGACCAAGGCCTGCATGGCTCTTGGGGGCTGACCAGGTTCAGGGTCTGGAGGACACTGGGGGCCGGTGCTGAAGCAGGTCAGCACGCCTGTGGCAGAGACGCCTTTGCCTGCTGAGCTGTACGAGCCTCTCTTTGTGCCCGGGCAGCCTGAATCTCCAGCATTTCTGTAAGCGTTTAACTTCACTGAAAGGAAAAGGGATGAATAGCAGAGTGTATGCTGTAATCTTTGCCACTGTTTATATTTTGGAAACTTTAGTGGTCCAAGAACATATTTAGTCTTCTTATTTAGATCTATGATTCCTACTTGTTACAGTGCTGATGTCTGCAAGAAAAATAGCTGTTGCATTTAGCAGCATTATGCATTGTCTGGTTTTATTGGAGTAAGGACAACACTTTAAAAGTTTTCTAACTTGGATGAGGCAGTAGTGTATCTTTTGCAAATCAATCAAAATGATCAACCAAACAGTACATATAAATTTAGAACAGACATTTCTCTGTGCAACCAACGTGACATGTGCTCTGTGGTTCCTTAACTGTAAGGTGCTGCTTTTGCTGAGTCTTGCCAGTCTTTCTCACTCAAGCCACAAGGTCTGGAGAAACAGCTGAAGTGGAAAACTAAGAGAATGAACATCTGAATGAGGAAGAGAGAAGAGAAGTAAGTACAGAGTGAAGTTATTTGAGATACAAGATTCATTGTGGCAGATCAGATGAGAAGTATTAAATATATTACTGGTTTTGTATTGAAGTTCTGAGTTCACCATGTTTGCCATGTCTCTGAGCAAGACTCCAACTGTTCTTGCAGCTGATCAGCTGTTGTGAAGGGGGTAGAAGTAATCAATGATGAGCTGGCACAAGCTGTCTAGAAGTAGACCTCCCCACTGCCCATGAGATTTTGTGCCCCAATGCATGAGAATTGCTGGAATGGAATATCCTGTGTTAATGTAACTGGATATTCTGGTTCACTTACACATCTATATATCTTTATGGATACTACCAAATTATCATCCTTGCTGGTGCAGCAAATTATTCTGGAGATGAACTGCAGGATTGAAAATAACAGACTTTCTTTATCCCTTAACAGAATGGGCAGTACTTACCTATGGCCAGAAGTGGAAAATCCCACTGGAGGTGGTCTATAAGCTTGAAACAACTTAATTGCAAACTATACAAAAAGAAGACACAGCCAATCCAACAGTTCTTATTGGTGTATGTTGTTGTGATGTCTGTCTGGGGCTTATAATATACAGAGTAAAATGCCTTAAAAATAACGGAGATTATTTCCCCTCATAGCTTAGGCTAGGACCAGAGTTATGTGGCCCTTTTAGAATGGTGATCAAATAAGGGAGGGAGGTGGGGAATGAGGTGAAAGACTAGGGTCTTCCTTTACAGTAATGAAAAAAATAGGTAGGCTGAGCTATCTTCAGACAGCTAATGTTTTGCTTTCCCACACTGAATTCTAGTTTTGTCTTCCCCGAAAAGCGTTTCCACATAGAAGGAAACTGTCCTCACCTTGAAGCCCTGCAGCCATGGTGAGTGTTATCTGCGTGTTATTTAAAGCACAGCACGCTTCAGCCCTGGGATTCCAGTGCTGTTACTCACTGAATTAAAATCTGTTCCAACCACAAATTCAGTACAAGAGGTGTCTAGCTTAGTCAAGTGGATTTTTTTTTTCCTCTCCGCTTCAGGTAGCACATTCAGGATGTGATGATTCTTAGGGTACTAAATTCTTTGAGATGAAGCACAGTTTCTGTGTATTTTATCCAGGTTCTAACAAGGGGCAACCTCATTTCTAGGATGGATGAATAGAAATGTTGCTATAAATACAGGGTAGGCAGGAGAGATCCAGGTTGCCTGTACTTTTCCTCAAGATGAGGATATCACCATGCTACCTAAAAATACTATGGAAGTTGTGCTGGTCTTACAGTGCTCACCTTATTCAATCAGTGAATAAATACAGAACTGCCATGCCAGTCCCTGGGAATTGGGAGGCACCTTTATCTATGGGCCAGTCTGATGTACATCTGTAGGGCTTTTTTTTTTTAATGTGACTTGCTTAATATAATAATAGAGGAGGAGGGGAGAATGCACCAGTGGCAATGGCCAGCATAAGATCTTACAAGGAGATGTGTGGTTGCTTTTGTAATGTGCTGCGCATGGGCGTGCGTAGGACCTGCTCTGTTTAGGTTTTTAAGCACAGGCAGATACACTGCTTTAGTTACTTGTAGTGGTATGAAACCTTTAGAGAGAGCCATTCCGCTTGGGGAGCTAGACTTGACCTTGCACCTTCCGGATGGACGCATGTGGACACCTTGATAGACTGGCAGGGCAAGCCAGAAGTTTTGGCAGAGCCAGCGGCTTCCTCTAGGCAAGAGCACTGCAGGCCAGAGAGCTGTTTGGTGACAGCCAGCGTTGCATTGCACAGGTGGTCTCTTCAGCTCCTCTTTTATGTGCTGGTTATATTCAATTATTCACTAAACACTTTTCGTTAAACACTTTATTTCATTTGTCTTTGCTGACCCTTTCAAGGGCTTGTGCATCAGTGTTTCCTTGGAAATAAGTTTTTAAACAGGGAGAAGGTGAGGGTGACTTACAGTGAGCTGCTAGACAGCATGGGTCCACTGCTTGTTTTATGTAGTGTGGGGAGACTGAGCATAAGAGGCAAATGCATGAAGTCACCGGCTTATTTTTAGGTTGAGAATAAGAGTGTGTATTTCTGGGAGGGATGCTGACTATAGGGGAAGCCAAAATTAATGTTTACTTTAGATAAGCTCTAACATTGACTAAAAATAGCAGTCAATTTATGTATTGTTATAGACCTCCCTCAGCAGGATCCTGATGGTTTTCAGAAAGCCCTTTGTGGTTGCGGTAATGGCGTGCTATAGTTGGGGAATCAAATAAACGTGGTGGACAAGAGGAGGTAAAAATAACTTCAGTTCATGCCCTTTTGACAAGGTGACAATTAAACTTTGCTTGTATCTCATGTCACTGCTGCTGTGAACTAATTGTGAGCATACTTTGTTTAATGTATCGCCCTGGGATGCCTGGACTAATTTATCATGTGTCAGGGAAGGCAAAGTAATTAAACATCTCTTCTGATTTCATGTGCACTGTGACCAGCCCAACCAGGCTGGTCCCAGTTTTGTTGGTGATGTTGCTGAGGACAGAAGCATGGCTTGCTTTCACCTGGGACATGCAGGTCTGCTAGCACGCACAAGGATGGTGGGGAAGCACCATGTACTCTTTAATTTTTTTCCAAAGGTTCTGCTTTTCTCTGAAGTTGGAGACAAGGCTGAGCTTGAATTATTTATTTCTTAGGGAGGAGCCTCTACGAAAACCCCAGTCTCACAGCTTGGGCACAACAGTCGCCGTCTCCATTTTGGAAGACATCCCAAGCCTTTTCTAACATTGCTAGTGCCACCTGGTCAGTCCTCATCAACTGAGCAAGAGGGCTTGGGGTGTGCAACTTTGTTTTAACAGAGCGATGCTAGAAGCAACTCAGTAGAAATCAGCAGGTGAACCACAAAACTGTCACATCGACCTCCAAATTTGTCTTACTTTTTTGCTGGTCTATGGGATGACAGGGTTGTAACTGCCAAATTCCTCCCAGAACCTCTCTTATACGAGGGCCAGTCACTGAGGTCTGTGAATAATGTCATTCATAAACAAGAGAGCCTGCTGTGTTATCACAACTGCTGTGCTTCTTTCTTCACATTATTTGTAGTGAATATCACTGTGGGGATTGCAAATCCCTTGCCTTAACTCCACTGATTTAAATTGAATTATAAATGAAAAAAGTTTTGTCCTGGGGGGGGGGGGTGTGGGGGGGGTGTGGGGGTTGTGGGTTTTTTTTCTTTTTTGTTGTTTGTTTTTTTTAAAATCACTGGCATCAACACAGCATCCTTCTTGCTATTTGGATGCTCAAATTCAGTGGTTTTCATGTTATTAAGCTGGATAACTATGCTGCTTCTGGCATATCTCATGCCAGTAACAAGTCCTACAGAGTCCCACAGTTTACTTTTCTCAGCTACTGTGTATGCGCAGCACACACCAAATTAAGCCATAGCATAGTAGACAATTTAGGAATACCTGGGTCACAGAAAGGTTCTGTGTATCCCAGATTATTTGGTTAAGGGCTCAAGCTCTGAGTGCCCATGCAGACAACTGCAAAAAGTGTCTTTGCTGTGTGGGGAGAACAGGTTTGGATCTTTCAAAGATGATAAATAGGTTATTGTTCACCTGAACTTTTCACACAAGGAGTGTATGATAGTTAACATGTGGAATAATAAACATTAAGTGGCTGGCTAATGGAAAGCAGATGTGCCAAGAATGCCAAGCAAAACATTTGAAAGCTGTGGTGTAAAGTGGACCTTTCAACAAGTGGCCAAGGTTCATGTGACCACCAGGGTCTCAGACTAATAGATGTAGAAATGGAGGCTAAAAAGGAAAGTAGAGACACCACTTCGATGTATAAGTCGGTGAGATTTGGTATCCTTTAGAAAAGTGGTGGATCACAGGATCCACCGTGTGGTCAGTATTTCATGACTTTCTCATACCTAGTATGTGTTTCCTGCTTGTGTTTTTTGTTTTGGGGGGAATGTGATAAATGAGACAAAATCCACTTGTATTGGGCATAAATTCTAAACAGTCCAGCTCCATTAAAGCTTCTGGGAACCTTTCCCTGGGTTTCTGTTGGTTAGGTCCAGGCTGTTGAAAAGGACCTCTATCACTGGAGGTTCACTAAAAAGTGAAAATCAAATGAAGGAGACAATCAACAGTCTATAATTATACAACTAAAATCTCTTCTTGAGCTGTAATTTTATAGAAAACTAAGACATGTAAATCTAATGGCATTTAAGTTAGTATAATCTTTAAGTCTAGTTAATTCCACTTAGATTTAAAACTTTTTCTGAAAATAGTATAGGTTCTGGTTTTATAATACTGGGTTTGTTTTGTGGGTCTCATCATCAGCTAGTCCTTTGAGTATGGCCACAGCGCAGCTAGTGGGGAGTGTTGGCTGTCTGTAAAGCTAACTGTGATAAGCTGCTGTGATAGCATTGCTGAAATACAGACTGCAACGTGGCTTTCCCCAGCCTGGGGAACAGTTGACTCTAGCTGTGCTTAGCATTTGAAATGTGCAGGTTGAAATCAATGGAATTTTTGCATGGGAGGTGATGCTTGCAGAACTCATTTACAATTTATCCTTTCACTGCAACGTTGCAGCATGTTGGTTCTCCTTATGAGATTCCCCCCGTTGTCCTGAGGATTCTATAGGAGAAGGGGGGAAGAGCTGCTGGGGGTTTGCAACTCAGATACAGACTGGGGGTAGGGCTAAGCTACTTAAGAAAACTGTGATAAGGATCGATTGTGTCTCTGTCTCAGATACCTGAATTTTTGTCAGCCTGAGGTTGATGTAGAAACTGCAGTTTTTGTGGCAGGTCTAATCCCTTCCTGATGCTGGACAAAGAATGGTAATCAGTAGAGGGATTTGATTTGTCATTTCTCTTTGATGTATTTCTCCAGGTAGCCTAGCACTTTTCCCAGAAGTCCAGGGCTAGCAGTAAAGAGGTAGTCTTCTGGGAAAAAGAGCTATTTTGTGAAAAGCCACCATTTCAGTATTCACCCCCTTTACTTATAATCCCCATGAGGTTATTAAGAAGATTATGGAGAAAAGCTATAGGCTGGGGCAGTGCCTTCTGAAAGCTAGTGACATGTTTTTCTCCAACTTGTATGATACGTTTAACAGCCTCATCTAGTCTGATTTTAAAATTCAGCCATGGGTGAGAGCTTGCTAGTTAGCCAAAAAACATTAAGTTAGGCGAGACTAAGACAATGCTAGCAAGCAAGTTCAATTAAGAGCGTATCAACCTTCTTAAGTATGGGGATATGCATGAGTTATGTTTTAGGGCTATCATAGTTTTGGTTGTGTTTCAGTGATTGTTTAGAAGATACTGACAAAGGCTAGCTTTGGTGTAGTGAGGTTAGTATTTCTGGAGTTTCTCTGTAGTCATGGATGAGAGAGGGGTTTTATCTCTTGACCATTTTTGAAAGTCCAACTTCAGGTGCTCTGGATCGTCCACCAGTGGAGCTTCACTTTTCCTTAACCATAGCTCTTGTACCTTGATAACCTGTTCTCATAGTGGTCCTGATGGGCATTTGTCAGTGGAGATGAAGGAAACAGAATTTCTTCATCATTTTGCTTAAGAAAGGCGTCGTGGGCCTGGCGCAGCTGTTTTACGAGTAACTACCTGAGTCACCTTGCACATGCTTTTGGAATACATTGCAACATGGCTTATTTTTGCATTTACACATTTTTATTCACTGGTCTTCCTTATTTATACATCAAAATAAATAGCACATAGAGGATTTGATTACAGTATATTGCCAAATAGAAGTACGTGTCCTCTTGTTATGATGATAAAAGTTGTTTGATCTGTTGATCCCTGGGCTGTGGTAGTGAGGTTCAATCAACTCTGAGTGACTGCGTACATGATCTCAATGTTGTCAGTGTGAAATAAAACCACGTAGTGACAGGCCTACTAGCGAGACCAACTCTAGTGAACACAAAGCAATTCAAAAGAAGCCTGCGTGTGTTTGGTTTGCAATGTGTGTGTGTACATTTTTAAATACATAGTATATGAATATGTACGGTAAGGTTGGAAAAAACCACATGCAAACAAACATATGATGGCTGTCAGAAAATGAGAGGTGCAAAATGTGACGACCACTTGCTGTTAGCAGTGTATCCGAAATGTAGCCTGAGTCCCAATGCACCCTAAGCACATACTTGGCTTTAGGCCTGCCATTCAGTTCCTCTTAGGCCAATAAAGCACAAGCATGCACTCATACTTAATGAAGTACATAGCATAGATGAATAGAGACTGCTGAGTAGAGGTCTGTTGCATGAGTATGAAAATGCAGATATCTGGATGTACTAAAGAAAGAAAAAAAACCCCTAAAAACCAACCCAAAAAACCTTTATCAAATGGGAAAAATTTACCTGATGGATTTTTTTATCTTACTTGGCTCAGGTAAATTCTTTCAGTTACTGGCATACCACGTATGATAAATGTTTTAGAAATATGTTTTACATTATATGATGCATTTTCATTTGGGCACAAATTGACCATAAATCATGCTGAAATATGCCCCGCTATTGAAAGCCAGGGCAAGTGTTTAAGTGCAATGTTAATGCATAGTTTTCAAGGGGATAGAAAAATGGAGGGGCTGGATTGCTAAATAAACTGGACTGCTGCTGAAACAGTACAGCTTAAGAAAAGAAATCCCTTAAATACCTAAAAAGGGACAATTGATTTTTGCATATGAGGCTCTGAAAATTCTGGCTTTCCGCACTATTCTTTTGGCTGTTATTACAAGAAGATGATTTTTTGATGAAATCATCAGCTTCTGTATCACTTAAGATTTGCATTGGCTCTGTCTTCTAGCCAGATAAACCTTTTTGGATTCTTAATCTGTTTAGAAAACTCTAGTAGAGCTCTACAAGAAAGGTGACAATGGTTGAAGAGCTAAAACCACCAAATAACAGTACCAGCAAGAGAATCATTTTCCTTCTTTCCTATTTACTCCAGCTGGAGAACTAGCTACAGCCAAATGAAAGGACAGACCAGTAGGAATTACATTAGTATATTATGTGAGGAGATCAGTGTAGGCACCTCATTTACTTTTCCAGTGGGAAATCAGCCTGAACAAGTTACCTAGCAAACGTAATTCCCCCTGCATTTGATGCAAAAATTGAGGGCGACATCTCCTTAATTTAATGGGAATAACATAGGAAGGTGTAGTCTGTACCATGGCAATCTGGATTTGCCAGTAAGCCTGGATGCTGCAAGTGATTTGATGTCTGAGAGGCTGAAGTGGTAGGAGTTGAAATGTGGGGAGCTCCTCTCAGTGTGACTGTAGTCATTTTGGAAGCACAGAGCTCCGTCCCTGTCAATCCAACTGTTTCCTACCTCATTCTCTGGGAGGCAAGTGAATGTGGGGAGTTCCCTCTTTATCCAAAATATGTGATATGTATCATATTTTATGTATATATATTAATATTTTGGTCTTTTGTATTTACTCCTTTTATATATTTGTTATAAAGCAATGCTCTCTGGCAGCTTCAGCAGTGATGAGAGCTTGAAAGAAAGGAGGAAACAGAAGTCTCTTCCATTTTCCTCTCAGTGCAATGAAAGGTGGCGGTGCTCTTCTCTCTCCCTCAATGGTGGAGGCAACTACAATCAGTCTTTTGCATGAAGCTACAGTGCAAGAGGAACTGAAGAGGTGGTTCTTTACCTGCTAGGCAAGAAGAGCTACCAAAAATGTCTGGAAAACATCTCATCCACTGAAAGACTAAAGAAGTTCCACTTCCTGAGCTCCTTACAGCTGAGTCTGAAGGTGGATCAGATCACACAGCTCTGCGGGAACTGACTAACCATAAACTGCAGTATTATCATTAAGACCTGATTTACAAACATAGTTACTTATCTCCTTGTATTGAGCACTTGCCAGAGAAATATGGAGAACGCACATGAAGAATTGGCATGTCTCACAGCCGCGATGGGAAAGCTTTAACACAAGTTCACTTTAAACCTCCTCACTAAGCACATACTGATATAAATGTATGAATAATGATTGGGAGAGGCAGCAGCCTTCCTATTAATGAGTTTATGGGATGCCTTCCCATCATTAGCATGTCCCTGCTGATGGATGCCACGGTAGGAGAAGGGGATGTAGCCCCATCCCCATGCAGGAGCACAGCCACTCCCCAGCTGTGGCTGGGAGCAAGCGGGAGGGAGCTGGGGCCAGGTTAGAGACATCCACACCTGAACAGATGGGGCTCAAAAAAGATGGTCAAATACGAGTACAGTTGCTGTAAGCTTAAGTCACGGGTGCCTGCAGGAAGTCAGTGAAAACACAGAGTTACTTGTGGATATAGACTGGCTTAAAACAGACAGTGAAACCTCAACCACAATAATACCGTGGGAATGCCACAGCACCACTTTGATACAAATGCGAGGAAAGGCAAACGGTTAGCACACCAAAAAGCAGTGTCTTAAAATTAAGAAAGGTATTGGTAAAAATAAGGAAAATTATATTGAGTTCAATATGTGCAGCACAGGAGAAAATAATATGTATTAAACCCCCCCCTCCCCCCCCCCCCCCCCCCCCCCAAAAAAAAAAACCAACACCCAAATCGTGTGTGAAGTGACATATTGGGAAGAGAGGCATCCAGGAGGAAAACTATCTGTTAACACTCAGTCTTGATGAACCAGGTCTGTCCACAGCTGAATCTGCGAGCAGTGCAGACATGGGGCATTTGTTTTCTTTCTCTTTCCACAGTCAGAATATTATTGTGTTGGGTTTTTTTTTTTCCTGAGCTCTACAATTGAAGTTATTAATTAAAAAGTATTGTCAAGGGTGCTGTTTCACTGATGGTCCTCAATTTACAGATAACTTTTCTAATTTAAAAAGTAATCTGGAGACTGAGGCCTGCCAAAATACAGCATGTTAAATTCCAGTGAAGTGCCTAATTAATCTAGGTGGGTGTAAACTACAAATTAGCCCTACGGTGCAGGTATGGAGCCTCTCTAGATGATGCAAATATCAAGGTTCAAGGAGTGAGAACAGGGATATAGAAATGCAGATACAGCTATTCCTAGTCTGGTTCCTTCACAAAGGGTTGGCACACGATTTAATGTACTAGTCCCTGTTCTCAGCCCTTATTTTTACCATCGTATTCATTTAACAGTCCATCGTTACGATGCTTGTCGCTGCAGTTGGATGCTTCCCATCGGTTTCGTAAATGGCACGCCAGGATTTTATCAGCTAAACCTACGCCTTTGAGACAGGCAGTTTTTCTTTCTGCTCAGGCTGACAGAATTCCCATTGGATTAAATGTGGTGAGATGACTTCAGTATTTGGAAGTGCAGCAAAAGAAAGAAATGGATGGAAGTGCAGTGTTCCTGGCCTTTCTCTGGATGGTCTTCCTTGCCAAGAACGGAGAGCTAAAATTTTTTATGGACTGACACAGTTCTGTATGTATCACTTATTGCTGAAATAAGTCCTCCCGAGAGCACTCCACTACGTGAGAGACAAGTGCTTCGTTCACCTCATCTAGCCGCCTTGCTTCCCTCCTCCCTCTGGAGATGGGTGAACTTGTCGCTCTCTCCAGCGCGTCAGCTCACGTTTCCTTTAATTTTGTCAGAGAGTTGTCTGAGCGTTGTTCAGTGCCCGAGTAATTAATTGAAAAGCCCCATCACTTTCTTGCTTCAAAAGGCAGAGCATTTGGCTTGGTAGTGCTAATGGGATTGCATGTCATTTGTGGAATTTGCTTAATCATGGCATATTGACTTTCTGCCTAAATCAGATTACTTTTAGCCATATTGATTGCACAGTTATAAAACCCCCGTGAAAATCTTTTCATTAAATGTTATAAATCTTCCTGCTCATATGATCTAAATGCCCCGTTGTTTTCACTTGGTGCTTGAACAAGCAAAGCAGTTCTTTCAATTTGATCATATGCTGAAGGCTGAAGTTACTGATAAGTGACTTTTCCTTTTTATTTGATGTTGAGCACTGTGCCACTTCCGTTTAAGACTGGGCAACATTCACTTCTCCATATCCCTGGGCATACTTACATGAAGAAGAGAAGACTTGCACTATGCCAACCATCTTAGAAACCACCTTGAACAAGAGCTTGAAATAATTGTACCGCTAGGGTTTACACAGCTGGAACCCCTCCCTTCCTCCACTGATTTTTTTTTTCACTGCACCATTCGGTAGTTACTACTTCTTTATTAAACTTGTCCCTGGAATATGCCTATGCTAATGTCCACTTTCTGGTATCACAGTCAACATCAAAAATGGCCGTTTCTAAACAGCAACATATACATATGGCACCAGGGCGCTTGCTGTGAGGGCGATGCTCAAGGGTGATGCTTATGGACACTCTTTTCCCTGATGAGGATGCTCCCCCGCAG
This sequence comes from Astur gentilis, assembly GCF_929443795.1. Lineage (NCBI taxonomy): Eukaryota > Metazoa > Chordata > Aves > Accipitriformes > Accipitridae > Astur > Astur gentilis. The sequence goes on along the minus strand of NC_064893.1, from coordinate 2,931,354 downwards.
AAACAGGCTATGCTTTTGAAAGAGCCACATGGATATCATGAAACGGCTTACCGCAACATTCCCTCCCTGCCAAACACACATCCTGGTGCAAATCCTTTGCAGAAAATGACGCGACTTTCACCAAGAGCTTCCCGTGCTGAAAGACAATTCGACCTGCAACAGCGTTTTCCCACACCAGCTCTCAAACAGCCCCAACCTCCGGCACTCCGCCCCGAGATTGCTCTTGTCATCAAAGGCAAATTCCCCAGTAACCGTCACATGCCTACGCAAGAAGTACTGGACCTGGCCATCCATCTCCAGCTGCCTGCCAGAAGCAGCAGTTCCCGTTGTCTCAGAGTTCCCGGCCCCTCTGCTCTGGTGTTTCCCAGGATCCGCTCAGCTGCTTCTCCCAGTGCACCTCCTCGTGCACGAGGGGAGAAGGTGGAATTACCCAGCCAAAGCCAGGGCTCACAACAACAGATGAAACTCTCATTTACCTCTCAGGGAGCTTTTCTCCTCTGAGATCCTGGTCTCAATCCTCAAGAGGGATCCAAGCACGGTTTCTCATGAATCCTGAGCACTAAAAGGTATTGCTTTTTACTGAATTGTGAAAGGACGGGCTCTATGGGCCCAAGGGTTTTCTAGCACGTAACTCCCCTCCCCTCCTCCTTGCAGAGTGACATGTCACCCTTGTCTTACCCGCTGGAGGAGACTCTCTTCTTGCCTTTGCCCTTGCTCATCTTTTATTGCATGTTTGACTGACTACTTTCACTCTCAGAGAGTCTAACTCTTAAAATATTAGAGCAATTATTTTCAGCGTTTGCTTAGCCGCGAAGGTTGCCGTTTCTTTTTCAGACCTCAAGCGCTTATGCTGGAAAACACAGGTCTGATTGATTGGGGTTTTTTTTCCCCAACGTGGTTTCATTCCTGTTGCCCTGATAAAAGACACCCCCTCCCCTCACAGCTTCCCTTCTCCCAGGAGCATCTCCTGCTCATTTCAGCGTGACGCGACTCAGGCCCTTCTTCCGTCACCCTGGACGTGCCTCGTCCCTCTCCGGGTGCCAAGCGCCGGGCAGGGCCGACGACCCCAAACGGTGGGCGACCGCTCCCTCCAGCACCCCTTTCTGGCCCTCGGCCTTGGTGCCTCTTCCCTCCCCTCTCCCTCCAGGCGTCGACTCTCGCCGGACAAAATGAGATTAAAACCGAGGCTAGGCCACAGATCTTCCCCGGAAGAGGGGGACGCTGAGGGGTGGCGAGGCGCGGGCCGCCCACGGGCGCCGCGCCCTTCGGAGCGGGGAGGGGGGGGGGGGGGCGATGCCTGAGGGCCGGGCGGGCCGAGGGGGAGCGGGTCGCGTTCACCGGCGGGGCGCTTCCCGCTCCCCCGCGGCCGCCAGGGGGCGCCGGCGCCGCGGGGGCGGACGGGGCGCGCAGTCCCCGCGCGTCGCGGCGCGGGGCGCAGCGGAGCCGCGGCGGGGCCGAGCCGAGCCGAGGCGAAAGCCGCGGGGCGGGCACAAAAGCGCCGCGCCCGGCCGCGCCGCCTGGGAGTCGGCGGCGGGGTCGGCGCTGGTGCTCGGCGGGCCGGGGCTCAGCGCTCAGCGGCGCCGGGACGGGCGTTTTCCCCGGGGGCTCGCAGGATGCCGGCGGCTTCGCGGCGGCGCGGAGCGCGGGTGCTGTGGGCGCTGCTGTGGGCGGCCCTGGCGCGCTGCTACAACGTGGACGTGGGTCGCCCCGTGGTTTTCCAGGGCCCCAACGGCTCTTTCTTCGGGTACTCGGTGCTGCAGCACTACCACGACAGCACGCGGTGGTGAGTAGCGCGGACCCTGCGCGCCCGCGGGGCGGTCAAGCCGCGGGGCGCGGGCGGCGGCGGCGGCGGCGGGGCCGGCGCCGCCGGGGCACCCCCCGCGGCAGGCGGGGAGCGGGAGAGCCTGCGCCCCGGCCGCCGGGGGCTCTCCCCCGCGCTCCTTCCGCCCCGTCGTGCGGGCGGAGGCAGCGTTGCGGGCCGCCGTGGGCCGGGGGGTGGGTGGTTCGCCGTGCGGTAACGCGGCGACACGCACACACACACACACACACCCCCCCCCGTCGGGTGGCGTTTTAACTCGGGGGTGCCCATCCCGGGCTGGCGGCGGGCGCTCGGCGTCGGGGGCTCGCTGTCCTGCCGCGGTCCCTCGCCCGGCGGTTCGGCGCTTTGCGCGGCGCCGCTGCATCGCGGGGAGCGCTCGGCAAAGCCGTCTCCTCCTTGGCAGAAGACGCGCGGGGTACGCGAGGCGATCGGTCACGCCGTGTTAAACGGGAGAGGTTTTAGCAGCGGTCGCCGCCAGCGGGAGCGGCGCGTTCGGCACCGACAGTGCCGACCTCCCCGTGCGCCCCTCGGCGAGGAAGAAAATCCCGCCGGTTGCTGGAGAGACGTTTCCAAACCTCTGTGTGCCCGCTCTTGGCGTGGGGGACCGTAGAGGAAATGTCTGTGTAACTTTCAAAAAAAAAAAAAAAAAAAAAAGAAAAAAGAACGACCATAGAAAGTTTGTCTACATCTCAAAAAATTATGCAAACTGGCAAGCTGCTTGTTTTTTCCCGTTGACTGAAAAGAGCCTTGGAGCATAGTCTGTCTCTCTCTTGTCTGGGTCAGAGGCTCTTTGTTAGAATTAAAACTGATTTCTCTTAATTGGACCGAGTTGATGTCATCTGGTGCACTTCTAATGTGAGTAGGAGCCACTGCTGCCAATAAACGTCCACAAAGCTTGTCTTTATCTTTTACGCTTAGATATGGCCCGATTACTCAGCTGTTGATGTTGGAACTATGGTGCACTGTGATATAAATAAATGTATTCATGCCGGCGTCCAGTTCTTTAAAAATGAATTTCTTTCACACCCCTTAGTTCACAAGTAGTTGTATGCTCTGCCGTTCTGCATAGTGGCTTTCATGGAGCATCCATTTTTAAAGGCTTATCAGAAGACTTCATAGAGGAAAAGCGTTCCGGGAGAAGAAGAGCTCTCAGTTTAAAGCAATGCTTAACTTGGGGCAGGAACCGACAAAAGATAGAAAGGCTGAAAGCGACTTGTGTTCAACACAAATTGCTGGGGATTCACGGTGGTGTGAATGAAATACTGATCTAGTGGGGTATGGTGGCATGAAAATGACATTATTTGTTGCTCCTTGTGTAGGTGTCTATCATAATGTGAATTATTTTCAGATAGCACCTGCTAGTGTGATTTTGGGGTTTTTTTTTGGGGGGGAGGGGGTTTGGAAGGGGAGGTGGACCAGGGAGGAGAGTCTCCCAGATATCCCACTTTGTTTGGAAACAATGCTGGGCTTGCCGTGTTAGGTGTCTGTTGGAAGGCAGGCATCTCTAAGAAGTCTGGTGCTTGGAAAAGTAAAATCTCCAGTTTTCTGAAAATGGAGCTTCTTTGTGGCTATGGCACCCAGAAAAAAAAACCCCATGAAGTCTTTTTAAATAAATAATTTGCTAGCCTGAACACCCAGAAGGGCTAACAGCAGCTTAATATGGTCAGCGTCAGCACTGTCAAAAGTTGTAAGGTTGGGATTATCACCACTGATGGGAAAGCTTCTCTTTCCATTTTGGAACCAGGGAGTTTGTTTTCACGGGTGCTTCAAAATCCTGTGCCCGACAGACTCTGGAATAACAAATTTGGGAGATGTGTTTTTTACAGTCTCCTTGACTCTAGTTTGCTATATGCTTGTGTGCCCGCAGCCTAAAGGTCAAGGGACAGCAATGAATTTCTCTGCTTTTAAAAGTATATGCAGCCTTCTTCCAGTTTTCTGAAGATGCTATCCCCTGTACTGGATGGGCATATTCTGAGTGCAGGCAGGGTTTTTGCACAGTGCAACATAGTGTCAATTTTAAGCCTTTAGCATATTTCTTCTGGAAAGCTTGAAAGATCTGCCCCATCTTCTTTGACATTCAGACCATCAAAGGGCTGAACCCCTGTCAGTGCCTTTAGCTATGCCCCCTTCAACTGGGCATGAAGGCTTGCAGTATTATATAGTACTATTTTAAACCCATATTTATACTGTACAGAATCTTATTTCTGCCTTCAGACATCACTTTGGAGCATAAAAGTCTCTGATTTCCTGTTTAAAGCGATTACCCGTTGCAGGTTATTGAAATACAAGAAACAATCCCAGTTATTGGATGAGCGTAGAGGGAAGTGTTTAGTAGAGGTGACGACGTTTTTCAGATTTGTCAGGTTTTTGTGTGCAAAGCTATAGAGCTATTTCCCTAACAGGCTGGGTGATTTTTATTTTTATTTTTTTTCCCCTTCTCACTCAGATGTGATATTCTGTTGAAAGGTTGAGGTATGATATAGAGAATATATAATAAAAATGTTTTCCATTCATCCCACTGTAGTATATAGCTTCTCTTAATAGTCATAGGGTTATCGATTGGTTTTGTGCATCAGCTTTCTTCTTAGCTGTGTAGCTTTTCTTTACCCAAGGAAGAGTTATGATTTCAGTTTCTCATGCCTGTTTGGCCTGTACACTACAGTGGGCAGTAGTTAAGCTAAGTTAACTTTAGACAGTAATGTTTTGGCCATTCATGGTTTGCCTGGTGAGCTGTACACTATGTGAGCCTGCAAAAATGTGGTTGATCATATCTGCTCATATCCGGTAAACCAATTCGGGGTTTGGTGATTCTTGAGGATTTATATTCTTGCAGGAGGAAAGAAAAGGGGGATATTTGGGTTGAAATATCACATCAGATAAATATGAATAGTCAGGCTGCCACACAGCCCTTGACACAGAAATGATAGTGGAATACGGTTATTCAGCCTCCACTGCGACAGTGGAGTAAGTCAGTGCCTTTGACCTGTCTGAAATGGTTAATTGCAATGGTGCTTCTGTTTAGGAGTTGGTTTTGCACGGTTTTCATCTCAAGAAAAGTTTGTCATCACAGATGCGCTGGGGTTATTGTATTTCTGACAACGTCTCCTTTTCCTTCCTTACGTGGGTTTTGTGACTGTAAATCTTGAAAGATTTACCCGGTTCCCCATCATTGCCATTTTCAGTCGAGTAAGGAACCAGGTGGCTACTTGCATTTGGAGCAGAGACAAGCTGAAGTGCTTCTGTTCTCTGGATATGATTTTGAAGCTTGGAGTAAAGACCCTACAAAGTGACCAAGAATGTTGCTTGCTTTGCTCTCCTTCAGACAGTTTAAGAAGAAACAAATGTCAATTTTGCCCCAGTGAAAAAATGTTAATAATGTGACATCTCAGATTGTTCGTTTTTAAAATACGATGTTACTTTATCTCTCTCCTTTCCCCTCCCTATGCCCCCTTCTTGCTGACACCCTCAAATCCCTCAGCAAGTCCAGGGTAACAACTTTATCCTTTCTGGCAACATGATCTGGCACGAAAAAGTAATGCAGTCGGTTTAGTTGCATGGTGTCCTGCTGTGCGTTTTACAATAAGGAACGAGTCTGGTTTCTGTGCTGTTGCTTCATTCCTCCGGCCGTGCTCTTCACCAGATTGAGCTGCCGCTGAAATAACAAAGGCTGTTCTGCATCTCAGGCTGAAGGATACGTGTTGTTAGCGCATGGTGTACTTGTGTGCAACCAGAAGGAAGGTGCGGGAACAGACCGACCATGTAGAGGCTGGGTGTTGTGTTAGCAATGCTATGTTGCATGAAAGCGATGTAGTGATGCTGTAGGTGCTGCCATGGCATTTCAGGGGACCTGGGCTTCCTGTTGTTGGTCACAGGTCATCCATCTGCTGTCCAAATAACAGCCCTCCCCCCCTTCTTGCTCTGCACGTAGTGGATGAATCACTGAGGTTTTTATTTCGAGGGCTTAGCATGTGACAGAGACCTTTCTGAAGGGAAGAACCTCAGCCGGGATATGCTGATGGTGCACCCTCCTCTGGTGCTGCTTTTGAAGTCTGCTGTGGTATGCGAGGATATTTAAAGACTTTTTCTCTCTGCCACTTAACGTTGCAGTGAGGTGAGGTACCTATACTCCGCAGTCCTTGAGCTGTGATTGCCTAATCGTTGCGGGCGTGCTGTAGGCTGATGCTTAATGTGCTTGGCATCTCTCTCCATGCCATCAGTCACTTTCCACTTTCGTTCACTGTTCCTTCTGCTAAATGCAGCACTTAATTTCCAAATCTGTATTTCCCGAGGGTCAATCACCAGCAAAGTGATAGTTACTGTTCTGCAGGAAGTAATTTTAAGGAGGTGTGGATTTCCACATGGCCAAAAAAGCTTCTTGTCATCCATTAATACTGGCTGCTGTGGCTCCTGCAATGTGATGGTTTCTGGCCACGCAGCTGCGTAATTGTCTCCGTACAGATGAGGGCATTTGTCCTTCGTCATGTGAGCATGAATTCAAGAACAGAAGGTTAAACAGTCTCTCTACCTGCTGCTCCTCATGTCAGTTCAGACCCCAGTACTTGGTTCAAAGCTCTGTGCACATCAAGCAAAAGTGACCTTAAAATGGCCCCAAACCCCACTCCTACTGCCCTTGGTTCTCTTTGATGAAGTAATCCCTTTCTCTTGATGGGGTTTCCCCTTCAAGCTGTTTTCATGCAGCTACTCACAAATATCCTAGGGGCTTCCTGCAGACTATTATGGTTGTGGTGAGAGCCAGCACTCATTGATAATCTCTGCAAAGGGTACTGCCCACATCGTAAACTGGAGAACTGCTGGTGCTTGCTTGCTGACAATCCAGGTAGTCCTATAGCAGCACTGGAAATCTCTGCCACAAAATTAGGCTATTTTAAATGAGAGTTGTTTAAACTAGTTGGAATACGTTGGAAGGTTGCATGATGATAGCAAGAGGACAGGGTTCTACTTCTGCTGGCTGTTTAAATATCTTCTGTGTTTATGCCAGGCAAGACTCCACAGCACTGAAATGCAAGAAGGCTGTATTAGGCTCTAAGGCTTTGGTTTGAAATATATTTCTGTTTCAGTATGGTACCAGAGAAAAACACCTTCTCTGGTTGCAGCGTTGTTTCACAGAAATTGCAAAGGATTTCAAAGGTGCTTTAATATTGGGGGGGGGGGGGGGGGGGGGGGAGGGAATGGATACAAAACAGGTGTTTGTTTTGCTCTATGAGTCCCAAAATATTTGGATGTAAATGAGTCTTCTATCCAGGTCTGCTGAAAAGTCTCATGACAATTAAATAGGTGGCTTTCTTCCAACAGTTAAGCTGTTACATACAGAAACTTTATGAAAGAGCAGAGGACTCTTTTCTTGACAAAAGAAATATTCCAGTGTCAAACCTTTGAATAAAACCGAAATAAGTGGTATGTGGCAAATACCAACTTGACCAAGCAAAAAGCATGTGAACCAACAGAAAATCTCCCATCTCCCTGAAGGTGACTGTCTTAGGCCACAGGCGAGGAGCATGGCTCATGACAGATAGAACAGTAGATTTGCAAAGTTTTCACCTGCTGGGGTCTAGGTGCAAGAGTGAAAGAATGAGACAAGATCCTAATATGACATAGTATGTGATGTAGGTAATGTACTGAATTTGAATGTATTTGGGACAATCCAAAATAGATTTGCTTTTGGCACACATCACCAGTTGCCTTTACTGGCTGCTTCCTTCTGCTCAGTCCACACAAAGAAAGGGCAACAGATGTGGTTTTTTTTTTAAAGGTATATTTGCTCAAGATAGCAATATTATCTGTGCTAGTAGCCTACTCGGATCATTAATTATCAGTTTTTCCCGTTCAGCTTTTTAAGAGAGAGCTGAAGAGTCTTTGTGATTTAGGCTCCTTCATCTCCATCTTGCATTCTGCTGCCCAAGGTAACTTGTGCACTAATTGCCGAAACATTTACTTTTATAAGGTTAGAGCAAAGCTTCTTTTAAACTAGAGGTCAATGTGGCTTACATTTTCTTATTGTTATAACAGGTCATAGAAACAGTTTCTTGCCATTTGCAATTTGAACTCCTAACTCTTTAAGCTACTAGTATCCCCCCTTATTTATTTTTGTTAGACCTCATGAATGTCAATAAGTGAATGACATACATTCATCGCCTGTGTAAATGAAATGATTGGCATTTGATTTTCTGCCTGCCGCCTGCCTGCTGGGATTTCCATTTGGAGCTATTATTTCAGGCTGCTTTGCGCTTGCTCCTCAATGTGTGCAGGCTTTGTAGGTTTTAGCAACCTAAGTATTTCGGACATTAATTCTTCTCACTTGTGAAAACATGATGTGCATTGTAGAGTGCAGCCCCATCAAACTTATCCAAATGATACAGCTTAGCTCATGAAACTTTGGAGAAAACGGTCGCTTAATGTAGGGGTTTCTCTTCTTCTTGTAAATGTATTTCCAAGTGCCACAGGACAGTTTTGTCGCATCCTGGGAAGCTTGTAGGCAGTGGAGACGTGCTGCTGTTTCATATAGACCAGAGTGATGCAGGAGCAGCTCTTCCAGGTGGTTCAGGTTGACCCTGGACACGTGCATGCCTTGTGGCTTGGGTCTCCCTGTGTTTACTGGGATGGGTGGTGGTTGGGGATGGAACCTTAAATTAGAGGATGGGGGAGAGGTTGCTTAAAACAGGGAAAGCTTCAGTTTTGGGGCTTGTGCTGGGCTGTCCATCTGTGCTGTGGGTGGGCTGCGTATGTGGACTGACTTTGCACTAGTAGCTCTTTATCCCTTTAGTGGGTAAACCAAGAAGAGTTTCTCCTTTGTCAGCTGCTGCCTCCCAAGTAGCAGGCTGGATCTGTGCATGCAAGTGCTGGAGGCTCAGTCTCTTAGAGACGATCACCTTTTAGTTCCAGCCCTGGGCTTAACTTCAGAGAGGATTTTGTTACATGCAGAAGCTCTGCCCTGCCTCACAGTGCAAGGGTACTGCAGAACTGGTACTGAACTACCTGGTGCTCCCCACTGCCCTCCCTGGAGCTGCCTTCCTCCTGCTTAGCTTCCCTCCTCACACTCCTGTGCCCAGATCTGGGCTCACAATCAGCTGGGAAAGATTGTCCCTTTAATGAGGAGGTGGTAAAAGGGCTCCCTTAATACTTGTGCCTCCCCTGTAATCCTCTGCAAAAAACACCCCTTAGGGCATGAGCAGCTGCCAGCTTGTTAAACAGTTAACTGGATTGTAACACAAGTGATTTAAAAGTGCTCATCATCTTTCAAGGGTACGTTGGGGAACCCTATGGTCAGAGCTTGTGCATTGGTGCTTCCCAGAGACACTAACTCTCACACAGGATTAATAGCCCAGGTATAGTGTTCACAGCTTTAGTGATAAACACGGGTTGATAGCAATGCACTGTGGAAGAGGTTTGCTCCTGTGTTGTTGGCTGGGTGTTTTTGTTGTTGTCTTTTAAAGCTGTAGTTACATAAAGTGTTCTGAGAATGGGGTGCCTCAACTTTCTAAACAAGCTTATTAATCTTTGGTTAGCTGGCAAGCACGCAGGTTCAGATTTTATCCTCTTATGGGTGTGTGTATTAGCTCTTGTGGGTTCTTGGATTGATAGGGATGTAGTTAAAACTGAAGAAAAATGGGTGCAGCTGCTCCTGTCTCTCCTAATAATTTCCTAAATGCTTTTGGGGGTGGGGTGTGGTGCTTTAAATGTGTTACAATCCTAATGGAAATTTAACTTGTTGAAGTATTTGTGGCTTTGCTGGGGAAAAATGTCTTTATTGTGTGTAGTGTTTTCAGTTTGTGAGTCAATGCCATCATTTTACAAGGTTGCTGGAGGAAGTCCTTTTGCTGAGGAAGCTCTAGCAAAGTGAACCTTGCTGTTTTGGGGTTTTTTTCTTCTTTTTTTTTTTTTTCCCCTTTTCTCCTGAAATTAATCGCTTGTTACTTTGCTTTTGGTTTCCAGGGTCTTGGTTGGTGCTCCCAGGGCAGAATCTAAATACAGCACCTCTGTTCAGTCCCCAGGAGCAGTGTTCAAATGTCGAGTCCATACCAATCCTGACAGAAGATGCACAGAACTGGATATGGGTCGAGGTAGGCAGTTATGATGCTTGGGGGGAGGGACACAGGGGAAACCAAAAAAACCAAACCATACCCCAAATGGCTAGCAATCCTCCTGACAGCTTCAAAGAGGCCCCAAGACACTGAGAGGGATTCGTCAGCCTCTCCTGACAGATTTTGAGCACTGGTGGTAAAGTTGTCATATTCTCTTCAACATTACAAAATAGCATCCCACCTGGGGCTGGTGTTCTCCCAGTGGCCCTGCTCTCTCTCTCTCTCTCCAGCAAGCAACCAGGCAAAGGTGGATTTTTCCCTGCTTACCCTAAGCTGCTGTCTTTTCTCCACCTGCTTCAGTGTGGCTTTGCAGCATGTCGGTGGGTATGTGAGTGGTTGGGAGCGCTGCTGCCTGCTCCAGGCAGTGCTGAAGTAGGGGTGCGTGGGATGACCCCAGGCAGTGCCGTGGTGGGCCCGTGATGTGTGGTGTTATTAGCAACGTGGCTATCAGTGGGTTCCCTCACAATGCAGCAAATTATTCCTTGGGTTCGCTTCTTGTGCTAAAGGAAATAAGTTTCTTTGTGAGACCCATGCTTGTACAGTATTGCACGTGACCAGGATTGACTCTGGTTTCTTTGATGTCCTGTCCCAACTCAGGGGGAAGGGGAGTCCTAAAGTAAAACTCTGATCTAAAATCTCATGCTGGATTCCAGTGGAGAGAACCGAGGCCTTTTAATATTTTGCTCTTGGTGACATGCATGTTACTGCTTTCTCTGCCTATGAAAAAGGCATGTTAGTATTGTTATCTTTTCATGAATGAGTCAAGTATAATTTATTTTTTTGAAGCTTACATGTGTTAAAACAGTATTTTGGCCAAGTTCGATTTGTCCCGCTACTGTAATGTAAACTGTCTCTTAAGGATTTGTGAATACTGCCTGACAGGACTAAAGATTTGGGCCTCAATTTTTTTTAAATGCTCCAGAACTCATTTTCAAGAGTAATTTTTGCTTTGATTGCATTCTGCAGGCAATCCCACATATCTCCCATTGACTCCATTTGGATGGATATGCAAGTAGAGCTGTGGAGATGCTGTAACAGCTGCTGGCTGTTTGGGACAGGGTCTGTCCTCTAGTATGCATTTGTATGATGCCTAGTAAGAGTGAGAGCATCGCCCTGATTAATGCATACAAGAACTCAAAATGCCTACAAGAACTCGAACAAATCAGGATGGAAGGGAAAAGAAAAGCACTGTCAGGCAGATGTTTGATGGGCAATCTCTTTTCTTGTAGGGATTCTTTGGTTGGTATTTAAAACTCATGTCTCCTTGCCTTGCTGCCTTTCTGATCTTTCTGTAGGCAATTCTAGGGGCACACTCTGTGGAAAGACCTGCCGAGAAGACAGAGATGACGAATGGATGGGTGTGAGCCTGGCTAGACAGCCGAAGGCTGGTGGAAGTGTGCTGGTAAGTCCACTCTTTTCTTTGATCTCATGAAAACCGTTGCTGCTGTCTGACTCTAATGCTAAACACGTCAGGATTAATGTGTTCGGCAGTGACTGACGGAGTCCAGCTTTACGGGCAGCATGTTCTGTAGCCCCTTTCTTCAAGCGGAAGGAAAAGTGAGCCCCAGCCATAAAGCTTTATTTATAGAGGGAGGACTTCAAAGCTGTCACACCTGACTTGTGTCACCCAAGGGCTTCCTCCTAAATCTGAGGGATTAAATCTTCGAACCGAATAAATAGAACTTTGTCTGGGAGGTACCTGCTAGTTTGTTCTTTTTGTTTAGATAGGGAATACGTGTGCATCCATTTTCCCTGAGCGTATGTATTGCTTCTCAGAACGTACAGTCAAAAATGCAAGATGAGTCTTTGTGGCAATATTTTTTCCTTATGTATAGTAATTTTTCATTAATGAGGCAGAAGAGTTGTGAGTAGAGATGCCTTAGTTGTGTGTGGGTGGCCTTGTTGTCTTTGATATGGTTACCATGCTCATAGACAGGTCAAGGAGAGCAGATGTGATCCTTAGGATGAGGAATTTATCTTTGCAAAACAACATTTCCTGTGTTGGAAAAAAAATAATCATAGAGAGCTGGGCAAAAATCTTTCTAAAATTCATGGTTATATTATGATCAATAGTTGTCTGTGTTCACATCCGTGGTTGGGTTCTGACTGTCTACCTGATTGAGTCTGTCTGCAGGAATGTTAACCACAATAAAAAAAGAATTGCAGTAAAATGTTGTGCATAGTATATGTGGCAGGCAGATTTCAAGCTCTTATCAGAGTAACCCTGACAACAATCTAATTCTAAAGACTGCTGTTTGGGTGTTGGAAACCTGCAGTATGACCCCATGTTTCCAATGAAATAGGGGATCGCCCTGGTACTTGGCATCAAACTGTCACAAAGCTGCTAGTGACAAAGGTCTTGCACAATGATTACTGTGCCAACGACATGTGTAAGGCAAGTGGACAAAGCTGCTTCACTCAAAGGCATTTTTCTTAATATGAGCTTAGAGTCCAAATGCTTACATCCTAAGTCCTTGCGCACCAACTTCCCCGTGGAGGGGCAGGTGGATTTTATACCTTTCTGCAATAGTATGATTGTCTCTTTTGGTGTACAGCTCGTTAGTGCTATAGCGGCTGGCTGATGCTTTACTTTTCTTGGATGTCTTAAATGTGTTCAGCAGTAGAGGAGGAGGGAAGAAAGAGAGGCATAAACAAAATACACTGTAAACATACAGGAGACCACAAAATTAAGCCATTCATGTAGTGTAAGCAATTCATGTTTTCAAGGGATATCCTTATCTGTATGTGTGCTCAGAGTCCTGCGTGACAACTGAGGAGTAACTTGCACTGATCAGGATAACACTACCTCAAGACAGCATCCGCTCGATTTTCCAGTCATCTGGCTGAACTAGACAAATTCTTGTCCCGTTTTCAGAAGGTAGCGCATACGCTTTTTTTAGGCAACGCTGAGACATTTTTGAAAAAATGATACCTTAAGAATAATGGTTTTGTGTGTTTAAAGGGGAACAGGTTGCAGCTGATGCTTAGGTGTCATCTCCTTAGACAAAAGCAGCAAAGGAAGGGAAAGCTGGCGGGGGAAAAAGCCGGGCAACTACCAAGGCTGGGGCGGGCTGCTAGCTGGCTGAGGGGAGGCTACAAGGGTGAAAGACATGGGCAGGCTGTGAGGGCTTAGGTTGGGGCTGAGGGGATAGAAATTTCAGACATAAAGCAGGTTTAAAAGCAAAATGTAGCTGAAGTAAAACGTGCAGCTGGTGGTGTGCTTGTTCTGCTGCAGCTTAAGCTGGTAAAATGTCTCCACAAGTTATGCTGATTTAAGGTAGTCCTAAACCAGCCCTCTGATGAGATTATATTGCCCTCCCCAAATATATTGTGTCTGGATGCTCAAGAATGTTTAAATATCTAATTCCTATTGATATTTATCACCAAAGCACTCGGTCTTAAACTAGTAGTTATACATCTGTGCACACCTGTGTGTGGACAGAGCCTGAAATGAAGAAGGCATATGGATTCCTTGTGGATGGAAAATACCTAGCTGTTTCAGGGGACTGTTACTCTGTTTTGAGATAACTTTTTAATGAAAAAGGTTTGTGACTTTCCCATAAGCAGATGGGTTTTTATACATGTGCTCCTCTAATTTTAAAGATCAGGATTTCTTTAAAATGCAGCTCTTCTTTGAAGCCTCTTTGAGAAACTGGTATTCTGAGGAGACTTGTCTGTATGCGTGTTTGTGGCCCTATCTGCTGATTTTTAGCTTTTAAATGAAATTACTAGCTAACTCTCAGGAGCAATTCCCTGTAGTTAGGAGTGTGTGCAGTCTATATTGTAGGCATTACAGCTCTATTTACTGCATCTCTTCCAGGGATTCCTTTAAGTTAAGAGTTGTATCTTTGTGGTCAATAGCCCTGGATGGATATTTTTTTTTTTTTTTTTTTTTTTTTTTTTTCCCCATACATAAGAGTAGTTGCTTTTTAAACCTGTGTGAACTATTCATGCTCTTGATGTCCTGTGTTAGAGGAATTAATCCCACAGTTTAACTGTGGATTTTACAAAGAAGTTGTTGCTTTTGCTTTGAAACTGCTTAGTGGCTTAAATTTCTGTCTTATCAGCCTTCCCCAATTGCCTGATAAAAGTACCAGCTCCAGTGGAAAGGGGTGGTAGGGAAGGTGAGGAGTGTGCAGGGGGGCTTTAGCTGGTGTTTGGTAAAAAGTGGATTGCGTTTGAACCCATATTGTGCCAGGATGTTACTGAACCAGAGTTCTATGTTTGTGTGACGGACTAAATGGAAAAGCATCAAGCAATGAGGATTTAAACAAATGAAGAAGTAAGATTAGCTAAAAAAGCTCTGAGTTTGCAGTTCAGTGGCTTCCTGTTTTCAGGTATGCTATCAGTCAATATTTGCATTAATTTAAGTGCTGCAATAATACAGCTGAGGTTGCCAGCTCCTTCCAAACTGAAATGGCAAAAGTCCTCCTTTTACTTCTGTTGAGAGAGGAACCAGGGACGGTGCATTATGATTTGGAGATAAGCCACATCCTTCAGTCTTGCTCTTCCTAAATACCCACCACATCTGTCATTACTCTGGTTTTTATCAAATGTTGCTATTTTTCATTTAAAGTAGCTGACTTACTGGCGCATCTAGTGATTGTGCGTGTGTCTGTAAAAAACCCCATCACTGCAACAAAGCCAAAGTCCTAGGAAAGAGCAAACCAGAACTGGTCTGACAGTGGCATGTTCAACAAGTCCCTTGTTTGGACTCTGACTTTAGGAGTCAGCGGAGGGCTCTATAAGGACCATGCATTCAGGTGGGTCATTTGGCCTCTGAAGTGAAGCCTGGGTGTCTCATGTTGCTTTTCCTACGGTGCAAAGCCTGTGGCTGGTGTTCAATAGGCAAAAGAGCAAAGTGGCTGCAGTTCTGAAATGGCCTATTCATTACATTGTGGTAATGCAGTGCCTGCTGTCAACAGAGACTTCCGTGTGCTTTGCCCCGAAGCATTTTATTTTGCTTCACAGGTTTGCATCCTTTTTCCCCTGTCCCATTGTGGAGCTGGACCCTGTGCCCTGGCAGCAGCTGCTGAGCACCAAAGTGTGCTGACGGCTTCCGCATTGCACAGGGGCCTGCCTATGGCTTGTATCTCAAAAAGGGTGTGTAAGCTGTCAGTTGTTTGCAGTCACCTTAGGAAAAAAAAAAAAAAAAACAACAACACAGAGAAACCTTATCTACAGCATCAAATTCAGGTGACCCATCTCTGTTCCCAAGACCTCTTCAGACATGTGCCATCAAAGAAGGAAGGCTGTGGCCACCTTTGGTAGCACATCATCTTGCCTCAGTAATGTTGAAAAATGCAGGGACTGCGTATTGTAATCCAACTAAACATTTTTGGGAAGGCAGGAGAACCAAAAGCAGCTGTGGATGATCTTTGCTGTGGATGAGCTTCTCTGTGGCAGGAAGACAAAGGTACTGGTTGCCTGGCTGCAGAGAAATGAGTTTCAGGGAGCAGGAGGAGTTGGTGCACTCCTCTCCATTGGGAAAATGTTAAATTCTGCAGCTGTGGCATGGGGGTGGCTGGGGAAGCCCCTGCTGAGAGAACCGAGGTGGAGCTCATCTCTTGGAGCTATGGGCACGAGCTGTCTGCAAACTCAGGGAGTCAGCAGTAAACTTTAGTGTGCCTGAATACACAGCATGATGAAGGTACAGAAAAGTGATCATTAAAAAGAAAAACAAAACCAAAACCTAAACCCTAACAGGTTAGGTAAGTGCGCCCAGAATTGCTGAAGCGAGCCCATAGCCTCCAGTTGATTTTGAATGTACTTCTTATGCACCAGCTCCTTTTTTTTTCCTCCTTATATTGTTCTGTCTTTCTTGGCCTCTGCACCTCACTCCTGGGCAAAGCCTCCTGCTTGTGATGAAATGCTGCTGCTCTCCTTGACTCTGTCATTTGTGCTCCTCTGGGAGAGATTAGTAGGTTAATTTATGTGGGTCCCTTGCAGTTTCTGAGATATAAAATGTCAAGGAATTTACAGTATCACAATCCTTTATTTATCTTTCCATAATTTTAAAAAATACTCTTGGTCTGTTTCTGTTTGAGTTTATATCCGGAGTTGGGGTTGACTTGACTGTTGCTTTAATGGTGTATGTCTTTATTGTACTGTCTTTAAAAGGGCTGTGCATGTGTATATTTGTGCTCGCAGCACAGATCTGTCAGGAGAGAAACTATTTCCTGGTTACTCTGAAAACGAGCGTTTCATGTGCTGGCTTTTTGTTGCTGTTGAATTTTGAATGAGTGGCGCATGGGGATTAAAATCATAACTAAGCTTCCTTAAAGCACATAAGGGAGTCCCCAAAGCTGCTCTTTGCAGGACTCCTCACGTGCATTTGGCTGTTGAGCAGAGCACCATCAGAAGGATCCTTCGCATCACGGGTGGCAGCCTGCGCCGTGCAGTGCGGTGCAGAGCTTTCCATGGCCCCTGGAGTCCCTTGTTATCCCTCTGTAATAGCCATCTTCAGGAGATACGTGCTTCTCCTTGAGTGCTGGAAGTTAGGAAAGCAATAAATATCAAAGTCCAAATGCAGCACTGCTAACAGCAGAGCAGGTTTTTGCACAATCGGTTTTGCTCTGTTTCAGTTAAAAAAATGAGAGTAGTATTACCCTTTCATGTCTTTCTGGTGTTAAGTGTATGGGAAGGGGCCTGTGTTGACTGCTGGATTGAATTTTGAGCTTCCCGGTGGCTGATACGCTTCCCTGGTCCTTTACTGGATAGGTGACACAACTGTGCCTCTCTTATGGATGTGTTTTTTAATGATGTTGAGATGCCCCCATGGGCAGCTCTGAGATGCTGAAGCAGAAAAGTGGGGTAGCACAAAGGGAAGGAAGACAGAGGGTGTCTCGTCTGGGGAGGATAGGGTCAAATGTGGGGATCACGAATGGGGCTGATGCAAAGTTTCCACAAAAAGTTTAAAGTATGCGGAGGAGATGATTTGTAGCATAGAGGCTGCTCTGTTCGTATCGGACCAAGCCTTAAATGATATAAATTGACACATCTACACTGACTTCAGTGACTTAGACCAGCTGGAGATATGGCCCAGCATGTGCTCAAGTTCAAAGCCCTTGCTGTTTCACATTTCATTTCCTTTTATTCCAAGTAACCCTGAGCATCAGACAACTTGTGGTTTGCCTGGCAGCAATGCAGTGTTAATTTTTGAAGCAAATGGGTTCTAGGAAGATGTGAACCAGGCTCTGCATTGCTTGTATCTGTGTCTGTGTGTGGCACTTGTACTGAGCAAGCGTCCAGGTGAGACTAGTTTAGCTCTGGTTTTGCAGGGTGATCTTATTCTTCACTGTGAAGAGAAAGGCACCCCGATCTCTGCAGCTCATCTGCAACTTGACTGATGTTGCCACTCTTGTTGCCACAAACCTCTGGCATTTTCACTTAAATTCATTACCAGTAAGCAAAGCCCAGCTCTTCTGTCGCCAGAAACAAGGCTGCCTTTCCCAGCGAGACAAGCCTTTGACTCGCACATGCATCCTCTGGTGGGATAACCTTCTAATATGGTCTTAGTAACCTTCTGAGTCTTAGCATCCGTTCCGATCCTCTTACGTGTATTCTCAATGTCTTCATTGCTGGTTTTCCCCCTTTTCTGGCTTGGCTGGGTTCTGTTCGTGCATTTTTAGTTAGAAGAGCTTCACTGGCTGCACAGAGTCATACACAGTGAGAGATCTTGAAGTCTGCAGCATGAGCTCTGTCTTGCTGTGAGACCTGCTGTTTTCCTAGTCATGCACCTGTGAAGGTGAGATCTGAGCTGTGTCATGAGCTGCAGAAGATAAGTGAGAAGATACTTTATCTAGAAAGAGTGGGATGTAGGGAGAGGACAATGGGGTTGTGGGGGGAAGGTGATGCTAAGAGGTCCTGTTTGTGCGTTCTCTGCCTTGGTCAGAGGGCTCTCCTGTGACTCTGGGTCAATAACGCATGTGATATGATCTGTTTAGGCATGTGCGCACCGCTGGAAAAACATCTACTACGAGACAGAGTACATCCTGCCCCATGGCTTCTGCAACATCATTCCCCCCAACCTCCAGCCCAACGGGAGGAAGCTCTTGCCCTGCTACGAAGGTAAGGAGTGTGGGGGCTGGGAGCGGGGCTCACCTCCCTTGCTGCACCCTGTTTACAGCTGCTGTGTTTTCCCTTTATTTCCAAAGCCATCCGCACTAACGCTCGTTACTGATTTTTTTTTTCCTTTTTGGTTTTTGTTTTTGGTAACATACGGCTGCCTTGGAGCACAGCTGGGGTGGTGGTTGGGTTTTGGATGAAGTTGAGAGAGTAGCACAATGACTGAACGGGTGCTGTGAGTTACTGTGTATGGTCACACTTTACTAGAGGAATAATACGTCTCTGAACTGTGGTTTTGAGACAGCAGCTCTCTCTTCCCTTATGTGAATAATCAGTAGATATTGATCTGAGCTTTGCCTCTCATGCTTTGCTGTGGCACAGAGCAAAAATCCTGAATTACATTGCAATGGGGAACCAATCTGCTCATCTTGTGGAACCACTTTCATTTTTGTGTTGTGATTTCTCAGAGGACTAGAGCGGGAGAAAAAGGGCTGCTTTAACACCTTGCTCACTTTGGGGAACTTCTGCAGCAGTTTATATTAAACTGCTGCTGTGTTTCGGGTGCTGTTTGGATCCTCCGAAGGTCTGGGTTTGGGGTGCACAGAGAGGGAGGGCTCCAGCTCTGAGCAGTGGGTGGCTGTGCCTTGTTGGTTCCGTTCCAAATCCCGAGTGTCAATGTTTTAGTTTTCCAGCTCTCTGGTACATGAGACTTGTATCGTGTTTCCTTGCCTAAAGACTTCAGAGAACAGTGTGGTTTGGGTCTCCTCAGCCAAGAGCAATTAACTAAACCAGAGGCATGAGTGTGTTTTTAGGAAGAAGATAGGATATCTCCTAAGATATCTTGGCCTTCAGAGAAACATTTGGGGGGAAGCACCCTCTTGGTTTCTCCTGTCTGTCCTGAGCATTGTCTTTCCCCTCTTGCTGTAGGAGCCTGAGGAAGCGTGGGAGTTCGGAGGCCAAGACACAGCAGGGTTTGTTGTGGGCAAGACCTCTGATTTTATTTATTTACTTGCTTTTATTCATTTCCCCCCATCCACAGTTGGCAGCAGCCAGCAGCAGGCTTGCTGCTGACATTAGTAAGTGGGAAAGGGATAAGGCAAGGCGGGGGATGTCCCGGCAAGTTTCTCAGCTGCTGGCGAGCGGCTGTGTCCCAGCTCAGCAGCCTGCGAAGCCAGCTCTGTGGCAGAACTGGGTCCGCTCCATGCCTACTCTTTCTCCTGAGACGGCTCTTCACCTTCCTCTGGGCTTTGCTTCGGGACCTGCCACCGCAAACCCATGCACCTTCTGGAGATGGCAGACACTCATGCGTTGGGCATTTCCCAGCCCTGAAATTGGTCATTATTTGAAATGTGAGGGATTTTGTGTCTCTTGACCCAGCTATGCCAGCTGCTTTGCAGCAGAATACAACTAAACTATCTAAGTCTTCCTGTTGTGAGCACTGTCCTGCTGTATTTGTCTGTCTTTTTTTTTTTTTTTTTTTTTTCCTCTCTCCCCCCTCCTGTCAGCAAAATTGGGATAAGGCCTCACACTGAGGTAATGAGCTGCAAATCATCCGATATTAACTTTATGGTCAACATGCACATGCAGTGACGCTGCCGTTGCTACTTCTGAGCCTGTGGCACTGCTCCTGCACTGCCTTAAAAGTGGGTCGCCTGAAGCTGTGGTGGGGAGGTGGTTTCTGGAAGAGATGAACCGCTTGTGTTTTTCTGTGCGTCATGTCTTCGGAGTAAAACTGCTGCTAATCTGACAGGATATTTGCCAGGAATTGCTAGAAAATAGAAATGTGTGGGCCTAGTACATGCAGAGCAGCCAGTGGAAAGTTGGCAGGGTTGGTGCAGTACAATGTTGGCTTAATTTCACTCCATGCTAGAGTGAAAATTGGAGGTTTGGGGCTGATTTTCTCTCCCCCCACCAGACATGAAATCACAAAGTATCACGAGGGATGGCTGCATTTGTTTACTCCTGGATCTTTTAGATTTCAGTAAAATAAGCTCAAAGAGAGAGACAGCTGTGGTACGTCATGCAGAGGGATTCATTGTTTGAGGTTTGCTGTGAAATAAGAATCCAGTCATCCTTGTAACTTTTTTCCTTCACTTTCTGGAAGCAGAAGAAGCAATTCGCCTCCACTGACACTGAGGAACAGCCCAAAGGGGAGAAGTGGCGAGTCTGATAGGGATAATAAGCATGGTGCATAATGCAGCTGAAGTGCTGCTACACCAAGAGCCTCTGCGGCCATTGCCGGGAGGCTGCCAGACCCATAGCTGCAAACCCTGCACCCGGGAGCGTGCCTTTGCCCGCTGAGATCCCAGCATCTCGGCCTTCTCTGGGACTTGCCATGTGTGCACGGGTGCAGGTAGTCGCGTGCTCGTTTCCAGAAGCCCCGTCGTTAGCACAGCTAAGGCAATAAGCCCCGTGAGAGGCTGGTGTGGCTGCATGGTCCACAACCAGAGCTGGCTGTCGCCTAACTGGCGAAGGGTGCAGGCCAGTCGAGTGCACATCAGCAGTCTCCATCCATCTGTGTGTGCGTGTGTGTGTGTGCACGCACCTGGAGACTGATTATTCAGTTGTATAACAAAAGTCTTGTGCCAGAAAGGGAGAGGAGTCTGACCTTGGGACAGACATACTTAATGCATACAGTATGTTTTCTCTCCACATAAAGCAGGCTTAATAATTAAAGATAAAGGAGGAAATGGAATTTTCCTGACTGGATGGTAGTGGTGCAACAACATAGTAGTCTCAATCCATCTTATTCTTGTTCGGCTTCCCTGAAAGGGCTGACAGAAGTCTGGAAGCGATTGAGAGCTAATGAGAACAGCAGCAAGCCTAATAGTTAAATGCAATCTCTCTGAGTAGGAACTAATCTGGTTTATATGAGCTGGATGTCCTTTGTGGAATAGCTGGCTTATGGAGCCACAGTCTTCCAGGCAGTGCTTTCACTTGGTTATTTTTCCCCATAGTTTTAATGGCCTTCCAAAAAAAGGGAGCTGCCTCTTCATTCCCCTGATGCATTCAGTTTGCAAAGAAGAAGGGTGGCTGTGTCTACTGTGAGAAGCAGCCCAGTTGGTGGGGAGAGATGGGGTGGTTTCCTACTCCTCTGCGGTAGGAGTTGGTGGCGGACGTGGGGAAGACTGATGGACCCTTTGGTTAGTAAGTGAGGGGAACAGCACATGCTCACATGCCTCGCCTCCAAAAGGATAAGCAACTTTTCCCACAGGGTCCAGACCACATCTGGTTTTCTGGGAGCCATCAAAACATCCCTGCTTTGTGGTGCAGGCCCACTACCACAATGCTAGGTCAGAAAGATTACTACTGTTGCATCCTAGAGTAGTGAAACACTGTAAGATAGGAAGGAAGAGACTTCCAATGCAAATGATAATTTACTGTAACTGTCCACTTTGCTTCCATCTGTCAAGATGGTAGATACAGGATTTTACTGCACCCTGAAGCTTATGCTATGTTATGGCATTGAAGTTTGCTTAGAGACTTTTAGAGTGGTCTGCTCGGAGAAGAAGTTGAGGAGCATTTACCTTCAGAATCATCACACATCCCAGCTTATCCTTTTTATTTGTATATTGTTTTATCCAATTACTTTTCCTCAGCCTTTCTTTTCTTATAACCTGAGAGCATCACGGCTACAAACCACTACCACCTTCTTCTCTTTTTTGCTTTATGTATTTATTCGTGGCACATCTTCAAAGTCGCAGAGGCAAGACGCCTCTTCCAGACTTGGCCTCATCTTGCTGCTTTGCTATCAGCTGTTGCTGCAGCAGTTAGTTTAGTGTCTTGTGGTCTGTGTAATCGGGGGTGCACAACAGTCTGCAGGCAGACAAGAAAGAATAATAAAGTATAAAAAAGGATCTGTTCATGACAGCAGTTATTGCCTGGAGCTACGCGGAAACTACCGAATCCACTGCATGCGCTGTCTAAGCCTCACGCAAATGTTGCTACTCAGGTGTGCAAGAGTGGTGAGCTGACACAGTAACTGCACAATTTCCTGCTGGTTGGTCATCTCACTGCATTGATGGACGGATGGATGGCAGCGTCGTACAAGTGACAAGCGTCACTAGTGCGCACTGAAGTGGAGAGGAGGTAGAAGCAGTCTTGGTTTTCATGCCTTTTGGGCTCATCTGCTGCTTGGGAGAGGCAGACTGGCTTTAGGGAGGAGGCAGAAGTCTGTGATGCTGGGATGAGACTGTCCAGGACAGGGTGGCTGTGCTGGGCTGTGACCCATGGCTGGAAAGGAGCCCCGCTTGGGCGTGGAGTGGGGTGGGTATGCTGCTGCAGATGGGAGTTAGGTGGGCTGACGAGGAGAAGGGGTGGGTTTGTGCTGAAAGGGTTATGTTGGAATCCAGGAGCCCAGCGTCTGTCCAGGTGAGGCTGCTGGCCCACTGAGGAGGACTGTGTCTGTCTGGATCCCCCTGAAAATGTGCCGATCTCTGCTCTGTGTCAGTGGAGCTTTAAACGCTCAAATAGTCTCAGTGTCTGGGGTGTTTGGGCCTCTGTGCTTCTGTTCCCTCTTGCGAAATGTCACTAAAGCCATTTTTTTCTCTCAGAGGTGTTAGGAAAACAGGTTAATCGGGGCGTGTGATGTTCTCAGACCCCATAATGATGCGATGGAGTCTTGATACCTATAAGGAGGAAAGGACGGTCATTGCTTTGCACCGTCTCTGTGTGCCATGCCACACTACTGTAATTTCTTCCTCTTCTGTAAGCTCCTTTCTTTTTTTTTTTTTTTCTGAGAAGCATTGTCAGGTGTTTATTCAAGTCAAAAAGTTTTGATGTCTTTTCTTCAGTTCACAGAAGCATTTGTTGTATCCAAACTCTGAATTTACTTGAACTGCTGCAATCCCATCTGTCCACTGTTAAAACCAAAGCGTAACTAGTTATTTAAGTGAAATGTAGGGCCATTAGTTTGAGCAGATAGTACTGGCAATATAAGTGACTTAAAAAACACCAAACAACACATAAAGCCATGAACAATGTCTGTGAAAGTATGAGCTTCAGTGGACGTACCAACTTGGTTTATTCTACAACTGTTTAAACCACCAAATCTTTCCCATTCCTTATGCATTGCAGTTAGTAGTAATTCGGTTCATTTAAAAAGTAATTGTTTTTCATTGCCTGACAATGAAAACAATAATGTGTGTGTTTCTGTTCATTCTAACACATATATTGCTGATTTTCATCAGCTGTGTTGTGTCCTCTGATGTTGGGACTCTTGTTTCAAGTTACTCCTAGATCTGAATTTGGTTGTCTTTTTTTTTTTTTTTAAAGTAGGCTAAATTTATATTATAATGAAACAATGCTGTGAATTCGGTAAGCTTTTTGACTTGATATGAGAAACGGTTTAATTTTTGTGCATGTATTGTTTTATCGGAAGAAAATCTGTTTACCCTAAGAAATGAAGCAATTTTGCATGTTTGTTAAACACAACCACGTGAGGCTACACATCCACCCACCACTCTTCAGTAACTGTCTTGTTCCATTGCTAAAGCTGCTACCCTTCCTTCTGCCGCCCTATGATTTTGCATGACCTTGGTTTTTCTTTGCAGCCAAATTCAGGGGATGGCTCGTGGGCGCCTTTGGATGGGGTCTCTCAGGCGCCTGGAGTTATGCGGGGCGGTGGTTCGGAGACCTTCAGGCCTCACCCAAGTCTATGGCAAAGCTGTGATGGCTGGAGAAGCCGCCATCATGCTTGAGGCTTTTAGGTGTTGCTGAATCGTGAAAAAAGTTCTGGAAAGCCTGTTTATAAAAGGAGAGAAGGAGAAATTTGAAAATCCAAAACAAGAAACAAGTTTTGTTTGCCTCCCATCCCGCGCTGAAGCATTGCCCGCAGTCATGTTGTTATTCGCCTGACCTAAATCTTTCACTGCGCAAGTTAAATATCCTATGGCATTTTTCCTCTTTCATTTTAAAGCAAATTGAGCTGTGTGTTTTTTGAAGGAGACACTTAAAGAAACTGTGAGCCAAGTGTAATACAATTTTATAGGGAAATACAACATTTTAAATCCATCAAATTGTCAGCAGGGCCCACTTGCAGCAGTTGGTTACGGGCCTGACACAGAGAGCCATCGAGGCTTGCTCTGAAAAGAAATGTATGCGTAAGAAATCTTCTTTCCTCATGTCCCAGATGATGGGCTCATTTGGCTTTTAAGAGGCCATACCCTGGCCAGGGTTGTGAGTAAGATCTACCAGGGACCATGGTCTCTAGTTCCTACAGGGAAGGTGAGCCCTGTGGTCTCCTGGTGGGCTGGGGGCCTGGCTGGCAGGTCGGGTTGGCCATGGCTGTGCGGACCTGGGGTGGCTTTTCAGGCATCAGCCTGAGCCCCTCTAGCCCTCCATCAAAAAATATATATGCCCTGTAAAGTGGGATTTAAGAAGGCAGTCTCTAAAGCCTTGAGCTCTGGCATTGCAAAAGCTTCCTGCCAAGTTTAGTAGGTAAGGCAGAAGGATACTTCCAGACCTCCAGGGCGACAGTGGCTAGTGGCATTTTGTTTCAAATTACAGTATGTTGAGTGCAAAATCGGGGAGAGGCAAGGTCTGTTCACACTTCAGTACATCATGTGTAGGGAACACCTTGGCTGGAAGTGAAAGCATCTGAATAGGATGGGAATTCAGCTGTAGCGAAGGCAGGGTCTTTAGGACATGCACAGCATTATTGTTCAGGAAATACAGAGGGAGAAACCTTATCTCCCTGGCTCTCTGAATAAAAAAAATGTTCATATCGATAAACAGATTTCTTTTTTTTCCCAGGCAAGGAGTGCCTGGCTCTGTGAGAGACTGTACATGGAGAGCTAGTAATTCAGAGCCCCAGCATTTTCTGAATAGCCGTGAGCAAATATGGGCTTCATTTCTCAGTGGAATTGTTGTCGTGCATTCCCACTAGGAAACCCAAGTGTGCTTCTGGGCCTCCTGCTCTGCTGGGACACACATCTGCTTTGGCAGGACCCTGCCTCAGCCAAGGGTGTTAGGCATTTGATAATTTGTGGATCAAGTCACTGTTCTGCATGGTCTCTCCAATTAAACCTCCCCCCTCTGCAACTGGTATGACCTCAGCAAATTCCTTAAAATCTGAGCATCTTTATGATGTTAGGAAGAGACTATATATAATATATAAAAGGGGAATGGGGTGTGTGTGTCTATATATATATATATATGTATATACACACACATACGATGTTTTGAAAAAATTCTGTGAGAAGGCAGCAGTTTATGATGAATTCCTTTTGTTTTTCAATAAGATAAAATGCAGTTCAAAAGGAATGTGCTTGGTTCCAAAGAGGCAATTTGCTCATTGATTTCATTAAAATTTTTATCATTTAGCAATGAGTTAATCGTGCTTAAAAAAATAATTCACAATTACCATGCTATATGGTGAGTGTTTTTGGAGCCTGAATTGCTGTAATACACAGGAAGTAGCAGTATGCTGAAGCTGGGCACTTGTTATTATGGTAAATATTTGAAAATAATGCTTGGGAACAAACCTGCAAAAGTTCTGATTCAGCTCAAAGTTTCAAATGCTTCTGACCCAGCTCAAAGTTTCAAATGCTCCTAAACTGAAAGTTTTTGGATTAAAGCAGGGTGGAAAGTAATTTTTCTCCCCCACCGCAAACTTAATGTATTTCTAGAAATATTTTTTTCCTCTTCTGCAAAAAGATAAAGTAAAAATTCCTCAGGTTTGATAGGAGAAACAATTGCTACATAAAATACAGAAACAAAAACTGTGGTGATGCTGGTTGGTTCCCCTGTGAACTGGGACCTCTGAGCAGGTGGCTGTGAAAAGCAGCACACCTGAGCATCCCTCAAATGAGACTGTTGTCTGATCACTTAGGAATGCAGCGCCTTCTCCTCACTCGCTGCCTCCCTTCTCGGGGAGAAGGCAGTGAGTGAAGAAATGTTTATGTGGGGGGCTCTGGTGACTGTCATTGTAGGGGAAAATCACTTTGTTTCTCTGAGGTAGTGATGGGCCTGAGGTTTAAACCTCCTAGTGCAGGGTTGGTGGCACGCAGGCATGTGCATCACCTTTTGCTGCCCCCTTTCCAGCTGTGCTGATGTGGTTGTCAGAAGTGGAAGACTTCTGATGCACCTTTACTGGGGTGATGCTGCTGCTGTTAT
This sequence comes from Astur gentilis, assembly GCF_929443795.1. Lineage (NCBI taxonomy): Eukaryota > Metazoa > Chordata > Aves > Accipitriformes > Accipitridae > Astur > Astur gentilis. The sequence continues at coordinate 2,905,254 of NC_064893.1, read as the reverse complement.
CATGTTACTGTGATACTGCTTGTTTAGCATCTCTCTTGGCAGCACGCTGGCTGTCCCCCTGGTTTCAGGCCCCTTGCTTTAACCCCTGACGTGGGCGAGGATGCTGCCATGGTGCACATTGGTGGCAGATCCGTTGATAAACCCAGGAGCCCTGCGTGCTGGTGTCTCTCCAGGCTGTGCATGTGGCAATGCAGATGGCTCAGGTAGAGAGCGTGTGCCATGCCAGGGATGACCATGGTTTGTTTTCTTCTCTTCTCCCATCCAGAGTACAAGAAGAAGTACGGAGAGGAGCATGGCTCATGCCAGGCAGGGATCGCAGGCTTCTTCACTGAGGTGAGCAGGAGTGTACACACGAAGGGATGGGGTTGATGAGCGGCTCTCCTGCTGCATGCCCCAGGAGGGGACTCCCGAGCACGGCTTGGACAGCGGGCTGAGAGCTGGGCATGGTCCCTTCCTGTCAGCAAACACCCTCCTGCCTCGTACAGCCTCCCGGGTACCTGCATCTTGCACCCCTGCCCAGTGGTTTGTATGTAGGTGTATATGTCTCTCAAGGTCTGTGAACAAGAATGAATGAATTGACTCTGGGAAATGCCCTCAGGGAATGTTTTTATTCTGTACATCCCAAAACTTGCATAGAGATATTTCTGTGTCTAACATTAGCACTTTACTTTAAGTGATCATGTAAAACAGTCCTCCCTGAACGGTTTTGTTTATGTATGTGTACATGTGAGCATATGTACGTATGTGAATATCTGTATGCGCATACATATATGTACATAAGATAAACTGCTTCAGTTCTTTATTGCAAAAAGATGGAGAAAAAATAGCGTGGTAAAATACATGCTCCAGAGCTGTTCTAAATACTGGAGCATGTTCTTTCCTTGACAGAAGTCTATCAGCCATGTTTTAGTTATGTCAAGGATGAATTTGTTCCCTTATATATGAATTGATGAGGTTTTGTAACATTTCAGGGTTGGTTTTTGGGGTTTTTTTGTTTGTTTGTTTGTTGTTGTTTTGTTTTGCTGGGTTTGTTTGTTTGTTTGTTTTAAAAAGCTATTTCAGTGTCAGGCTCCTCGTTACTGTCATGTCAAGTATATACTCACTCCTAATTATATATGCAGTAATTTGCAGAATTTATTGTCCAGGCTGATAAAAGCAGAATAAAGGTGTCATCTCTGAAATGGCAGAAGGTGATTTCCGAGTAAACTGGGATGGCAGGCAACGTTGCTACAGTGGCAGTCTTGATAACTGGATGTTCAGCCAGCAGCAGCTGTTTCCTGGCTTGTCTGCTCTTTCCAGCCTATTTTTGTTCCCATGCTTTAAATCCTTCTTTGCTACCCTAGTTCAAAAGATATCTTTGAACTTTCATTGCTTCAGCCTGATGGCAGCTCACTGAGCAGGAAACACAGATAAATGGCTTTTTGGGTCAAACAGGCAAGCCCCTACCATATATTCAGTGCTGCTGATGGTAGTCATTCCTGCCGGTAAATGATCCCTTGACCTCAAGGGCATGGCCCCTCCCAAGGAAAAAAAGCTGTTGCCAAGCATATCCTGCTCTTTGGTAGGGTTTGCAATCCTGTCTCCATCGTCTTATTAGAAAAATCCCTTGTTTAACATATTGCCCCAACTGGAACTGGTCACCTGAAAGGGATCCCAGGCGTGGGACCGTTTTCCCACAAGGATGGAGTCCACCCGTGGCCTTGCATTGAACGGAGATATGAGGCAAAGCAGCTGTCATCCTGTCTTCCCCAGGGATAGAGAACTTACCTAGGGTCAATGCTCCCCAGGCTTAATTTGGTCCCTTGCTGGAGGTATTTAAAACCACATCCAGGAGTAAGGTTTCCCCACAGGGATGCTGAATGTTTTGGGGCAACGTTTTCTCAGTCTCTCTTGCATGCAAATGTACCTAGGATTTTGATTCAAAAGCGTTATCCATGAGCATCTGCCTTTGAATGCTGGATCAAACTTTGCCTGATTTCTAGCCTTTTAAAACCCTGAATCATGCTGGGTGTCTCTAATGAAATTGAACCAGATTGTCTCTCAAAGAGCAGAGCATATCTGAGGACAGAACAAGGCAAAATGTTCCAACCATGACATAACACACACCCTGGTTTTTGAGTGCATGGCAGCTCTTTAGCTTCAGAGTAGTAAAATCAAAATCCTTTGTGCTGTGTTCGTCATGACACAGATTGGTGTAGCATGTCAGCCAGCACTGGGGCACAGTCTGTAGCTGAGTGGTGGGTCTGGGTGGGCTGGCACTCTTCTGCCACTTGGTGAAGGTCTTCTGAAGGATGGTTGGGAAAGGCAGCAGGCATATAGAGATTTTTGGGAGGACTGTGTTGTCAGGGATAAGGTTGATGGTTAGTAAGGGCAAAGAAGGTCTTCCATTGAAGTGGCAGAACAGTGAGCAGAAGTGGGCCATAAAAGGGGAGACCATGTGTCTCTAGGGTGTGTGCAGTGACCTCAATGCTTGGGAAGAAGGATACTATCTACATGCACGCAGAATAGAGATTGTTATAGATGGACTTACAATTGGTGTTTTAAGTTAATATTCTGTCCCTTCTCTGTTACTGTGTAAAGCATGAATTTTTGTCCAGTTTTGATACTTATTTTTTTCCCCATCCTTTCCCCCATACCCTTCTGTTTTTCCTGTTGCAGGAGTTGGTCATCATGGGGGCACCAGGATCTTATTATTGGACAGGAACTGTCAAAGTATTGAATCTCACTGACAACACATATTACAAGCTGAACGATGATGCTGTGATAGCCAGACGGTACACATACCTTGGTAAGCAGCTCTCTGGTGCTCACTGTGAGAATGGATCAGTCCAACAACATATTTCAAGGCTTTGATGCTATAAAGTTAATACTGATTTTTTTTTTTTTTTTTTTTTTGATGGCGTAGAGTATTTCTATGAAAAGCGTGAAAGGAAAAACATCTGAATTAAAGGGTTATCTGCCTGGAAAGAAATATAAGCAAATAAGCAGCCAGAATATTCCACTTTTGTTTGCGTGTTTTAAAAAAAAAGTTGCTGTAATTTTTTTGGACTAATACAGAAAATGCATTTTGACTGAAAAGCAAGTTGGATGGTAATGGGCCTCCTACATTCCTGCTTTTGCCTGTGACGGACAAATTATTTGTTGTTGGTTAGGCTCCACGTGTGCTTATACCTGTCTTTAAAATGGGTACAACACATAATTACAGACTGTATATTGCAGATACAAATTTATTTCAACAAAAATTTCACCATATAAATGAGTCATTGGCAGCAGAAGGAAGTTGTGAAAGGATTGGCTGTAGGTTTGAGTACATCTTTAACTCAGTTGGGTTTACTTGCTCTAAAACCAGCTAATGTCCCCAAAATATTTAAAGGTTTCCACCTAGTCCCAAGTGCCTAAGACTGTTGAGACCTAGAAGGCATTTCAGTCAGTAGTTTGATATTGTTTGACTAAAGACTCGCACTGGCCTCGCTTTTTCCCCTTAACCTTTAGTCTTTGAAAAAATACCACTTGGAAGATGCTGCTTGGTGATAGCTAAATGAGAAGTGTATATATACATATTTAAGGACATAAACAGATTTTGCAACTGCTAGACGTGAATTATAGTATTCGCCATGTAGACAAGAGCCTCAATAATTTACAGCAGAAGTGCAAGGCAAATCCCAGGCTGTCTTGGAAGGAAAGCACTCTTCTTTAGTTATTGTATATCATTTTAATATATCAAATAAGACTGAATCTTTGATCTCCTTTCAAATACACTCCTTCTTGTTTTGATCTATCCTCCCATTTTCCTTCTTGCCTAAACAAAAATCTTTTTAAGCCATTAACTTCTCTGACCTCTTTGCCTACTCTCCTCTGCTCTGCCCCCCTTGACCAAAAAGGCACGTAATTTTCCAAGACTTCCTGGGCAGTGATTTTGGCCAAAGGAGGATGCTTCTGTCTGGTCAATGTGGGACTGTTGCTCTTTGACATGATACTTCCTCTGCAGCAGTGTGGTCTGTTTACTCTGTTTCTGTGTGCCTGCTCCTGTTTTACCCACTTCCCTTTCTGGACTCATGGTTACCAGACTGCTCCCTGTACCTGCTTCATGTGTGCCTCGTTCAGCTTCGCACACACCTTTCTTCTCTCAGCTTGTGGAAGAGCACTGGAGGGCATACTGTCACTTCCCATCGCTTTGAGCTTTTGAGCAGAATATTGGTGCATCCTGAGCAGGATGGTTGTTAACACTAACAATGTGTAGCCCAGGAGGAGCAGTGAAACCCGATGAGCCTGATCCAGCTGGCTGACCTGTTTCTCAGGCTCTTCCCTTTCATGATTATTTGTTTATTTGTGTTCTCTCTCCTCTCCCACGCCACCCCATCTCCCGCTCAGGATATGCAGTGACAGCAGGTCATTTCTCTCAGCCGACTACCACTGACGTTGTAGGAGGAGCTCCCCAGGATGGAGGCATCGGAAAGGTGTGGCTTTTTGTCAAACAATAATGTGGTCAGATGCAACGGGGCAAAAAAGTAATACTGATGCAGTTCCCATGTGTCTGAGAAGCCAAGAGATTTTTGCCTACAGGGTGGTTTTGGAGCACTGAGCAGGGGAGAGGTGAGATAGTTTGATGAAGTCATCAAATTTTCTTGACCTGTCCCTCTTGGTGCCTCACATCCCTCACCCCTCTCTTTCCTCTCTCTCCCACTCAATCCTTACAATAGTTATATTAACGAGACACAGGTAACATTTCTTTCACACTGCTTTTGTTTAGGATTTGTAACATATAGGTATCCCTTAAACCTTGCCTGGAAATGACAAAACTTGGAAAAAAGAATTTGTCTTATGCTTGTTTTCTTCATACATTTGACTGTTTCAGTATTTACTTCAGGTTAGTATCTCCCTTAACATGAAAAGCCATTTACTATGCAATTTGATGTCCGTCTTAAAACTTTGTAATGTTTAGTGGATTAGAATCTGGGTTTCTGCCAGCTTTACTTAGAAGTGTTGGTGATAGTCTCTTGAGAAGGGAAAAAAAAAAGGGGGGGGTGTTCCTGTAGGCATACGTATGTTCGATGTCCCAAAGATGTAAGCCAGTGAATGGCTAGATGGAAATGGCTGGTGAGTTAGGTGTACCTGATGGTCCTGTGCCGAGTGCCTGTCTGCTATCAGGGGAGCTGGTTGAGGGTGAGTGCTGTGACTCTTATATACTTCTGAACCAAAGGTAGAAAAGTGGGAATGGGGAGAGGGAGGGAAGGGATGTAAAGAATCCACTTTTGTCCCTCTTTCTTCAAAATCCAATCCTTTCAGAACCTGCTGCCACCGTGTGCTTGAGCAGAGATGTCCTGCAGCCCCCTTTCCATCTTCCTCCCTCTGCCCTTCATGCTTTATAGGGACATGAGTTATAGCTGAGTCATAACAGTAAGGATTAAAAGGTCTCCACTACCAGGAACACTATCCCTTGGTTTAGGCAGATTATTTTGGGTAGTAACCATGTCTCAGGGGTAGCAGCACAAGTGGGGAAAACGGAATAAAAGTAGAGGATGAACTTTGTACGTATACCTCACCTGGCTTGACTAGGACATATGGGATATAGCAGCAGCACAGTTGCTACTGAGAGGACGTGTGCATGGGAAAGACATAGTTTCCTTATCCTAGGTGCCATGTTATGGCAGCTCCAATGCACCTTCCTTCCAACCTGTTTTCTCTGTGGAAAAGATTTAATTTCTGTACAAGGAGGGGGAAAAAACCAGCTGCTAACATGAGATCCATGAGAAAGCAGCTGGCCCAGTAGTGTACAGGCTACTGCTTTAGTTGCAAAAGCTCCTGTTATTCTCCCCTGGCATGGTATGTGGGTAGCAGGAACACATGGCAAAGGAGCAGTAAGAGGTATTGAGTACAGGTTGTTACGCTGAGCAGTCGTGTTGTGCTTTCCACACTCTCCAATAAGCTAATCCTTTTTACTTCCCTGATAGAAAGTGATTAGCATTGTCACACCCTTTTCACTGAAGGTAGAGCCAAGATACCTAATGAGACAGAGTAATATTTCCCAAGTCACCAAGGGTGTCATTAGTTAAGACTGGGTTTGAAGTTGTGACACCTGGCAAGCTGCTTTTGCTGCTAAACGTGCCGCTGCAAAACCTAGGGAGTCCTTTATAGCTAGAGCAATTGTCTACAGTAAATCTGTGCTGTGTTCTGAGCTGAAAACAGCTTTGAACTCTGTCTCACCAAGTATTAATAACTTGACACATATTCAACTATGTCAAGTGCTTGGCTCCGCCACGTGGCCTTGGAAGTAAGGGATCCTCTGTCCTGCAAGCTGCAGGAGCACCTGCTAGGAGGGAGCCTGTCAAGTGCTGGAGGAGTCTCAAAGGCTGACTGAGTCAGCCGTTCTGCCAAAGGGAGTCCCTTTCTACAAGCCATGCATTTTAGGTCTTAAATTTTGGTACAAGGTCCATTATTGAACTCGTATCAAAAATTTATCCCTGAGAGTTCCTGGTTAAACAGTTTCTCCTGTGGAAACAAGCAACGAGTGGACTACATCTGAATAGTTTTCTGATTTACAGGTTGTTTCAGACAGAAACAGTGCAAATGTCTTGGGCGGTCTGATTGGGATTTCTACTCTGATCTTTGCTAAAGCATCGTGAGGTTTGCAGCGCAGTATGTGCAGGCACATGTCCTTGAGAAGGGAAGGCTGGGTAAGGGAAGGGGAGCAGGGTTATGCCTTTTCAGCCTTTTGCCCTGCTCATTTCCAGGCAGTCTCCAGATGCCACTTGTTTGAGAGTTGGAAAGTTCCTTTACTAGGTGCTTTTAAATACTCACATGTGCACATACACACATGCACACCAAAAAAAGTAGGTGACAAGATACTATTCAAGCATTTCTCATAAGAGCCCTGTGATTCATCAGAAAAATGAGGAACTCTATCTTTTGTCCTTTAAAAGAAGACTGAGCAATAAGGTGGTCATGAAATTGGATCTTGGCAATAGTCATGGCCATGATCATGATTTAGATATTATTTAGGAAGCATCAATGCTGTACCATTATGTGCTTCATAGTTAGTATTGGTTAACTTTTTTTCTTTTTTCACTTTTCAGGTTTATATTTTCAGAACAGACAGACGATCAGGCTCTCTAGTAAAGATTTTCCAGGCTTCAGGAAAAAAGGTGAGCTTTTATGTATGCGTGTTTTCTTTTAAGGGATGGAGAAGTGGGAAATAATGGCAGGGTCACCTCAGAGCATCACTTTCATTCCACTGCTTCATGAGTTGTCAGGCAAATTCTGCTTCTTTTTACCTCCCAGAAGACCTAAACCTGTTGTACAGACTGGCTGTATACCCTTTCTCCTGTAGCAGTCGTGACTGCAAAGTCTGCTCAGTGCCCATGTGACTGAAATTAAAGGTCCTGCTGAAAAATCTACTAGTGGGTCTCTTTAGCATTATGCAACTGTAGCAGCGCCTTCTGAGATGTGGGAAGTGGGGTGCCAGGTGAGCCTTGATGCACATTTCCTCTTAGTAGATGTTACTGGGAGATGTGGGTAGCCTGGAGCTTAGTTTAATACACAAAGCCCCAGTCTGTTTTTCTGTGTCCTGATGTGATGGGGGGATATTACAGTTATGCTGTCATGTGGGGGAGCAGCTTCGTTACTTCGAGATGACGATTTCACTCTTCCCACCATGAATCAGTCCTGCGTTTTGCTCTTAGGACTGGTGTCTTAGAGCTGAACCACACCACACCACCGCTGCCCCCCCCCCTGAAATTTAGTGAATGCTAGCGAGATCCAGCTCCCCTCATGCGCTGTTGTGTTTAAGTGGGGAACAGCTTGTGTTCTTTACTGGTGGCTTGCTGGAGATATGTTGCAGGGGAAATGAAGTGGACAATATGTCTAACTATAGGTAACAACAAAAAGATGTCTTATTTCAAATACTGCAGTGAGGAAACAATAGCCCTTACCTGGGGTTGCCTGTGCTCTCCTGGAAGGAGAGGAAATACAGAAGAAAAAGGTTACTGGTGGCTTCTGGCTCTAGGAAGACATGACACCCTCAGAAGGTTCTGAAGTGTCTGATGGTATCGAGTTAGGAGTGTTAGCATGTTTTGCTATTTTTTCCCATCAAAACACAGCTGCAGTCTTTAAAAACATGCCTGGTATAGGGGAAAACTGCAAGTGTGTGTAGATGGATGGTGTGACTTGTATTTTAGGGCCTCTCCAAAATTTGTCTTTCTCTGCGCTAGCAGAATTGCAGACATCTTGAAAGGAAAAGACCTCCCAGTTCATCCAGGGCACCTCCTGTGTTTGATTGCTTCCTGTTAATTTCTTTCCCTGTTGACTTTTAAATGTCCCTAAGGATGTGTTCCTGGAGAACTATTCCTCAGCCTGATAAACTATCAGGAAGTTTCCAGATCTCAGCCAAAACTTTCCTTTTTCAATTTAATTGTGTTATTCTTGTATATAACTTAACTAATAAAATATTTACATCCTACAAGTACTTCTAGGCTGTCATCTCCTCTTTCCCCATTAGCATCTGTCTTCTACAAATTCTCTAAAATCCAAATGATAATTTTATTTTAAAGAGAAGGCTGTCCTAAATCACCCTTTCTTTGTTTTGTCATTGAAATATAACCAGACATGCTCAGCAATGAGCATTGCCTCAAAATGAGTTCTCACAGAATGCTGCGTCCTTCCCAGTGGTGTGAAAGTTCATTGCTCTGACATTCTTACTAGACAGACATTAAAAGCAGGCCAGTTTCTTCCTTCCCTATTTTATTGCTGGAGGCTGAACTAGGAAATCGGATGCAGACAAGAAAAAAAGAAAATGCGGTGCCTTGTTAAAAACGTTAAGTGCACAAACTTCAGGTTCTCACAGCATCATGAACTCACCCACGCTGCAGACGTACCATGTTGCAGTTAAGTAAATAATAGCCTTTCCCTGAAAACTGCCTGAATACATAGTGAAATGCTTTTCATAACTTTCGCTCCTTACCCAAGAGAAATTTGTTTTAAAACCTTAGTGGATTAAAAAAGAATAAACAAATAAAAAATCCACAAGGGAACTTAAGCTACAAAATAACTGGAATCAAATGATGTTTGAGGTCTGACCTTAAACCCACACAAACACAAAAATCTGAATTACAAACTGAAACTCTATCCTTAACTCACCCCGCTATATTTAGCAGCTTTTAAATCTTATGCACTGCATGGAATAGAGTTGCTACTGCCCATCTCTTAGCATGCCCAGGAGCTCTGGCTCATGCACCTAAACTTACTAGGCATGGAAGGCTGTGGGTCAGAGATCTCTGATGTAAAAGCATGCGGGAAATGTGATTCATTCTTTTTAACCTAAATAATTATTTCTGTAACCACAATTTTTCCTACTATGTAAACAGCTCTCAATTTCAAATAAGAAGTGGTATCTTTTAATTTTTCCTTTGGAAGTTGCTTTTAATTTTGAGACTATGGTTTGTAGTTGGTCTCAAAGAGTATGCCTTGTGGTACCTAAGCAGAAGTGGATGAAGTAAGGGTGGAACATCATTCTTGGTTTTGGTTTCCTTTTTGTGTTTAAATGTGTTTTGAAATTCGTAATGTGGGTGCCAGCTGGGAGATTGTTACCATTTAATGTTAACCTGTATAAAAAATTATGTAATGAGATTAATGTATTTCTTAAATTTAAGCAATTAAGATTTATCAAGCAATAATAACTGGAGACTGAAAGTGGCTTAGGTTTTTTGTGTATCAACTGAAAAGCTTTTATTGAAAGTCGTCTTTCTGTGTCAACTCGGCTGCCTGTACCTGAGAGGAAAGGCTGTGATCAAAACCCACAACCAGTACTGCTATTTGAAGGTGACTGATACAAATAGATACAAATAGAGCAGGGGAAGATAGGCCACAATCAAGAGGTAATTTTAGATGCCTCTTTTTCATGGATACCCTACCCCTTGCCTATTTTTCTTTTTTTATTTTCTTTATTTCTTTAAGGTATCCCCAGAAGATCTGTGGTACCCAACTTGAAGTCTCTTTAGGAAGTCTGGCACTGGGCATGAGTAATTACTAGCCAGGTCTTGGTTTGGGAAACTTATTTCACCCCTCTCTGATTTTAAGCATTTGACAAGTGAAAGCTAGTCTAAGAAAGCTCTTTAGTGCCTCACTGAAGCATGTCCCAGGGTATAAATTTTATTCTGTTGGTAAATTATCCAAGCTGATACACTGTACAGTAAAGCGTTTAATTCCTGCCAGAATTATCCCCTAAGCTTTCTCTGTAGGAGTGCTTGTGAGTGATAAAGCAGCAAGTCATCATTTGAAATAAAAAAAAAAAAAAAAAAAAAAAAAAAAAAGGCAAATGCCTAAATGACTTCCTCCTGTGTGTGGGCAGATACTGAATGCTTTGTTGTGACTCGGCTTGGTTACAGATGGGCTCTTACTTTGGCTCCTCCTTATGTGCAGTTGATCTGAACTCTGACGGGTTGTCAGACCTGCTGGTCGGAGCACCTATGTTTTCTGAGATCAGAGATGAGGGTCAAGTCACAGTCTATATCAACAGAGGAAACGTGAGTATGTACAGGAGATGACTTGGTAAGGGATGAGGCCGTGGGTCTGGGCAGGGTAGTGCTAATGTCCTTCCAGCACTGCATGGTGAAACTCGATGTCTCAAATAGAGGGGCTCTGGATGTCTCTAGCAGAGCATGAAGTCACGGAAAACTCATCTGGTATCATGGTTTCCCAGACACCAGCCCACATTCATCACAGAGCTGTGAATCTTTCGAGGAGGTCTGGGAAAGTTTCTGGTTTTATGTAAAAACTTGGTGGTATTTGTGGCTTCACATGAATTTGATGCCAAAACCAAGTAAGAGTCAGCAGCTTTGGCTGAGTGTTTTGGGTAGTCACTAGGACCTACAAATTAGATCACAAATGTCTGGGGATTTAGAAGACCTTGTGAAGAGAAACCAGAGATTGAAATCATGTTGTATTTGCATTATGCCCCATGTATAGACTTTAGGGGAAGTTCTTATCAGCCGATGCCATTGGATTTCATGTGATCCAACAACAGTCTTGGAAAAGTCTGAACTTTCTTGCTTTGGCAAAACAAGATCATTCTTATGTTGTATTTATAGGAAAACAATGGTTGTTTACATATTATTAAATATTTGATATTCAGATCCCAAACCTGCTGTCTCAAAGGAGGAGTTGTTATGGACTAAAATGAAATTGTTTTTCTTCATCAGTATTTTGTGGGCTTTAATGTATGGATTTTGTTTATGCTAAACTTAACATTCACCACAAGTCCTATAGGCAGCATTTGGGAGACTTCAGAATTGCTTTTCGTGTAAGTTTAATCACTCCTCCTTTAAATGAGCTTTACTTTATCAGTCTGATCCACAGGCTGTCCCACTTACATTGCAGTGTTGCTGCTGGGTCCTCAGGATAGGGTCCAGAATGCCAAGCAGATAATAGCCAACATTTCCTGCTCACAGTGAGAGTATGCATGAGTTAAGTTTTATTTTTTTATAAAACAGTCGAGAACCTAGTGGGGTTTTCTTATACTCCTGCTTCAAGAATTACTTGCAGGAGCAATAGCTTGCAGGATTGTGGGTTTTATTTTGGTGTTTGGACATTTTAAACTTTGTTTCATTCTGCAAGCACCATTGCTTAAGAGGTCATTGCAGTGGATCAGAGAAAACTGCATACAACTGCATACAAGCATGTGTAGTGATGCTGGATTTAATACACGTATATTTTGCCCTTTCCTGTGAGGACTGCAAAGAAGTGAGTTGCACATACAGGCCTGCCTGTCTCCTCTCTGTTGTGTTTCAATTTCATTATGTGGGATTTTCTTAAAGTCAGCAGCTCCCCGCAGCCAAGAAAAAGATTTTATTACATGTTCCAGAGGGCAGCTTACTCTCATTCACAAAGCAAGCAAAAAACAAAACAAAACAACCCTTGAGGTGGGTACAGAGTTGGATTGCGTAACTAAATTTTGTTTTCTTGTGGAAATGTTTCTTTCCCCTTGAGGGAAGGCTGCAAGAAACTAAAGCTTATGTATCTGACCAGAAAGTGGGTGGGCAAGAAATACCAGATCCATATAAGGCTTCTCATGGCATAGGAGTACAAAGCTACTTTATTCTGAACTTTCCTCTGTCTCTTTATTGCATTAAGTCCCTTTCCTTATTCTTCATTTCAGAAGGCTTTTTGGGGACTTTGCTTTAATCCTTCTGTCCAATACTTAAAAAGTTTTCAAATCCAGTTGCCCAAATGTTCTTTGCTTAGGGGAAAATTCCTCTTAACTCACTGGGGTTTAGCTGGATAAGCCTTGACTGAGGATTTCACTCCTCGGATGTAATCTGCCAGTAGAGCAAGCTCTGGGCTGTTACATTTTAGGCATCGGAAGCCTTCATGAGCTGCCCAAGCCCTGTGACTGCATTTAGTTACATCACTGAGTTATCCTTTAGTTAATTTAGCATTTTAGTTATATCACTCATGTGCTCCTCCCCCCCCAAACTAAAAGAGAGAAGATGGTTAAAAAACCAAATAAATTAGATTTTTGGTGCCCAGGCGATCTGTGTGCAGTGAGGATGAGAGTCAGACTGCAGCCCTGCCCCTGGTGCTACCAGCAGCTCCCATGGGGAGAGCTCACCTCATCCAGGGCTCACACCATTTCCCTGACCCTGTTTTATTTCCTACTTGCTAGGGAGTGCTGGAAGAGCAGCTTGTCCTGGATGGTGATAGCACATACAACGCACACTTTGGGGAGAGCATGGCCGCCCTTGGCGACATCGATGATGATGGCTTCTCAGGTCAGTGCCGTTTCCTCCTGGGCCATTTCCCTGGAAATACCAGCGGGGCTGGCAGCACTGCCAGTCTCCTTCCATGGCTGGGTGCCATGTGGCATCTATTGCTCCTGTGGACCCAGCCAGCACCTGGGCTTGTGCTAAATACACTTGTGTGGGATTTGTCTGCTAGAGCCTTTTGTAGCCGATTGTCCTTGATGTGCGTTTAGTCCGTGGCCAAGCAACTTGCATGCCAGTCTCATTAACATTGCTTTACTTTCCTTGCTCTTGCATTTTATTTTTCGTGTATGATTTATGAAAAGCTTTAGATACCCATGCCCCAAACAAAACAGAAACCTATGTCTGACTTCTTCTTTCCCGTTTCCTTATGTCTTCAAGCCTTTCCAGTTTTGTTGACATAATCACGTTTTCTTATCATGAAGTGTAATTAAGAAGTAGCTTCTTGCTCCTGATAGCATGTACTCTATTAATAATTTCTCTCCTTTGCTTTATTCTACCCCTGCTCCTTTTGCAGGCTGCTCAGTGTGAGGCCCCATGCTGTGATAGCAATAGGTGAGAGCGAAGTGTTGAGGCTGGCACCTTTTCTGCCCTAATTTCTGGCAGCGCAGATTAAGGACTTCCAAACAAAGGCTGACTTAGTCTGTGCCTGGATTTAGGCCGCTCAGGGCATGTTATTCCATTAAGTAAGCTTAACCCAACCTCATTGCAGGTTGCCTTGCTCTTCCTCTGCACTTGGACATGCATTTTTGTGTTCTTGCTGCTGCTTGTGGGTCAGTTGTGGTGATGGAGAGACTGCAGGGTTGTATCAGTCCATGGATATGAAGCCATTTGGAAGAGTTTAGTTTTAGCAGCTGTGTAGTCACTAGAGCTAACTAGGAGAGCAGAGTGGGAGGTGGGATCACTCTTTCTGCAGGAGTTTGCATCTAAATTGGATCAAATGTAATTTGAAAGTGCACCCTCAGCAGCCTTTTTTTCTTCCTGCCTGTCTATTTTATATACCCAGCCTCACTTTGGAGCCTTGAATTTTCAAGCAAACTTAATGTAGTGCTATAATAAATGTTTTGCCAATGCTGTCTTGGGTCACAAAACTGATGTTCCGCTGGGTTGGAGATGTTTATACGAAAGGATTCTAAATTAAATTTTTTCAGCATGGTTGCTGGTTAATAAACACATTTTCATAACAAGCACATGCTTCTAATTAGGCACAACATAGCCACATGCATGTACAAATTCATATACATTTGTGTGTTTTAAGTTTATCTTAACAGGAGCTCTTCGTTAATTCAAACAAGTTCCTTCTAGCCAGGTTCATATGAGCCGCTGATCATCTTCATTATGGGGAGCTATTTTCCTATGGATTGCTGGCTTCTGAAATTGCGAAAAAGTTGGATTAATAGAATGGGTTGTGAAATGTTTATAATCCGTACTGTTTTACAGATGTTGCCATTGGAGCGCCTAAGGAGGATAACTACATAGGAGCAGTGTACATTTACCATGGGGATGCCAATGGTATTGTACCTCAGTACTCTATGGTATGTGACACTATCGTTTATGATACCGATCTGAAGTCACTTTCACAGGGCCTGCAGAAATAAGCCATATGTAGGAGTCCCTTTGTAGGTGGCCTCATCATAGCCCTACATTGTTTTCTCAGTCCCGGTTTGAACATGGCTTCTCCCAAAGTTTGTCCATATCTATGTTGTTGGGTAAAATGATGTTAGGAGATATTTTCCACTGCCTTTTGTTACAGTTATCAGCTGTAGCTTCCTTCTTGAAGCAAATGAAGGCTTGGGGTTTGAATGTCAGTTTTTAGAGATAGTACTGCAGAGGAGAAATTAAAACCCTGGAGGGGCTGAGCGTACAAATTATGGAGAAGCCAGTGGGGAGCTGGGAGGTTGCACTCTCCTCCTGCAGAAACAGGCTTAGCGAGGAAGAAGAGGTACTAAGTTTTCTTTTGTACCCCGCAGAAATCTCTTTACCCATTTTGTTGGCACTGTCCTTGTGATGTGGCAATTTATCACATGGCTTTTCTTGGGTGCCGTTCCCCCTGACCATTATTATGAAATAAAATCTCAGCTAGGATATGCTATAGCATCTTGTGCAGAGATGACACAGTGCAATTTAGCTACTGTAGCCAGGCAGTAGAGAAGACAAATTTATGCTCATGCTGCCGAACATGTGTCCCCTAGTCTCTGTCTAGCACATTTCTTTTTTCAGAGAGCCTGAATCTTCCCTCCCTTCATGTGTTTGAAGTTCTGGTTGTTTTGTTGCTGGGTGGGATCCTTCACAGTAAATCAGTTTAAGCAGAATTAAAGAGTTTAGTGGTTATATTGGAGACTCTTCTAACAGACCATAGAAGTTTAGTCCTTTTTCTTTTTACCATGTATATGCCATGCACTGCTTTTTAGAAAAAAGGAAGTTAAATTACTCTTTATGAAGACTTCTAAAATGCACTAATGTGTGGCATGTGGAGGATTCTGCCTGTTTCTTGCTGAGAGCCACTGGTTGGGAGGTTCTTCTCTGGCTGTTGAAAAGCATGGAGCTCTCCAGCTCTTGCTGAAAAGGATCAGATTTTTTTTTTTTTTTTGATCATTCATGGGAAAATTTTACATTTTTGAAAGAGGACAGATCAGCAGGGTGGGAAGCAAAACATCCTGCTTGTGATCTCTCCCTCCTCATTAGAGCAAGGCCAGCAGACATGGCGTGTGCCACTCTGCTTGGTCAGTGGGACAAAGCCCAGCTCAAGAGGGAGGCAGGGTACTGTGGTCATTGACTCTTGATACCATTCCTATCGTTGTCCCATGTCCTGAGGCAGCCAAATGGGCATCACTTACAGGCAGTGTCTCTCTGAATCTTCCCAGAGTCTGCTGCAGGGCACCAGACATACCACCAGTTCATCTCCCCCTTGTAACCAAAAAAACTGTGTAACAACTTCAGCTCTTTACTTACCTGCCCTGGATTTGAACCCAGAGGTGAAAGACTTTTTGTTATCTTCTTGCTATATCCCTGAGCCATGTCATGGAGCCCAGAGCCGTGCCCTGGATTTCCATTTTTAAAGAAGCTGAGAGAGGTGGAGGGGGAGCCTGCAGGGTATATGTTTTCACCTGTTTCATTTTGTTAGCTTCCTCCTCACCCCTTTTCTTCATTTAAATCTCTGATCAATGTCATTCCCTCACATCCCTTCAGCACCTTTAGTGGTGGCTATGAGCAGAAGCAGCTTAATTGGCTTTGTGGCCTGCTGTTTTCATTCATGGCACTTAAAAGCAGAGTAGCATTATACCTCTGCCTTCTAGGCTGTAATAGCCTGCAGATGTCCTCTGGGAAGTTTGCAGGCGGGATTTACCACCCTAGCTGGGACACCACCCCCCCCCACCCCCCCCCCCCCCAAAAAATGTGATACAAGTGTAATGTGGGAACGAAGTTACTTCCAGTTTTCTTAATCTTATCTGCCCGTGAGTAGGAAAAGGAGATCTGTACACAGCGAAGCACTGGTTTCCCTTTAAACTGGCTGTCAGGACTGCAGGATATCTTTCTTCCCTTCAACTTGTGGGGTTTTTTCCATGAATTTCCTGTCTGACCTTTTGTTCAATATTATGTCCTTTTATGGGAGGGTCAGGAAAAGCTGGTCGCATGTCACATGCTGTGAAGCACCACCAACAGCCTCAAAATTACCTTGTGGGGTAGGTTTCCTCTATGTAACTTCTGCATTCAGATGTTGGTTTGAGTTCAGGTCTTCCATTGGTGGCCCAGCAAAATGAATGAGGGCTGGGAGACATCTGATTGCTTTCTTAGAAAATGAGATTTTGATATATTAATTTGCTTCAGACAAAGGCATTTAGAATTCAAAATGTTTAGAGAAAGTTTTTGTGTTAGTAATTAAAAAAAAAAAAAAAAAGCTATGTTAGAAGTTAATTAATCTTTGTGTTGGGGAGGCAGAAATGAGATACAGCTTCCAAACTGACACAAAATACTGCATAATAGCTGATGGAAACCAGAATTTCCAAGTGGGATGAAAATTAATCATTTTGACTTTAAGTATGCTGGCAAACTTTGTGAAAAGGAATGGTTGTGCAGGATTTTCTGTTTCAATTAATCATCAGTTTTGTTAAGAGGCTGCTTAAAACTTTTATCTACAGAAATAAAGGTAATGCGAAAAAAAAAAAAGAAAAAAGAAAGAAAAAAAATAAAAGGTAAAATCTCTAGGGTGCAGTTAAATTCTGCTCCCTCCATCCCCCCCCCCAAAGCTGTTTGATGTGTTCTTTGTTTTGCTTGGGTCTGCATGAGGATTGTAATGCAGGTGTGTTTTTTAATCCAAGTCAACAGTGGCTGCCTCCTAGCCCAGAGCAGAAGGGCTTCCTGCAGTCGACAGCCTTCCTGCTCAGGGCTGTGTGGGCGAAGTGCGAGCCTGCAGATGTGCAGCACTTCCAGCCCATAGAAAAGAGCCCTGGTGACCATGAAAATAAGGCTCAAAGGTTTTTGGGGGTTTGTGGTTGTTGTGTTTTTCTTGGGTTTTTTGTTTGTTTTGGTTTTTTTTTAGAGGATTCTTTGTTTTACTGACAGATTTCACTCATGTGTTTTCCACTGCAGAAGCTGTCTGGGCAAACAATAAACCCGATGCTGCGGATGTTCGGCCAGTCCATATCAGGGGGAGTTGATATGGATGGCAATGGTTATCCAGGTACGTCCGCTACTCTGGCAGTGAGAGCACTGGGGAAACACAGCAGCAGGCTGAGAAAACAGCAGAGCTGATCGTTTCCAGGTTGCTGGTTCCTGCCATTGCAGGAGGCTGATGAAGCTGAGAATTTTCTTCCCTTTCCCCTCTGTTATTCAAAGCTCCTAATAAGAATTTGAGCCGATTGCTGAATTCAGGTGTTTGGGCAGTTATGATGAAGAATTGAGATATTAAAGCAGAGGATTTCAGTATCTGTCCAAGGTTGTAAGTTTCTTGGAAGCTGCTCAGTCATGCTGACAATCTTGGGAAAAAAAAAACCAACCCCAAACAAACTAGACAATAATACAATAGTAATAATAAAAATCAAACAATGAAGTAGAAGTGAAGTAACATCACAGGCCTAATCCTGCAGATATAATATTTATGATGTAATGCTATTTGAAGGGACCAACTGGCTGATCAGAAAAATGCTTTTTTTAGATATATGCTCTGTAATTTAGGAACTGATTTGGAAGAACTGAATTCTATGCCTCCTTTGTAACTGTCTCAATGTTACAAAAATTTCAGATATGACTGTTGGAGCCTTCTTGTCAGACAATGTGGTACTTCTGAGGTGAGATGAATGTCT
The DNA here is from genome assembly GCF_929443795.1 of Astur gentilis. Lineage (NCBI taxonomy): Eukaryota > Metazoa > Chordata > Aves > Accipitriformes > Accipitridae > Astur > Astur gentilis. The sequence continues at coordinate 2,887,199 of NC_064893.1, read as the reverse complement.
TTTTCATACGCAGTTGTCTTCTTTTTGTCTGTTTTCTGTTTGTATCTTGTGTCATCTAAGTCCTCCCCCACACCAATTTTCTCCCTAGTTTATTGTGGTCAGAAGCAGCAAGCTGGATTACTTTTTAAGCAGAACCTTAGACATGGATGGTGTCAAAGAATGCACAATCTGATTTAAACAGCTTAGTGAGGGATGACAATACGTAGGACTCCCAAGGCTCCGAAGAAGACAAAGGGTTAGAGCCAGAAGATGTGTTGCATCTCAGTGCCTCTTTAGAAAGGTTGCTCTGAATTTGTGAGAAGTCTTTTTCAATTGTTTTTACATTTACATAAAGTAAATAAATTATGATTTAAGGGAACACAGTTGAGCAACATGCCAGCGGTGTATGATGCCAGAATGTAATTTTGCAATTTATAATGGGACACAGAATGAAATAGGAGTCTTCAGGGAAATGAAATATGGAGACATTTTAAATGCACACAGGATTTGGGCTGCTGTTTGGATTGTATGAGTTAAGTGCAATTGCTTGTTTCATCTGGTGGAGAGAGGTATGACAGCTTGGTTCACCAAATTATGCAGGTGGGAGAGTTAGAGTAGGAGCGGGTTTGAGATGGACAGACTTGGGGAAGAGAATAGGAAGTTTGAATTTTGCCAGTAGCTCCGTTGTTACACTTGTTAATATTTAATAGAAAAATTATGTCAATACCTAGATGTCATTAGAAGTAGAAGTCACTAGGGACTCCTGCATCTTAATGGAAGATACAGAGATGTGGTGAGACTGGCAAGATAAATGCTGGAGCTGCAGAACAGAGGTGCCAGCCTCCTGCTTCCTGTTCAAGACAAAAAAACTTGGCTTTTATTTCCATTTGAATCAATTAAACAAAGCAAAAAGAAAAAGGAGAGGGGGGAAGAAATGCTTTTGATGATCAGCGTGGCAGGTGGTCAAGTCTTCTGATGACTTTTCTGTTCCTTCATCGTGCATGCAGAGGAAAACCAATAGCTGCTTCTGTGAAAGGGTATGCCATGACCCAGATGGGATCATGCACCCCCACATCTCCGAAACCACTAGACAGAAAACTGTGCATTTTGCTCCTGCATTGTTGTTACTTGCGGGGGGGGGGGGGGGGGGAAGGTAATCTGAAAGGCTTCCTGTGATGTTTAAAACAACAAACATCACAACAGCGTGATAAGCTCTGTCCACGTGTTCAGTCATGCTTGTGTGTTTCAGGGGAAATTAGCACGTTACCGACTGACTTTGTGGGCAGCCTGATTAATTGCTGCTACTGCCAATTTACAGCATATCCCTCTTGCTGTTTAGATCCAGATTAGGATAAAGAAATCAGCTTTTTCTTTTTTTTCCCCTTACCCCTCCAGAAGCCTTTGAGAAGTCCTGTGGCCAAAACCAACGAATGTTTTGCCAAGTGATATTAAAGGCTTTGGTGGAAGCCGCGGTGACTTGGGGCAGATCGTCATTGTTGTATTGCTCGCGTGTGTGTATGGCCATTTGACAGCACATTGTTTTTTTTTTTCTAGTGAATAACCAAGCGAGCTAACGTTAAGGAAAAATCACACAGTGCTTCATGGCTGGAGAAAATACTTTTTTTTTTCTAGGAGAAATATTTTTCTAGATCAGTTATAGCATTTGTTCTTTTATGTCTCCCCAAGCATTTGCAAAGAGTTTTTTTCGAAGGTGTGAAGTGATCCTAGGAAGCTCACTCTTTTTCTTCCGTCCCCCCACTCCCCCTCCATTACTGTATATATTTCTAGGTATAGCTTTTATCTTCATCCTCCATCTCAAAATGCAAACTTGCACTGTTATTTCAGGCTGTGGTAAAAGAGTCTGAGCAGCTGTCTCGGAGATTGATGTGAATCTTGTTCCAGTCGATATGAATTAGGTGTAACCACAATCCCCGCTCTCTTCTCCCCCCTCTCCCCTGCCTCTAAATTAAGTGGCTTGTAGAGTGAGAGTCCTGAAGTGGTTTACTTACGTGGTCTGGCCTTGCACAGCTGCTGGGACTACCTTAGAAGTGAATCTGCTGGTTGTTGCACATATTTTTACTACTGGAGTTGCTTTTGGAAGAACATGTTCATGTTGAACATGTACAGAATTGAAACCACAAAGAATAACACTCGGTGAATTTTTGAGCTGAAGTCCTGCACTGAGGACGGCTCAGGAGAGCCTGGGTTTCTGGGCTGCTTTTCCCAACCAAGCTGGTGGGGCTTCTGTGTTGTGTGGGAGAAGAGACTCACCTGGGCCCTGATGGCACTCGGCTTGCTCTGCAATTCTGGCTGAGGTCTTCTTCAGCCAGGAATAGTCATAGCAATAATCCAGTGCTGGAGTTGCAAGGGTGGAATGCTTTCTTTCATAGTGCAGCGAGTAACTCCTGAAACAGAGTTCAGCAGTGTGAAAAGAGTATTCAATCCTTACCACTCATTGGGACGGAATTAGCCAAACATTCCCTCCTCCAGAAAACATGAATGTGGTGTCTATTGTCCCTCTTATGCTGTCAGAAAAATTACGTGTGAATCCATCTCATACCCCTGTGTTCCCTCCTTGACTTTCAGGTCACAAATTTGACTGTAGACCGTTCTCTGGAAACCTAAGGTCTCTGCTTACCTGTTCCTCACCATCCAGGCTGCTTAGCAAGCAGTCTCACTTGCATGAGCTTGTTGTCCTTGGTTGCCATTGTGCTAATTTTGCTACCCTGTTACCAGGAAGGCTTTATGCAACTTTTACTGGAGATGGTTATTATTATATATTACCAGTTTCCCCAGCTGCCTGCCTGCAGTCTGTATCTGAGCACTGAACTTCAAGCTGACGTTACGGTTTTTGGACACTAGTAGTCCTTGCCAGCTAGGTCAAGTGCTAATTTATCTTACAGTTCAAATGCACTCTCTTATTTTTCATGTCTGCTTGAAATTGTGTAGTTTACCAAATTTACTTTATTTTCCTTTGGCTGAGAACTTCCCTCTGAATGATCACTCAGTTCCGTTTCTCTGTAATCTCCAGATCCAGGCCTGTCATTACCATGGACATCTCCATTTTCCTGCCTGCATCCATCAATATCACAGCTCCTCAGTGCCATGATGGCTTGCAGCCAGTGAACTGCCTCAATGTCACAGCATGCTTTCGCTTCAGTGGCAAGCGTGTTCCTGGAGAAATAGGTAAGGTATCTGTGCCAGCCCTGGCAGGTTGACCTGGAGTCAAGGGCTCCCTTTGAAGTCAGTAGCAGAGCTTTTATATGAAATAAGTTGTTTCAGGGTGAGCTGGGCTATACAATTTCAGAAAGCTGGAGGCTCCCTGGGAACTTTCTTGGGCGTTTTTTTGCCTTCTGATGAGGCTGATGTTTTACTGGGGCAGTTTCTTCCTCAGTGAAAGGAGGGAAATGTGTCCTTGGGCTTACTGCAAGGACAGAGAACGCAGAAGCAGTTGATGTTTTCTAAGTTCATATTCCCTGTTTACCTCTTGATAACACACTTCTGTATCCATATCCTTTATCAGTGTTATCAGAAAGCAGGTGTTGTTTGCTCTGGATTAATAGTTTTTTGAAAGTCAACAAGGAGCTCTTGAAACAGAGCACTATAAATCTGAATTCCTACCAGACATGAGCAAATCCTTTTCTGTGCATCAGTTTGCCTGTCTAAAAAATGATTATAAGTAGCCCAGGATTTTACTGATGGCAAGAATATCTTCCAGGTTAGTTAGTCTCTCTAAACCACATGGAGTTTCTCTGATGAATGGAATTGTGTAAGGTGTGTAATTGTGCAAGCCTTTACAACTTGGCTGCATTAAAATATTACTTGTCTTTTACATCCTAATGTTTACAAATCTTAGATATTCTGTGAAGTGGTATGGGATAGATACAGCATTTCTAAATATTGTGAAGTCTGGGTTTGTTTAGTTCAGCCATGATGTTTTACCTTTGCCATGCTTTAGGAATGGCAGAGGACTTGCAGTGTGCTGCTCAGGGAAGATACCTTAGCCTCACAGTGTGCTCTGTCTCTGCAGTGGGTCTGGTGAGGAGCTGGGAGAAGCAGTGCCTTCTCCTGCTCTGTGCCCCAGCCTTTCTGAGCAGCTAATTGAGAAGGGTGAGAATTGCAGCTGTGCATCCCAGTATGCAGAGCCTGCTGCAGTATTTGGATTTTAAATGAGTCGGTGAAGAAAAAGGCTCCTTGCCACTTCTCCTGCCATTCGCATGCAGTGAGAACTACAAGATGCTTGTTGAAGTTGCTCTCTGCAGCTTATCACTTTGTCACCTGAACAGCTCAAAAAAGTAGAGTTGCTAAATTTAAGATTCCTCTGGCTTCTGACATATTGGTGCAACTGAGACTTCTATTTTTGCACTTTTTCCTTCCGTGTAAATGACGACTCTCAGCACACAAATACATGCTTTGATAAAGTATTTTTTGTACTGCCTGCTACTCTGTCAGTTAAGGAAACACTTATCTCCGAGTGCTCCAGGGGTGTTAATTCCCTTCTGAAAATCACTGAATAGATTTTCTGAATATCTGGGTTTTCTTATGTTCCTGGGGGTACTGTTTAAAATGTTTCCTTTGCTTTAATTTCATATCTTTGGACCTGTGGTTAGGGAGTGAGCTGCTTTTTTTCCAAATCTAAATACGTGTTCCCCTTGTTTGCAAAAGACCTATCTTCCTGCTTCATCATGTCTTGTAAGAGCCAGTTGAGTTCCTCTGTGTTGTCATACAAACTGTACTCCCAATGATTTATTGTGGTGAAAGCACATGTGCATCTTCTTTGGCAAGTAAAATCCATCTCATTACAAGGAATTTTTTTACTATTAAGTAAATGATTATAAAACTTCCAACAATTGTCCTTTTATACAATGCTTCTAGCAAAGTGATTTGTCTTGAAAACATTGCAGCCAGAACTATCTGACTGTAAAACCCCTTTGGGATATGATTTGGATAAAATACTCAAATAAGCTTTCAGTTTGTCATCTTAACAGTCAGGCCATCTTAATTATGTTGCAGTTGAAGAGTATCAATTAATAAAGGGTGGAACAATTCATGGAAGTATTGCAACGGTTCCTCTCCTGCGTGGTTAAATGGGGGTGGGGGTCGGGGGGGTGGATAGAATAACCCTCTAAGTACATTGTTGTCCACTTCAGACTCTGAAAGGCATATGAGTGTGTTGAAGTGCTATGTCAAAGTTTTGTGGCTAAAAGTGTTGGATCGTCTCGTCTTCGGATGTCTGGGGGCAGTCTGTTAAGTCAGATGACGAGAACATAGTGCTGACTGGGAATGCCGCTCCCCTAAGGCTTGTGAGTGCAGATGTTTAAGACTGCTGCTTACTGGTGAAAAGCTGGGAGTTGCTCTTGCTTTTGGGCAGCTGAAGTTTGTCACCTACTACACAATGTTTAGAAAGCCAAGTCAAGCTGAACATACAGGCAGCATTCTTCTATGGGAAATGTGTGTCTTCAATGCTTATTTGAATGTGTGCTTATTTTGTTAACTGGGCATGTGAAGGAATGTTGTCTTCATCTAGCACTGCCTCACACTTGCATATAGACCTTCCCCACCCTCCTGTTTTTCCTCTCTTTTTTTCCTTTTTTTTTTTTTTTTTTTTTTTTTCATCTAGTCATAGTTGCAATACTACTGGTCATGTAACAGCTATCTGAAGATCTGTGTTTATTGATACTGCCAATGATAGTATAATTCCCATCCATTTTGTGGATACTGTGTGCAGACTATGGTCCTCAGAAGTATGAATTTATTGCTGAAATGGTTTCATCTGAGCAAAGAGCCATGCCCAAGTGAAGCATGTGCTCTACAGTGTATGCCAGGCATTGTCTGACTCTTCACTCTGACAGAGACAGCCTCCAGTACATCTTGGATGTGTGAGAAATACAGCTTTTAAGTTTCCAGTATTTCACCTCAGAATCTCACTCAAGCTGTTCCTCCCTCACTTGAGGGGTCACTGCTTTGTCTCTCCTGGGGTCTCTGTATCTGCAGTAAAGGCAGGGATTAGAGAAAGGCCTTTCATAGCCTGGATGAACAGACTTCAGCCTGTTCAGACCATGCACTTCTGGGTGACCAGGACAAGAAAACAGGCTGTGTATCAAGCGCTGCTGCTGCATTCATCCCCACAGGAGAATGGAAATAAACTTGTGCCCATGGCCTGGATAATTTCTTCAACAACAGCAGCAACAATAGTAATAAAATTCACCTAATTCTTACACTGGGACTGTTAAGTGGCTATGAAATGAAGGGGTTTGGGCATTTGGCTAGAGTTAGGCAGATGCGTTTGAAACTTCTTGAAAGTTTCTCTTGTACTATTCGCTTCAGGTGTGCATTGCTTGTGTGTTGATCCATTTCTAGGGTAGTCTTCATGTCCCAACGCGTGAAAGACTGGTGTGAGATTTACTGTGGGATAATGGATTGCTTACATTTTTGCTCTGTTTGGATACATTTCTAGGACTGAAGAAACATGCCTGATCCAAAACCTGATTAAAGTGGGTGCTCCTCTTATCTGTATCCTGGTGTAGTTTGGTGCAGGAGTGTTAGTTGTCTCTCACTTTTCCAGCCCGCTTGGATGCGGACCTAAGGCAGTGCTACCCTCTGAATGCCTCAGAAGCAGGGATGCCGTAGGGATGTGTTGTTCAGTGTATGCCTGGAGCAGTGAGGATGGCTCCCTAGTTGGAAGCTAGGGACAACGCTATAAGGAAGGATTTGAAACAAAGTTTGAAGTAAGGGGAAAAGGAAAGCTGTTTGGGAGAGGATGGTGGAATGTCCTATGTATGTTGTCATTTGCTAGGGCAACTTTTTTTAATATTTTGTTACTTAATAATTTTCTCTGCAAGCAAAGTTCACGAATCATTTTCTCCTTATAAGAAAGCAAAGAAACACATTCCTCTTCCAATACCTTTTTGTTATTATTTAGTAAGTTCTTCATTTTCTCCATGTGGTGCCTTCCCTCTCCCCCCGCTCCACCAACACCACAAATCAGTACTATAGCTAGTAGTTTAACAAGCACTTACAGATGTGCTTATTCCTGCTGAGCATTTTGCTGCCTGCTTTTTGTGTGCTGTAGCATCAACTGAGTGGGAGACAAAGGGATGCGCTGGGCAGCTCAGGGTGTGTAACCCCTCCATTAGCACAGCCAGCTGCTATTCCTGTTCTAGCTCACAGGATACTGCTGCTCAATTTCAATCCCTCCTCACTCCTCTATGCTTCAGGGCTGCCTTTAGCCCTGTGAGGGGATGACTCTTGCATTGTGAGTACGTACGTGCCACTTAGGATGAAAATCCATTATAAAATGCCTTCTGCCATTTACTGGGTTTGTCTGTTACTGGCTGCAGTAACTTGCCTGGTCTGCTGGCTGGTGGTCCTCTTGCAGGTATGACCAAAAATTTCTCAGAGGCAGCTGTTATCAAAGCTTTTAGGCATTTAACTTCAGTTATGGAAAAGGAATAGTCATTAGAAAAATCAAGCCCTTCATCTGAGCTCATGAAATCCATGCCAGAGTTTTATTTTGATCATGTGAAGTTGGGTGGGCAGATCCCCAGACAAATTTCTAACCAGACCTACTTAAAGCTACTGGACAAATATTTGAAGGCAATACCTGCAAGAGTTAATTTGCTAGCAAAAACTTGTCTCCTGATCTCCTACTGGAGTCAGCAGGAGGAACTTAGACCACCAGCAGTGCTAAGTTTGGCCAGTTATCTCCCCTCCCTGGTTGCTTTTTGGAAGCAATGAAGCTGGGGAAAAAAACCACCCCAAACCGAAAAAAACTTACTCGTGATATTTCAGTTTTTCCACTGATGTGACATCATTGGATATAACATAGAAACAAGTTGTCAAAATAAAGGGGAGGTGGCAGGGGAGGACGGGAACTGTGCTGCCTGATTGAAAACATCCACTGCTGTTTTGGAGAGACAGTAGCTGGGATCGCTTTACTTGGAGGCCTGGTACAAGGGCGCACATTGGGATGCGTCTCTGCGCCTGCAGCGAGGAATTGTTCAGTGTCAGGAATACATTGTACTTCCTTTGGAGAGCCTCCAAGCCTCCCGAGGTGCCCCTGCAAGCTCTGCAGCCCTGCCTTAGTTTGGTGCTCCTCCTTTGAAGAGGGCTCCATCTCCCCTTGAGGCTTTTTGCCTCTGCCTACGCAGGGCCTGGGTTTGCTAACGGGTTTTCTTGTCTTTATTCCTGGGATGCGGTGCAGATCTCAGCATGTGTGCATGCATGTGAGGTCTTGAAAGAGGAAGGGAGACAATTGGGGATGGGTGTGGGATGTGCACACTTTAAAAAAAGAAAAAAAAAATTGAGAGAGACTGCTGGGATTTTAAACAGACTAAACCCTGTGTTTCTGTTTAGGTGGCGCTCTTTAGTGGGGCTGAGCAAACACTACTTCAGTGAGAGTTTTTTGGTGCTGAGCATGTCAGAATTTGCAATGCTTTCAAGGCATTGTCCTTCTAAGCAAGTTAACGCTGCCAATGCAAGTGGAGAAAGTTCAGGTGGAGCCCTGTGATGGTAGTTAGGTTGATACCTCAGCTGTGGCTTTTGTTACTACCCGGGGTATGTCTCTAGTTAGTTTGCGTGAACTTGTGAGTGAGCTTTTCATCAGAATGCAACACACTGCAAATGGAAGCGAGGTCTGTTTGAATTATGTGGGTTGTGAACGTTCACAGAGACTTTTGTACCATATCATTAAATAAATTCTTTAATGTAGTAAAATTTTGATGGAGAAATGATTGCAGGTGATAGCATTGGAAGCAGTGTTAATTTAGCAAGATTAGGATTTTCATGGATTTAAAAAAACCCCAAACAACAAACCACCACCACAAAACCAAATAAAACCACAAAAAAACCTCAGCAAAGACCCCTTGCTGAAATTTGGTATTGAAGAACTCAGTCCAGGAATGTGTTACATTTACATTGATTGTTTATAAAATTCTGGCTTTAAGAAAGTTGACATTTATCAGGAGCATTTTATCTGGTATCAATCATTTAGGACTTAAAACACAAATAAAAGCCAAAGCAGTAATTTGGCAAGCACCCTACTTATGTAACAAATCAGCACAGGAGCTGGTGCTGGCTGTTGTTTACAAAGACTATCAACTAGTTAAGCCATTTATAGTGAGCCAATCTCATGGTATTCCCATTATTGCCTTGATAGGAGCTGAAATCATTACAGGTGGTGGGTCTGTGATGAGTGAAAGGACCTCATAGCCAGTGTTTCCCTTGTCTGTAGACAGCAGCAGAACAAGTGTTCATGCTTCATTGCAGTTTCATTGCTCCTGTTGTTGCATTTACCAACAGGAAAGGTATAGGCAGCTTGGTTTATTCCATCACTGTACAACTACTTCAGGTGACAAATGAGTTTTCTTTTGGGCACAGATACATCCAGTCACAAACCAACTGATTGTGTTAAGCTGCCTATCCTGCAGAACAGCAGGAAACAGGATTTACAGAGATACAGCTCATTAGTCTTTGGGTATGTCTTCTATAAACTGCCAGGGATGTGTAACATCTAAGAGGGGGGATACTGTGTGCAAGGCAGCGATCTCTAGTTAAGGTCTAAATGCTAAGCTGACTGCAAATCAACAAAAGTAATTGTCAGGAAGTGCCACATCCTGGTTGACATTTGCATGGTTTGTGCTGTTCTAGTAGGAAAACAAAGCTTGAGGTTGCTGCTGCTGTTTATCTTATGTTTTTGCTTTTTCTGTTAGCAACATAGTTTAAGCATCTTTTATTTCTTTTTTTAAGTGTGTGTGTCTAAATGTATTTTTACACATCATTTCCTATGGGAAAGGATGGGCTGGGGAACATAGTGACACGAAATCTGGGAGTATGTTAGCAATTGGATTTGGTTTCATGCAGCCACAGGAAATGTAGTGATTGATTGAGGGCCTGCAAGAGTTGACCTTTCTTCAAGCACACATGCCCCGGGGGCAACAGGATCCATTGATAGGTGGCTAGAAAATAACTATTGTTCACTGACATCCTTTGTTTTCTTCTTCTTCCTTTTTAAAACAGGTTTGAATTATAACTTGACTGCTGATGTGGCAAAGAAGGAAAAGAGCCAGCAACCCAGAGTTTACTTTGTGACTTCTGGAGAGACAGTGGGGCAGATCACAGAGAAGTTACAACTATCGTACATGCAGGAAAAGTGTGAGCATTACCTAGCGTATGTCAAGGTCGGTTCATTCCTGTCCTTACGTTGGCCTCACTGCAATTCCACTCTTGTTTTTTTTTTTAAAAATATTCAACCAATTACAGAGGTGCTGCTTGGCTTCAGATGCTCTTTGTTTTCCTGACAGGTGGATGAAGTTTTTTGGGTGGAAGCTCAGAACTTCTTGCTTGGCATGATTTGTCAGTCTGAGTACCATTGGGCCTTCAACACCTGGTGCCAGGAATATGTATTTTATTTAGTTTTGATCAGGCACATTTGCAGGGGATTTCTTTCTTCTTTTGTCTTGGTTTGTTGCTACACTTGTAATGCTCAAAATAAGGAAGCAAAGCTTTGTTTTGGCAGGAGCAACAGGTTTAGTGTTTAGTTTTGTGTAAGGTCTGACTGCACAAGGGGCTGGTGATGCAATCTGCATGGGAATGGCAGGATAACATGGGGTCTGTCCTGAAGCAATTGGGCTCTTGGGTTTAAAGAGCACCCTGGATTTCATCTGGGCTTGAAAATAGCAGTGGGATAACTTAATTTCACATGTGTCATGGTCCTAGGGATACAGAGTGCTTTCCAGATGTGCTGGGACGTAGATAGGGTCTCTTCTTCCTGTGACAAACTCTTGGTCCAGGGCCTGCTAGGACTGTAGTTATCTTCGCTTGGTAGCTGTTGTTGAAGAAATGTTGCCCAGGTGCCATTCTGTTTGCAAAGTAAGCACAATAGTTTTCTTCTCAGCTGAGAAATTTACAGAATGGATTTGAAAATTATATAGGAAGGAGATTTATCTTGTAAACCACGTATGTCTCACAAGCACTAATCTGTATCACTAATCTAGATGGCAGTATGAGGCAATATGGTGGTGTGGCTGAGTTGCATATCCTCCTTACCGAAGGACGTATTCCCATAGTATGACCTAAATGCAGTGGATATCACTTGGCACTGTCTTGTTTTGAGAATCAGGCAGGTCCAGACATCCCTAAATGTATAAACTTTTCCAGGAAGCTTCTTTGTACCTAAAAACTGTGGGAATGGGAGATAAAATTAATCCTTTGACTTTATCAACATTTTGTGCGTGGCTGTTGAGAGAAAATAAAATAAATAAAGGGACCACCAAGCAGGAAATGATGTTCTTTTAAATTGTGTGGATCTCTGGGAAGAGTCTAGGTATCTTCTGTGGGTTTTTTGTTTCTGGAACAACCTTTACTTTCTGCTGTGGAAATGTTCATTAAATAAAATGTAGACATAGGAGATTACCATTACTTAGAAAATGTGGCTGTGAGTTTACAAATTCTGGTCTTTCTCAAATGAGCACATCTGGTTAAGCTTTAATGTATTGAGTTCAGATGAAAAGGAACATGTCCCTTTCTATCTTATCCCAATAATGATTTCTTTCACATTAGTCCTGTTGTAGTTTTTGGGTACTGTGCAGAATTTGTTAAAGGGCAACACATGCCCAGAAAACTATTTTATTTATTGTAACATTTCTAGCTGATGTTGGGAATGCAAAGGTAGGAACTATTTTTCTGGGGAATTCCTGGGAAATTTGACTTTTATAGGCAAGAGAAACTTTTAAATGTGTTTAAAAATACCAACAACTTAAAGCAAAACAGCTGGTTAACAAATAAGGCTGCTGGCTTTCTATATGATATAAGCAGCTATTTTTCACAGTTGGAAGAATAGCAGGAAGTGGTTTTTGTTCGTGAAAGGGAGAATGCGAAGTAGTGGAGAAAGATAATCCCTGTGCTTTCATGGGAAAGGTGATATGATCCACGAGGCTACATGTCATTAGAAACATCAAAGAGAGCCCTGCAGACTTTGGAGGAGTGGCAATGGGGTCATGATCTTTCACTGCTATCCTTAAGTAACAGCTAGTAAAACAAAAACCCTGAAAAACAAAAAAACCTTCCCAAACTCCAAGCGGAAATCTCCTTGATTGCATAGTTTTGTGATGAAATGGGTGATAAAAGACGTGGGCTTAAAATATATGAAGTATTTCACTTAGGCTTTCCTCCTTCCTTTTATTTTACTGTACGCCTCATGAATTCGCCTCCATGGCAAATTGGGTTGTTTACAGTTGCATCCTTAATCTGTTTACTTTATTATTGTTCATTTGAATCCCCGGTGACAGGTTTATACGGTTACATGAGGATGTCAGTTCTGGACTGCCTGTGATCAAGGATAGAGAAGCTGTTTGGACTTGTGCATGACCTCATGTGCTAGCTTGACAAACCTTACTAGGTAAACAAGGTGTCCAGTCCAAATGGCACACAGCAGAGCTCTGTAGGTTGTGTTAGTTAAGCGAAAACCTGTGCCATGACTTGCTGGATGACATTGTCTTACAAACATGTAGTTTTAGCATGGTGGAGGCATAAAACAGAAGGACTGAGAAAAGTCATGGAAACACTAGACCTATACAAGCTTGCTGCAATTTCTTTTGATAGATTTGATCTCAAGAGACCCCAGTAAAACAGAGCACTGAAAGATTTGCAGGCTGCAAATAAACTGATAGACATAATCATTATATTGTTTTGCAATTGATAAATCTCAATGTTTTGAGCTTGACTCCTTTCCTGTTTGTGGTCCCTTCTCAGGACAGGAGCTACTGTTCTTATCGCTGCTAATGAATTTGAGTGTTAAAGTCTGTCATTCTTCATAACTGCGTGACTGATATAAATGGATCTCAGAAGGTTTGTAGGATATGTGTAGCTCAGAACTTGATCTTGTACAAGGCAGGCTACTGAATTACAGTTCAAGTTAGTAGAATTATGGTAATTCATGAGAAAGTGTGTTTTTCTGGTTGAGAACAGAGAATGAAATGGAAATGCTTTGGGACTTCAAAATGCTTTGAGTTTGGTTTTGTAGTGGGCACGGGGAAGTAGAGGAGAGATGCAGTTTTCTGATTCTTCCCCTCCACCCCCTGGAACATGTTTGATGATTTCTCATTAAGAAACTTTATTTCTTCAGTGTACCCAGACAGTAATTCCAATACTCACCGCCTCAGGTATCATCTGCAAAAACTGCATTTGTTTTAATTTAAAAACCTTTGCAGGTTTGACGGATATGTGCAGTAGAAAATGGACAGCTGGTGCAAGTGGCTATTAATTGTGAAGTTCAGGAGCATTGCTGCTTTTCTTATGTGGGTGCATAGCTGATCCCCACTGTCTCCTGGGAGGTGCTCTGCTGCTGGACAGTTCCTTCTCTGGCTACCCAGGGATCATGGTGCTGCTGGTCTTCTTCATCGGTGATAAAACTAGTAACAGGAGATAAATACATTATGTAGTAACATTCCATCAATTTTGCTGGAGGAAAATGAAGCAAAAGTTTAAATCTGATAAACTTTTTTTTTTTTTTAATGGATTTGCTTTTTGGTAGAAGGAACAGCAAACAAATGTGAGAAAATGGAATGCGGTACTAAGGAGCAGAGGCACAGAAGTCGGTAGAAACAGAAAAGACAAAGAAAATAAATGAGTTTGGAGGCTTTACAAATATCTCCTTAATCTTGATATCTGGGCCCACAGCTGAAATGTAAAGTTTTCTCTTGGGATCTACACTCATTTGATGGTGCTCAGAAGACTTGAGCTGTGTGTTTAAGACCTGCTGTGATCAGGGCATCAGCTCTGAGGAAATAGTTTCCCATTTCCAGTAACTGCCCTGGTTGTTTCCTGCTCATGTGGGCTCCCCTAATATTTATGAAAGATTTGCCTGTGGATAGGATGAGAGAATTTGATGCAGACAGCAAAGCACCTTGTGCCTGCAGACTTATGCAGGGTCATATCTTGTCTTCCTTGATTTATCACAAAGGTGTAATGGTGATGATAGTGAAAGCCCATTGTACGATTCCTGCATTTATTAAAGAAGCACTGCCTGGTTTCTTACCCCACTGTGGGCCAGCCAGCTGGGCTGCCTGTTGCTACCAGTCACTGCTGTTTGTGTGCAGAGTGAATGCTGTAATAGCTTCAAACACCATCAGCAGTCCTGGCACATGATTAAACCAGACACAGCATTTATATTTTCCAGAGATCTTTATCTTGGTGACTGTCTGGTTGTTTTAAGCAGTCTCATGTTGCTCATCGTATTAACTCTTAATGGATCCAGTCATAGCTTATGGGGAGGATGGTGCTGAGAAGCAACAGAGGAGTGGTGATACCAAAGACTTTTCATAACTGTGTGTAGGTGAGAAGCTCATGCTGTGTTTGTACAGGCAGGTTTGGAATAAAATGCCGCTTTTTCAGCAGAAATTGCACAGCTATGTTCTGTTCGCTGCTGAATTCTGTAGCCAAAATTTTGCCTTTTTATAAGTACGTTTCTGGCCTTTGTCTGCTGTGCATCACTGTTACCTCAGGTGTGTAAAGATGCTCTGGGCTGCTGATCTTACACAACTTCATCTCTAGTGCTTGTCAATTTTAGTCACTGTCTGTGGTTGCGATTGTTTCTGCCTCTGTAGCTGTTTGCTCTTATCTGAGGGGGATGTGTGTATTGAAGTCTTTTATTCTAGTATCTAGTATTATAGTAACCTGTTTTTTTCTAGAGTCTGGGTAGCAAAGCATTCAGTCTCACCATCACATGTGATGCAGAGATGGTATCATTTTGATCATTTGCAAGATGAACTTTCTTCTGAAAGTTGTCTGCCTGTGAATTAGTATGTCTATGTTAAGGTTTGGCTGGTGGTGTTACAGGATAAAAAGAGACAGCCAGAGATGCTCCAGAGCTTATTATGAAGTGTGGGGTTGTTTTTTTGTGGGGTTTCGGGTTGTTGGGTTGTTGGTTTTTTTTTTAAATGGGGCTCGTTTCTCCCATACTGTCAATGCGGAGCCTTTTGGAGGGGAGGGGTTATTAGCAGAGCTTACTGTTGAAGCACTCAAATTTGGTTGCTCACATTTGGCGAGGTCTTTCCTGGGATTTGGTGCTGCAAGTGATGGATCGCGAATTGGACATGGACAATAACCACTGCTTTGAGGAGGAAGAGGTGAAAACCAGTCCCTCAGCAGGGGCAGTTCCTCTTGGTAGTGACCTATCTGGTTCTGCTCACCTCTCCTTGGGAGAGGAGAGAAATCAGAGCAAGTCAGCGGCTAACACTTGAATCAGAGACTCCTTCCACAGCAGCAACAGCTATGAAAACTTAGTCACAGTTATCTAGAATTTCACAAGGTTTGGACCACTGGGCAAAGTGAGTAGTGACCTTTTCCAGCTTGCAGCAGGAAGTTTATAGTTGCTGCAAGAAAGACGAAAGCTGCTGTGTAGTTTTGCCAGGAATGATGACTGCAGTGAGATTCAGCACTAAGACCAAGAGCAGAGTTGATATCTTTGGGTTTGTTCCTTTTTGTTGTTTCATAGTTTCATATCTTTTTTTTTTTTTTTTTTTTTTTCTTCCCCCTTTTAATGAGCCAACTGGAGAAACTGTGAGGCTGAGCCAGATGCAGTCATAGCATAAGTTCAGCTTTAAAGGGCTCTGGGATAGGTTGGGTGATCATGAAGCGCAGAAGTTTATTTACAGAAGCATACTTTCTGGAACAATTCTGTTTTCCAAAACTGCGCAAAGTGTGCTCATAATCTATTAGCACAGGCTGTCTCCCCTCCAGCAGAGCAATATAAATATAATCTTAGCAAAATAAATACAGTGTTTTCTGTTGCCTTACTCAGTTGTAAAGTGATCAGCCCTCTCCTTTCAGATACACCCTGGCCAGCACTGTGTAGAGCTGTCTCACCTTGAAAAATAAGACAGGGAGAAAAGAAGCTGCATTTTTTCCGGAGTAGCTCATATGGGCAAGGGAAGAACAGTTGTTAGCTGCGTAACTCTGGGTTCCTTTTCATTGCCTCTTAAGTACAGGGATTTAGATGTACCAGAAAGAGTATTAGGAGTTGGTGGGAAGACTGACGTCTTTCAGCTGAGCTTTAACTGTATCAAGACTTAAATACTATTAATGACCATGGAGTTGCCTTTGGCTTTTCCAAAGGTTTTTGCAAGGTTCACCGAGAGCAAGTAAGATTGTCTTTCAAGGATGAGCTTATACTTAAGTTCGAAACTGTCCTACACAGTGTGGCTAAAATGAAGGTGCAAATACACCTGGCGCTAGCATCCTTTCAGGGGGTCTGTGCTGCAAGTAGTTAAGTGCTGTAAGATCTGGGAGGGCTGGTAGTGCAGCTACATGGGAGAGCAAATTGTAGCAGATATTGTGCTATTAACTGTATGGAAGTGTTTTACTAGGCAGTGTAGCTAGTAGGGCTGTTTGGTAACCTGAAGGGTCTTGTGTCCTGAGGCCAGTGGGAGGTTTTCAGCTGTAAGCTGAAGGCAGAGGTTTTGTCCAGATTTCCTCCTCTGGCCATCTTCCCAGGTATTCAAAGAAATCACTTTTTCCCCCCCCCTTACACTGATAGATAACTATCTGGCAAATGACTCCTCCCTTCTGGTTGGAGAGCATCTTTGAGTGCTTTCTGCTGTGTACAACGCTTGTCCATTATAAAAATAATGAAGCAAAAAACGTCATCCCATTTCAAGTTTTAGCAAGGTAACTAATTTTACTTTAGTTCACTGTTGCTTTTTGACTTTTGCCAGCATGCATGAAAAAGGCCAAGTATGTTGTTTATGGCACAGGCAGAAACTTGGTTGCTCCGGTGGAGCTGCTGTCAGACAAGGTGCCTGGTTAACCATATTCATGAATCCAAGGAGAGAGATTTTTATGCTCCCCAAATGAAATAAATATAATCTTGAGTGAGACTCAGTCAGTAGGCTTACAGCACAGTGGCTGCTGAATTTCTGCTTTGCCTGCCTTGTATTTCTTTTTACCTGCCTTTTTTAAACTGTAATGTTCCCTGTTAAACCCTAAAGGGATCCAAATCTTTAATCTTGAGCCCTTTGATAAACCTGTCCCTTTGAAATATTCTGTAATGGGAAAGAAATACAATTTATTTTTCAAGTAGAGTTCTTAACTTTTAACAGGGTTGAGAATTACTTTTATTGCATGTAGGGTCTTAATGAAGTGTGACACTTCACTGCTGCTCTTAGACATTCAGTAGCAGGTATATGCCTGGCTTTACTGTCTGGCCACCGATACATTTGTCTGATACTGTAGTTCCTCAAAAAAAAAGATATTTCATTTGTAGACTAAACCTTTTGGAGACCGAGGAGGGACAGATTTAGGCCTGGACGGAGCATGGCTCTTTTAGGGAGGAGGATACCAGAACCCACCGTTTTGGAGAGTCTGTCCATGGGGCTTTTATCTGAGAAGAGTCATTGTCTTTCCCAGTGATGGCACTTTTAGGAAGTGAATGGCCAAACAGAGATAAGAAGTGCTGCACTTTGTGCTAGGAAAAGTCATTTCAAAAGGCAGGTAAGGATATATAGGAATATTTTTGCTTTCTCTGGCACTCCTGGTTAACCAAAGAGCTTGTTTTCTCAGGTGGAAAAAAAGCAACAAAGAAGGCAACACTACCATTTTAGAAATTTTCTAAGCTTGTTTTTTGTACAGAGTGATATAAACTAAACACATGATGGCAAATTGTGCCGTAAAAGTTTATTAGTACTTCTTTGGGACAAATTTACACTTAGGGGGAATACGCTTAATGCTAGAGTATTGCTGCAGAAAATTACAATAGGGAACAGCTTGTTTGTCTTAGTGGTTTTCCTGTTTATAACACATGGAGGAATATCAGTCTGTGCGGTAATCTCAGACACACACGTGTACACGGTCAGCTTATCCTGTCCAAACTGGGGAGTGCCTAAAATTATCACGCTTTCATTTTGCTACCTTTAGGAAGGAAAGAGCAGGGCACTTCATCAGGAAACATTGGAGGCAACTTCCAATAGAAAACTCCTCTCTAGGCTAAAAAGAAAACAATTAATTTTGCTGGCTGTGGTTTCTGGGTGTGTTCCAAACCTATAACCTCCTCATAGTCAGAACAAACTTGAGTCTCCTGGGAGACTCTTACAGATGCTGTGTTTGGTTTGGTTTGGATGGCAACACATAACGCTAATCCAGTGCCCTAATTCATATCAAAAGCACCTGACAATATCCTTGAAGAAATGTGGGACTAACAGGTTGCAGGGATAGAGCTTTTTTGGCAGAAAATGCCTTTTCTCCCCCACTATATAACTTCACTTGTAGAACTTAATTAATCTTGAACACCTGAGGTCCAGAAACAATTAAGGAAAGGCCCTGTGCTATTACCCTCACCCCCATGCACCCGCTGGCATTTCCATATGCAATGAGGTTGTTACAGATGTTATTGTTGTGCTGGTGATCAAAAGTTACATTCCTGGTCATAGGCTTCCAGTTTGTTGCGTAATTTTAATTATTGATTCCCTTTGTAGAGCTCTGTGACTTCTCCTGGAGTCCCGGTTATTATAGGGAATGTTTAGCATTCTGTACTTGGAACCTGCATGTTGTCATATGCTACCTATGCACCTCCGGAGATTTGAAATAGGTAGTTGTCCAGGAGTTCAAGTTGTTTTCCACTTGCCCACAATGTCTTTGACCTGCTAGCATATGCTTAAGATGGTTTTCTGACTTTATATACAAGATGTTCTTATGGATTGGATAATTAGGCAAATTAGCTTGCACTTCTCCACTTTGGCGTGTCATGATTTTACAATGGTCTTCCCTCCCATCAAATGGTTGTGGCCACTGTGCTTGCTTTCAGTGGTCATTTTTGCTTTGAAAAAAAAGGATCATCTTTGAAACTAAGTGTAGTTTTGAAAGCTATTCTCAAAGCAGTGAAGTAGTAAGATTTTAGGAATATGTGCAATTTAATTTTGAGGGGTTTTTTTCTTCCGTTGGCTGGCTCACAGTGTAATGTGCTATTTGTTTTCATCTGGTGTTAATTTTGTATTGCTGCATGTGAATTACACAGCTTTAAAAGAACAATTTTCAGAAGGGGATATTGTAAAGGCTGCATAGAACATAATTAACTGATTGATTCTTAAGCAAAACCTCAGTGTTACTGCACCAGAGAGGTTTCTCTGATCAAATTCTGCCAAGAACATAACGTAGCAACTTCACTTGTTTCACAGAAAATTTTACCAGAGGATCTTCTACTCTGCCTTTATTGTCAAGTTATTGACCGCTTTTTCTGCGTAAGTTGTACCTATTGGTGTTCATTTCTCATGTGTGTAACATGAGCATTTTCCTGTAATTAAAGTCCTCCTTGAAACTATTTGTGAACATTTATCTTCTCTGTGAAAAGCAGAAAAATACCTAACAATGAATGGCTTTTGCATGCTTTTTTTTCAAGTTGTATTATTTTATTGCTATCTTGTCAGTCTAGCCATTTTTAATCTCCATTTATGTGTAGGTTTCAAGGCACCAAATATGTCTTACTCTGTGATATGTGAATGCCCCTAATACCATGAGGCTAGGACTGAGTGATAGCCTGACTTTAATAACAAGTAATAATGAGAATGAAGAAAATCCTGCAATAGTTTATATTGTTGGGGTTTTTTTTTTGTCCTGGGAGAAGACCCTGGCCAGTGTTAAATTCTAGACTGAAATGTGAAGAGTTAGCTGTAAATCTAAAGGAATTTAATGTGAGAGTAAAGTAGATTTACTACTTCCTTCTTTTGGCGCACATGCCGCATCACTTAAGACTTCCTTAGATGACAAAATAAGTTAAAAATATAACTGGTTAAACTTGTCATGACTTAGTAGTTTTTATTCTATTAGTGGACACGCAGCTTCTCATTTGGCAAGACTGACTATAAAGGAACTGACATTAATGTAACTTTGGTGAGAAGAAAAGAGTGTAAAAAGTAGAAACGACTAACAAAGAATGTAAGTTAATACAGGGTATGTCTTATATAAATTATAACCTCTTTCACATATTTTTGACCTGCTAGGGTATAGAAAGCACCAAGTGAAATGTACTATCAGCCATGAAAAAGTGGGTTTGGTGAAGTCCAAGTGTATAGGGACAACGGTCTGATGGAAAGGCCTTTAAAATCCCTTCCTTGTAAGAGACTAAGCTCTATTACTCTGCATGCAAATTTGGCTTCTGTGCTCTTGCTCTGGGAGCTAGAAAGCATGTGAAAATTGAAAAGCCAGAAACCTCGTCATGCTCTAAAGAGGAAAGAAAAAAACCCCAGAAAACAAAAAAAACCCCTGTTGAAATATATGTAAAGTTTTTACCCTCCTGCATCTCCCCACTTCACTGGAGACAGGCAGTGGTGGATCATGGATGCTTTGAGAACTGATTGGATAGCTGAGGTTGTCTGTAAGATACCTTGAATGTTTTTAGGAACCATTGAGGTTTTCAGTGCTTAAATTATAATAATAAAAAAATAATGTTCCTGCAAGTGCAGAAGCAGCAACCTTATTGGAGCAGCACAACCTGTAAACTTTGATTTTTGCTCTTCAAGCTCTGCTCTGTCTTTCAGGCACAAAGTCTTTGAGACCAGCATGAAAAATTGTGAAGTGGAACCTTTTTTGTTATTGTTTTCTCATGAGGATTTTCTTTATTCAGAGAAAGCAGGTGGTTTTGTGCAACTGTAATAGCTATAAACTACTCCTTTTAAATCATTGAATTGGGTGGTTCTGAATCACTCTTTTGGTTATGTGCCACTGGGGAAAACCATTGCTTCATGCCCTGGTAAAGTACAAAAGCCTGACAAATTCACATGGTAACAAAACCAATTTTGTATGAAAAATATTACCCCTGTGAAAGTGAGCGAGTCCAGTTCCCATTTGTAGTGCATGACCTCCCCCGCCGTGTCAGAAGGAGCTTGCCCAGGCAAAGCTGCTGGTTTGCCCCCATTCAGTGAGCTCCGCAGTACATGGTGAAAGAGGAGGCTTGAGCCCTCCAGCTGTAATTGGCAACCCATGAGCTCCCTGTGACTTGGAGATGTTGGTGGGGGCCCTGGCACACGCAAACATTCATCCAATCCACTGCTCGATTGCAGGAAGGGAGCTGGAGGAGGTGGTTTCCATTTTCTTATATTACCCATGTGATCATTTCGATGAAAGCTGCCCCTGTCCACTCTTGAACTGCAGCAGCAAAAATCATGAGCTGGCTTTGAGAGGCTGAGCCCTGGAGTGCAGCCAGGTTTGGGAGCCCAGTCCGCAGTCTGTGCCGAGAAAACACAAGCACTGCAACCTTGGGAATAGAAATCAATGGCAAAAACTATCCCAGGCTTCAGCGAGGGGTGAGGACCTCACCTGGAGGCCAGAGCAGACCCTACTCACGAGACAACGTTTTCAAAGCCTTTCCTGAACCCACTAAATATTTCTGGCATGGGGGAATGGGTGAGTGTTTAAGCCATTTGGGATTGTGCTTCCACCTCTGGTATTTCCATTCCTGCTAAATGCACTGGGGCGGGTTGTGCTGCCTGTATCTCTGTTTGACCAGTCCATATGTAGTCATTTGTGGCAAAATGCATCCCTGAAACGGAGATACTGCGTGAAACTGTGCTGTGACACCATAGCAATTGCAAGCAATAAATATTATCCAAAGTGCTGGTTTTTATTTGTCCCTTCCAAGAACTTGGACAAATGCCAGAATTTATTTTTGAACTTTATATAAGCAACTTAAATATTTGTGATGGCTCATTCTTCTTTCCTTACTATTTTGGGAACAGTCTTAATTTTGCCCTACATTGTTTCTGTTGGTCTTTTTTTACATTGGTTCTCTCTCCTTCTGTAACTAAATGATCTAATGTCCTGTGTTGACTGAAGGCTGGTGGATTCAACCCAAGGTTGCTTGTTTCAGGGAACGAGCAGAATGTATTTACAGGGCTTCTGCTGTATCTCCTCCTACCCACCAAGACAGCTATCTAAAAATCTAACTTTTCTGGCTGCATAATATGTATGTATCTTACTTTTGGTGTTAACACTGTCTTTTTCATCTTGAAAGGAATATTCCCGAGTGCGGCTCTGGAGAGCTGCATGGTGGGCAGGCAGCTTAACGCTTAATACTTATGTATCATTACTGTTAATCTCTTACTCTTTTAAGCGTTTACCTTACGTCTGTCCCTAATTCTTTAATGCAGTGGTTCTTATTGTCACCTTTGAAAATGTTGCAAAGGCAATAAAGGTAAAAAGCTGCTTAATAAGCTTCTGTAGATCTCCTCCTATTGCTTTTCTGACTACCAGTACTGTTTGGGAGCCACTGCTCCCACCTGTGTCAGAGGCACAGAAACCGCCACGATTCCTCATTGACTTTGTCCTACAAAGTCAATGGGATTACTGAAGCACAGCAACACATCTGCCTTTAATGATGATACCTCCAAAGACCTATTTGTCTCTTTAGTGACTGGTTGCATCAGTCCAGGATTTTGGATTGCGAGCAGTCAGGATCAGGAACCACCTTTGCTACAGACCCTTTTATAAGCAGCAGCAGTAGTCATGGCTATAAACAGCCAGGGAGACAGTCACCGTGATGGATGAGCAACTTAAAAGGTATGGATATTTGAGGAGCTGTTTTCTTAAAATAGACAACCCCAAAATAATCCAAAATAGTATATAAGCTGTCTAAAGCTTTTGAGAAAGCAAAGTTTAGGCTGGAGGTCCCATCAGAGAAGGTTTTTCTCTCTTACACTTCCCAGTTCTTGTTTGTCTGTAGATGCTTCGTAGGGGCATTTCTGGGAATGTATGTGCTCTCATCCTTCTAGTTCCAGTCTGAAGCAGAAAGAAAAGAAAGGTCAGAAATAATTAGTATCTTATTAAGAAAAAGAAAAAACAATCCAAACCTTGAAAAGGCTCATGTAAAGCTTTGTATATGTGTTTTCTTTTTGATATAGCTACAGTTTTTGCCATCTGAGAAGTGCAGTATTCTGCTGGTGGCTGAGAAGCAGGGAATGAAATAAGTGGGTATGAAGAAGAAATGAAGAGCATCAGTGATGTATATATTTAAATATATATATAGCTCATATACTTCTAATGTCAATATGCAAGGACTATTTAAATTAATTTAGGATATGATGATGTGTTCCTAATTGTCATACTTCTCTCATCTTCCTCTTCAGCTTAATTTTTTTTTTTCCACCCACATTCTCTGTGTGTAGGTTTGGAGAACTTGGAGATCTTTGTTACTGTGAGGTAGAGGGAAGTCTAGTCAGCCAGATAAATGCTTACGTTTTGCCATGTATTTTGCAAAGGACACGTTTCAAAATATAATAGATTGATACCTGGGAATCTTCTTCACAACAAAACATGTTTTTTAGCGTGTTGGTTTTCCTACTACTAAATTTCTTCTCGTTCTGCTGAATGCATTCCTCCAGTGCCAGGCTGGATGGTAGGTGTAGGCCATGAGACAAGCATTGTGTAGCAGTTCTCCTTTGCCAACAGCTCAGCATTATCCAAAGAGAGCTTGATTTATGATTCCTGGAGAGCATGGCATGTAGGTTAGCTTAGATTGCCAAGAAGCGTACTGCCAAACTTACACTCCACCTAGGAGCTCACTGGTCTGTGCTGGACCTACAGCTGACTTTAGGCTTTGGCAGAGGAATTTAGTGTACCTCTATTGTAAACTGCTTCTTCTCTTTTAAAACCTTCTTGTCAGCTGACAACTGTCAAAACTGTGTCTGTAACTACAGCTTGCAGTGTTTCAGATGAGTGTGCTAATTTCCTTAATGGGTATTTAGTTGGTAATAACATAGTTAAGGAGAGGTATGATCAGGTTTTGCTCATTCGTGTACCACTTGCAATTTTGAGCAGGTGGAATATCCTTATTCAGCTTCGTCCTCACCATTTGATCTGTGCTTCACTCTCAGAAAAGTTTCACCTTTTGAGGTGTTGCAAGAAGTTATTTTTGTGGATGATTACTACTGAATCTGGGTATGAAAGACAGGACTACATCAAGCTGTGGGCTGCAAATTATTATCTTATGTATACAGTAAACACAGATGATGGAAGTCTTGACCCACAAGATTACTTCACTAGACAGATGGATGAAACTAACTAAAAATATGCAAGTTTATTTCATGCCCTTAGGAAAGGCCTTTGGGTCATAAAATGTCTTTACAAACAAATTTTTATTTTTACTTTACTATTATTACCACTAATTTACTAATATTTTGACTAATATTTGCAACTTCTTAGTATGCATTTTCAGCTTATGCTTCATTCTATACAGACCATATATTTCTGAGTAATGAGCTGGAATAAATTCCAGTCATTTGCATAACTAAGCCTTCTGCTGTTTTCCTTTCCTGTTCCCTTACTTTGGAGCAGTCTTGTTCATATGAAAAAAGAGGGAGTGTGATGCTGGTTTTCATGTTAATCATATTTACAGAAACCACCCCTAATCAAAATTTGTTTGGAAAAAAGGCCTGTTTAGAAGGAAGCTTGTAAGACATCTTTCCTAGGAAAAGAAAAACCAGTAAGGATATATTATAGTAGTGTCTACAAATTCCTAACAAGACATGAACTTTTACTGTGCTAGTCATGAACAAAAGCACATTTAGGAACAGTCCTTTACCCTCCAGATGTGATAAGCTGTCAGGACTGCTCTTACCCCTTTTGCTTGGGAATTGCTGCTGGGTAATACAAAGGAGAAGTTACTGAAGGGAATGAGAAATGGCTTCAGCTCTTGCATACTGTGTGTTATATTCCATACTTATCTAGGCTAGATCTCTTTCAGGCCTGGGTTTTATGAACACAATTGCAAGGGGTAAAGGGATAAATATCCATGATTTTTAGCAGCCAGTGGCGCTAGCGCATACCCCCTAGAAGTGTTTACTACCACATGCAAAAACAACGTAGCAGGCCCTTTCCTATGGAGGCAGTGGTGAGCAAAAAGGTGAGCATGGCGTTGGGAGTCCGCGCTGCCCTTCAGCGAGAGGGCAGCTGCAGAGTTTACCACAGGACCTGTTGTAGCTGGAGAATACCTGTGGATGAATTTTGTTTAATCAGTTAAGTCTATACCTACAGCTGATTGCAACTTTGTTACGTTCTGTATGTTTTTGTGACTTAAAAAAAAAAAAAGGTGATGTTTTAATGCTGCATTTGCAAATGGATCTTTTCAGTTGACAATTGTCAGGTTTTTGTTGAAGCACTGAAAACAAATGCAATTTTCCTTTTTTGCATACAAGAAAGTGCTTTTTTCCATGTAATCTCTTTACCGTTTAATGCAAAGGGACTAAGCTATGATGAAGAGCATATTTCATTCCAACTCAGTCATTACAGCTTGTTACTCCATAGCACTTTAGGCCCCCTGGAAGAAATAAATGATTCTACTGCAGGGGAAGGTAGCATGACCCAAGACACTTTTGAGGAGTTCTTCTGGAATGAGATGCCAACAGTGGTCATCTGAGAGAAAAAGTGACTGCAGCACTGGCATAAAGGAGGCTGATGTGCATGACTGGGTGATACTCATCTTGTCACACTTTCCATGTGTGTAGCTATTCACCTTTGGTTGCCCTTACAATTAATGGTAAGAAATAAGCATTTTTAGGGCACGATTCAGTTGGCCCACTCCACATGTGTGTGTTGGGGTGAGACAAGTCAGACTCCATTGACTAGGTCTCCACTGGCTCACAAGAAAGCCAAGGGCAACTCATTGGAGGTAGACATCTGTATTCCAGATGTCTACATTTAGTGAAATTAATCCCACTCAATCCAGTCCAGCCTTGTCTGACATTATTTGCAAGTTAAGAAGGAAAAATGTTTAGCTGGTAACAATGCACTGATCTGTTTCCAATATTCTATTTATTAAGTAAATCAGATTGAATTTTAGCCAAAGGACTGGAATAGAGAAGTGGTACAGTCAAAACCCCACTTTCCACTCCCCCACTGCTCACACTCAAATAACAAAAAAAAATCAGGCTTTTCAGCTACAAATCTGAACTCTACATGGGACATACAAGGTCTAGTTGAGTGAAAAGAAATGAAAGTGAGCAGACCACAACTGCTGTCCTGTGTTCCTATCTTTTCTGTCTGCTGCTCATGGGGTAAAAGATATAGGAGTCTTTTATATGTCCAAATCCTACTAATTTTCTTCGGCTTCACTGAAATATGATGTGATGGCTATCCATAATGAGCAAACTTGTATTCCTTTATTACAGCTGGGTATCCCACCTTGCTTTTAAAATGGCAACCAACACGTGTGGGACCTTGTCATAGCCTTTCTATTGGTAGTTGTAGTAACAGTTGGACCAGAGCCCCAGTGAACAACCCAACAGCTGTGAAAGATGTTAGCTAAATGGTTTTAAATAGTTTATGTTACTCTCACTGAAGAGCTTAGAGGTAGCATCGTTATGGTCTACTTCTTCTTCATGTTTGAAATGCCTGTAAAGTTACCTTGTGTTTGAAGCCAGTCATATTTTACACCTCATCTTTTGAAAATTGAGTGGGGATATGGGTAAAATATGCTTTGTTGGAAATGAGATGTACATCAATTCAATAGTACAGCTCTCTTACAATTTTTGTCATCACTTAGGAGTTTGGAGATCAGATTGTGGAGTGTAGAAGGCAGACAGTGTGGCATGGGAATGTTAAGGCAAGGGGCTGGCTGAGGTTTGTGTTCAGACTCTGCCAGGATCAAGTGCCACAAGTGCCACCAGCTTTTTCTTCTTAGCAATGTCCACAGCTGTATTAAACACTTTTGCGAACAAACCTGTAGGACTGCAGGCACAATAAATTCAGGCATTACTTCTGCTTTAAGCATTCAAAGATGCTTCCAGCTTGGTATGGAGAGGGATACATTTCTTTTATTCTTCTGTGAAAACCCTTTTTCCTCCCAGATGGGAATAAAACCTTTGGGGGGGGTGTGTGTGTGTGTGTGTGTGTTTGGGTTTTTTTTGGGGGGGCGGGGGCGGGTAATGTAAGGCTTAAGCAAGAGGTGAAAACACACACAGGGTGTTTGGGATTTTCATAACTGATACATAGTGTGGCTTTGAGAACTAATGAATAGATTTATTCTTCTCTCTCTGTTGCTGTGTGATTAGATAAATCTCTAGAAAGTTGCATTACACTTTCTTGGCCCCTCAAGAAATAAGGTGTTGATGAAATGTCTGTTCTCATGTTGCAGTGTTAAACATTTGAGTTGAGATTTTATGTCAAGATTTTGCTGACTCACTTGCTTTATAGGATTTACTGCTAAGATCTTTCAGATCTCTGTCTTCAGTCATGGGAAAATAGTGAAAAAAGCTAAAACATGTGAATGAGAATTATTAAGTAGAGCCATAGAAAATTCTTCTCTTCTCCCCCCTTATTTGGATTTTTTAAAAAGTTCTGGTTGGGTCTAATTGTTTTAGGTTATTCTTACTGCCTGATAATTAACTAGATTCATGACATAATAAATCATGAAACTCACTTAATCTGTCCCTGAACAGTTTACCATCTAATTTTAGATCTGCTGTTAGAAAGAGATTGGAACATAGAGAGCAGCATCGTCCCTCTGGCAGACCAAACTCTAGTTTGAGAGAGAGGTTCCTGGAGTGGGAGAAACAGTGATATGACCTTTATTTACTATGGTAGGAAATGACTGTCTGTACAGAAGCATGTAGTAGGGACTTGGAGAATGCCTAGCTTACCTGCTCTGTAGATTAAAATAAATAAATAAGTAAATTATGTTCATGAAAAATATTAGTTCCTTGTAGAAAACTTAGCATTCAGCCAGTTTATTGCTTTTCTTCATGGAAATTTTCAGTTTTCCATGGAAAGTAAACATTATTGCACAAAATCCACTCTTTTTCCCAGTAAAGTTTTTACTTACCCTCTTGTTGAATCATTGTCACCTCCTTTGTTGAGTTGAAATGAGTAACTATTAAAACACCTACAGAAGACCGAAGTAATATTGGTACTACATGTGTAGGCAAAAGAACATGCGGGGCTTGTCTCTTAAAAGCTGCAGTGTTGATCCAAAGTGTACTGAAGTCAGTGGAAAGAGTTGTACTAATCTGAAAGGGTGTTTGCTGAGTACTGTTACAAAGTGGTGGTACTTGGTGGTGGAGAGGAAGGCATTATGGGCAGTAATGAGAAATCATTGCTGTTCTATAGCAAACAACACTTTTGCTGAGAAATTACATTTTTGCTGCAACAGATGTACTTCAGTCTCTTTCTCAAGTTTTCTTGCCCCATAAATGAAAGTCTAGGTTGCCTTGACTGTGGGAAGAGGGGAGAAGAGGAAGGAAGAGAGCTGGAAGAGAGGCCTGGAGAGCAGTTGTTCTTGCTGTCAGTAGGCGAGCAAAATAATAAATAAGCTGCAGCAGCGTCTTCTGGTCTAGGCAAGTATGTTCCTACTATGGCTACCATCCCATGCACCCTGGTCCAAACTACAGATCTGCAACAGCCTAGATTTTAGGTTATCAGCAATATAAGGAGGGACCAATCTGCTGCCTTAGTGGTTACCAATCTGCCAGTGATGAGCACCATCTCTGCCCACCATCTCTGAGGACCCATGTACTTGCAGCGCTGCACAGCTTGTGTGCTCTCAGGCTCCTCTCCGCTTCCCTGGAGAGAGCATCCCCTACCTGTGGGGCCCCTGGCAGAGGGGTCATGCAGTCCCCGTCGTTCACAGACCTGGCATTTCCATCACTGGGTAGCAGATGTGAAAATGACTCCTGGAAAAGTTCACTTGACTTTGGCTGACTTCAACCTGTCCTGTTTGCTTAACTTCCTGTATGCACCATAAGGAAGTTGTTAAAACATGCTCTCTGTTTCTTTCCTTCCCAACAATGTTCATCTTAAAAGCTTTAGAAGTGCAGAGAGGCAGAGATGGAGTTTCTCTCCTTCTGTGCCAGCTTCTTTCAAGGCCAGGCTGCCATGATAAAAATAATTACCTTTCTGCTGCTCAAGCACTGCTTTCGGTGGAAAATGATGGCACTTTCAATTTTTATTTCTGTAACCCTTTGGCTTCTCTAATGAAACTTAAAACTTTCTCCAAGCTGCTGCTTTTGCTGAATTAGTATTGTGTTTCCTGCCTTAAATGAACAGCGAGGAAAACTTCAAAGGAAACAAGTGGTCAGGTGAAGAATGTGTCAGCAGTCAAGAAAAGTCAAGCAGTTTTCCTGCTAACAAAAGGACATTTTAATCTGCAGGGATTAGGTAGTGATGACAGAGGATGTAGCGGAGCTGGTAAGGGAACGTGCCCATTCCTCCCAGTAGCAGCTTGTGTTTAAGCAAAGTGTACTCTGTGTTTATATGGCCACCACTGCACACGTAACAGTTGTAATTTGCCACCTTGTGAATGGAAAACTTCATCTCAATAATGTCACTTATTTTTAGTTAGTCTACAGAAAAGTAAAATGAAGGAGAAGCAGAGTTGGCCTCACAGTATGGTGTATTTAAAAGCCTGAATTTGTGTGTAGCGTGAAGACTTTCAGAGTTTATTTTCACTCTTTCCTTTCTATGGTAAACACTGCTTCTTATAACGTAAGAACAATTCCTTCTCCTTTCTTAGCACTGAAATGATCTTTTGTGCTTTTCCTTTTAGAGATCTCTGCTTCATTTTAGCATCATCAGCATGATTAAGCTATAGGATCTTGATCCCTGGCTGCATTGCAGAGAGGAGATTAATTTTTTAAGAGACCCTCACTGCTGCTTATTGGGATGCTATTCCTGTAACACACTACACAAGGGAGAGTTAGTTCAGGTTGTAGCGATTATTTCCTCTAAACCTGGAAAAAATACTTGTAGTTATTTGTGGGATGAAGTTCAGATCAGCACCTTAATGTTAGTAAACTCAAAACTTTCTGAATTACATGTAGTTACTCGACTTAAACTTCGCTTTAGAACAACTGACCTTGCATCATCCGAGATGACTCTGTTCCTACTGGTGAGTTAGTTTATCCTCACTGCATCCTTGCTGACATCAGTGAGGACTTGTGGCCTCTGTCTGCAGGTGAGGGAAACTGAGCCTCAGAGGTCTTTTTTGCTCTGCCTGCTTGCCATGTAGCCAGCTGGGTGCAGCCTGTAAGGTAGGGATGTGCTAACTGAGAGGAATGAAGGTAATACCAGGCCCAGTCAGATACCAGCAGCTTCTGACAAAGCAGGGAGCTAGCTGACCTGTCCTGGTTCCTGCCTGCAGGGCCTTCCTGCCTGCTGCCTGTGGGGATGGCTCTTCGTTCCTAATGGTTGCCCAGAAAACCTGCCAGAATTAGCACTTCTTGTAAGTACTTTCATAGCAGCCAGGAAATGCCAGACCTGCACATGGAGACGTGGGGAGAAGTGTTTCAGCATGTTAGAGATGCTCTTGTGGGAGTTGGGTCCTAATCATGACAGCAGGCTCCCCTTCTGCCTCTGGGCTTTGGCCTTATTCCGGGGTTTCAACTCACACCTTGGAGATGTTTCTTTTCCCCTTTGTTAGACTTACCAGCAGAATAAGACGGAATAAAATAGTTCATCGGCCATGGCATGTTGCCATGTGAATGAATGTTTTAACCGTTTTCTTAGGAAATAAAAATAAAATAGTGGGAACTTTACTTTTTTTAAAACAAAACCCAAAACCAACCCCCCATCCCCAAAAAAACAAAACCAAAAACCAAACCCCAAACACAACACAAAACCGTACACAAACTAAATAAAGCTTTATAGTGTCAGGAAGTGGCTGATGTTTCCCTGCTGGTAAAATTTTGTAGCCCTCATCTGATCTGTAAACCAGGCATCGCAAATAATACTGCTGCAGCAAGCTGCCTTGGGGCTGCAGAGTAGGACTCCTAGGGGAGAAGGGACATTACTGAAGATGCTGCTCGTGCTACGTTATTCTCCGAGATCTGTTGCAGGGATGCCCCCTTTCTCCTGGGCTGGCTGGCACAGGGTGGCCCTCACCACGTTGTTCATCCCTGGTCCCCCTAGGGTGGTCTGGCCACCCTTGTTCACTGCAGTGAGGTGCTGTGTGGTTGCTGGCTCCGCAACTGTCCTGCAAGACCCATGCTTCTGCTCACCCACATGCATCTGGCTTGCACCTCACTGCATGGTGCAGCTGCTGTAGCATGGCTGTGGCTCTCCCACCTTCTCCTTCCTCCTCTCCTTCCAGTCTGAGGCCACCCCACTGCTACAGGGTCTGGGATTCACATGCTGCCATGTAACTTTGTAGGAAAGTGGGAGGGGGAGTTGAACTGGTGGTAGTAGGCTCAGTGGGGCAGGTTTCCGCAGGCTGTCAACACCTGTGAGCGTGAAAAGTGGTGATGAGAAAGCACAGTCATTGATTTCTAGGCCAGCACTCACAGGAAGGGAAGCTTAGGGAGCAGTGTCCAAGTGATAGTCAAAAAAATGCAGACAATCCCCCCAAACCATAGAATAATCCAAACATTCTAGTTTAGGATTAAAATGTGACAGGGAATTTGTTAATTTAAACAAATTATCTCCAGGCACTGGACTGTCATTTCTACGATATAGTTTACTAAAGTAACTTGAGCTCTGCTCTCTGCTACTCTTGCATGTAACCTTGCTGAAGGGAGCGTAGCTGTATGCGCAGGTAAGGTGAGGAAACCTCCTCCCATGGCTTCTAACCAAGGAGTTCACGTTTTTGTGTGAAGATCTATAGCTGTGTAATAAACATTCCTCCGGATTAGCACGATGACATTTTAGGTACCAGAGTTGCATCAGTGTGTGAAGGAAACCTCGACAGAGCAGGAAGCTGAGAGATAAACTTGGATGCCTGCAACTACAGCCCTTGCAGTCACACAACTTTGTGTTCAGTGATAACCTGTGGCATAAGGTAGCTTGTAAAAGGCAAAACTGTCCCTGAAGGTTTCTGATGGCAGACCTGCTATTTCCCTGGCCCCTGAGGGGAAGAAAATAGACCTCTTTCATATTTTTTCATAAAGCAGTGTGGTGGGTTGCATTGCCTGTACCCAGCTAATTCTACCTACCAGTATCACCCAGGGTATGAAAAGGATGTTGTAGGGAGTCTGGGCTCTCCAAGATGCTCAAACATACTGTATAGGATTGTATTTTGACTCTTATGAGGTACGATAGAAGCTATCAGTTGGGGGATCCCTATGTGTGTTAGATGCAGCTCTCCTTGCCCCAGGCTTCATCTTCCTCTGCTTTCTACTGCAGGTCTGTTTGTGCTGCTTTCTCACAGCCCTTCTTTTTGTTCCTCTTTTTCTCCACAAGAGCCACAGAGGATCTGATCTTTGATGTTTTTATGGCATTGCTGCTTTCTCACAGTATGTGGCTGCTGTGTCTGGTCTGTCACCAGTCCTCCTTAGGCAGGAGCTTAGAAAATGCCTTGTTTAATGACTGAACAAACTCACAGTCTGTCATATGATTTCTCTGACATTCATTAACCATTTTATGCCACCATGTGTAATGTTGCAGAAGAATAGTTTTATGTCCCGTTATCTAGGAGCACAGTCCTGATAGTATTATGTAACAAAGACGACAGTGTAATCAGAAGCACTTTTCCTTATGTCTAAGCTTTGCTTTATGTGGCTTTCTTGAAATCATGGACTGCTATTGTGCAATAACATATATAAAGCTATGTGAAGTTATCTTCCATGCTCATAGATTTAGCTAGCAGGTCAAGTCAGGAGACCTTACAAATTACTTCAGCACCTTTCTTAAAGAGACAAGCACAATACTATGTTCTGCTATTTCCAAGAACTACCATCATCTACTTACCATTTTTTCTTCAGTTAAATTTTGTGCTTTTGGCACAGGGGCTGTCTTCCTTGTTTGTGTTAGGACAGCATCATTTCTTTTACTATAAATGAGATTCTGTATCCTGTGGTGATGCCCAGTTTCTGCATTGCCCAGAAAAAAGAGTTAAAGATGCTTTTTTTTTTTTTTTTTTTTGGACATATTTAGTAACAGTTAAGTGCTTACTTTTTTTTTTTTTTAAACTCTGTTACTCTAGGAGAATTCCTAAGAGCCTAAGGTACTGAATTAAAAAGAAATAATGAGAAATGTAAGACCAGAAAGTCGACCCTTCTCCTTTTGTTCCACTGCTCCTCTCATCTGTTGCATTTCAGTTATAGTAATTATAGACTGTGCCATATTCCTATGTAATACTAGCAGAGATAATTTTTAGCCAGTGCTCCAGACAAAGGTGAAAACTGTCTCAAAATTCTCTACTTGTGTTAATACATGGTGAAGAAAAATGCCACTCTCATAAAAAGAAAATCTATACATCACATTTGGATAGGCAGAGGTAAAATCTTGCTCAATGATCTAATCCTGGCCATGTGTCTGTATGTCCTGAGCCACCAGTGGCAGAGAATGCATTTGCTTTCTCAATTCTTCATTTTCATCAGAGTTTACTTCGTCAGGGTCAAGAGTATTCTGGTGTGATGGGTTGACCCTGGCTGAACACCAGGTGCCCACCAAAGCCATTCTATCACTTCCCCATCCTCAGCTGGATAGGGGAGAGAAAATTATAACAAAAAGCTTGTGGGTCGAGATAAGGACAGGAGAGACCATTCACTAATTACCATCATGGGCAAAACAGACTCAATTAGGGAAAGTTAACTCAATTTATTACAAATCAACTAGAGCAAGGTAATGAGAAGTAAAATGAAATCTCAGAACACCTTCCCTCCACCCCTCCCTTCTTCCCGGGCACAACTTCACTCCCGGATTTCTCCACCAAGCCCCCCCCAGCGGCACAGGGGGACAGGGATGGGGTTTATGGTCATCACACGTTATTTTCTGCCGCTTCACCTCCTCAGGGCGAGGGCTGATCACACTCTTCCCCTGCTCCAGCGTGGGGTCCCACCCACGGGAGACAGTCCTCCACGAACTCCTCCAACATGGGCCATTCCCACGGGCTGCAGTTCTTCACGAACTGCTCCAGCATGGGTCCATTCCGCGGTGTGCAGTCCTTCAGGAGCACACTGCTCCAGCGTGAGTCCCCCACGGGGTCACAAGTCCTGCCAGAAAACCTGCTCCGTGGGTTCCTCTCTCCACAGATCCGCAGGTCCTGCCAGGAACCTGCTCCAGCGCGGGCTTCCCACGGGGTCACAGCCTCCTTCGGGAACCCACCTGCTCCGGCATGGGGTCCTCCACGAGCTGCAGGTGGAGATCTGCTCCACCGTGGACCTCCCTGGGCTGCAGGGGCACAGCCTGCCTCACCAGGGTCTTCACCAACGGGCTGCAGGGGAATCTCTGCTCCGGCGCCTGGAGCATCTCCTCCCCCTCCCTCTTCACTGACCTGGGTGTCCGCAGGCTTGTTTCTCTTACCTTTTCTCACTCCTCTCTCCGGCGGCTGTTTCTCCTTGTCCCAACTTTTTTTTCCTTCTTAAAAATGTTATCACAGAGGCGTTACCACTATCACTGATTGGCTCGGCCTTGGCCGGCGGCGGGTCCGTCTTAGAGCTGGCTGGTATGGGCTCGCTCTCTCCCTCGAACACAGGGGAAGCTTCCAGCAGCTTCTTACAGAAGCCATCCCTGTAACCCCCCCCCCCTCCCCCCCCCCCCGCTACCAAAACCTTGCCACACAAAACTAATACATTTGGGGATTTAATTACACAGCATGTTTTCCTTTGAATCCCGTGGGCATACTGCACATAGTCCACCGTATTCCAACATAGTGTAAACAGTATGACTCAGGACATAAAATAACTGCGAGCCCTGGCCAGGCACCTCTTCAGCTAGTCTTTTGCTAACATAGCTTTTTCAACAAAAAAAATTCACTTGTTTTTGGAATTAGTGCAGGTCATTCCTTTTGTGACCTCAGGTGTCTGATTTTAGTTTTGAGCTGCAGACACAGGTTCTTGTTGTTATGCTTAATGTTGGCTTTAGACTTACAGATGTCAATTTGGGGATGCACTCTAGACATACCAAAGAGGGGGTTTTCTGCATCAGAAGATAAGGGGACACACAAGGATGCTCTGACTGCATAGGAGTAGCACACCTATAACTTCAGCTTCTTGTCATTTAGAAGTAGATGATGGATGAAGTATCCATTCTAAAGAAACTACGTTAATTGTTCTACTTGATTAAGAAAGATTTCAGTCATGCTGCCGTGTACGTGGGTCGAAAGAAAGGTTTGATTTGAATGAATTTCTGAAAGGGGAAGATGCACAGGAGATTTGAATGCTGAGATGGGTGGGAGAAGCAGTGAGCCAGGTGCTTAAAAGCTGAGGGGGCTGCTCAGTCAGGTCAGAGCAGTGTTGGCATGAACTGTTCACAGGAGATGATACAACTGCAGGCAGCAACATGTTGCTCAGTGTGGATTGGCCTGCATCTTTTCAGCAGAGCAGACCTGCTTCCAGATGTCAGCGATGGGTTATGATCCTTCCCCCCATGGATTTTTGTGGGAACCTGAACTTTGCTTTAGGTAGAAAGTCAAGTTCCAAGAAAATTTCAGGAAAGTAGCCAGCCTGCTGCTTCCCCTTACAGAAGAGTCAAAATGAGCATATATGGGGAATTCTGCATGAAAATCAATGGGCAAGGTTGTGTTTCTGCTGGGCACTTATTCCGGGGTTTGTTTCTGTGGGTGGTTTTCAGTGTGATCGGGTCGAACTTCAAGTGAGTCCATCTACACAACACTGTAATTTTTGTATGTACCATGTGGATAAATGCTTTCAGTATTTTTCACATCTATAACTCAGTGGTGGTTTGTAAATGAAACAGTTTTTATCTTTCTGCAGGAATCTTGGTTGTATACGTGTGCAGATAGTATGTTGAAGACTCCAGAGCGCTCCCTTTTCTAGAAACCATTCTTGGTCTCTAATTTTCTTCTTGTGTTCCAGAAAAGCCTTTTACTTTTCCTGGGCTATTGAGTGGGCTCTCTGAGGAGCTTGCCCATCCATTGCCTTATTTTCGAGGCATGGAATTTTTAAAAGGCTTCAAAGGTGGGCATTGTGTGTAAAGAAATGTGGCAGTGGTGTTTGCTCAGTGTTAGTACAGTTTTGATCAGAAACAGCACAGATGATGCGTCTGAAATAATTTCTGAAAATGGTGCTCTATTATTTTGCTGAAAATGCCTATTCATCAAGTAAATGAATTTGTCTTTTCAGGAATGTGAGCTTTAGGACATGTGGAACTCTTGTTTGGTTGTTTGTTTACCAAATAAGAAATACACTGAAAAGAAAAGCTTTCCAGAACACACTAAGTAACTCCTGCTTGTATCTCAAAGTGTGGTGGGGAAAAAAGACCTTCTGGATGAAATACCCAAACTTTAATTCATTGCTTCATCTACCCCAAAGAAGCTGCTCTCGCTTTTCATAAATCTTTCATTATGTTGGGCTACGGGGGATGTTTAATGTAGTTTTGGAAGTCCTGAGTCAGTATATTCATAGCCAGTAGCCATGTTGCTGTATGGGTTTATTTTTATTAGGGTTTCCAGTGCTTCCCTCGGGTGATGTGATCCACAGCCCTAAAAATTAATCCTTCTGTGGCAGAGACCATGAAGCTAAGGATATAGGGAAGGTCATAAGCTCTCTCAGGTATAAAAATACTTTACCAAGTAGTGCAGGAAACCTTGTAAGAATTACATGAAATTAGGTCTGAACCAAAACTTCCCCGAGCATGGACATTTGAGGCAGGACTACTTTCTCTCTGTTCCAGAGCCAGAGCCATAATGCATGCTTCACTGCTGAAGCCTTGGCCAGCTCTTCAGCTAGAAGACTGTATTAGCCAGTTTCATTCCACACAGCAGAGCAAACTGGTTCATGTTAGATAAAAGCATCTGTGCTTTTCATATCTAACAGAATCTGAACATTTAATTCAAGTGTCTTTTTTCAGGTTACTGCCTTGCATGCCGCGAGAGGTGGGTCTGTCTGAACTGTCCATAGGGCTACTCACCTATTTCTCTTGAATGGTACCCAACAATATAAATCAAATCATTTCTCTAAAGTGGTTATTACCCTAGCTTTATCAAAATTAGATTTCATGTGCCCTGGCTATCTTTTCCATTCTCTATATTTTCTGAATTTCATCATGGTCTTTTCTAGTTTTGGCTAAACTTAATAATTCGGCATCACTTGCCTCTTCAGTGCGTGCTTATTTTTCCCAATCATTTAAAATTGCATTAAACAGTGTCCTTACTCTTTGAATGCCAGACTGCACTCTTAACCTTTTGCTATGTCACTTCTATTAATGGTTTAACGTGATAAAAATTGTGACTTGAATCATCTGGGGAAGGAAAATGTTCATGCAAAAGACAGTGCCTGGAGCATGGAAGTTATAGAAATTAAAGCTTTTAGAAACAGTATCACATCACTAGGAATTTGCCCTCATTAACCTTCCCCCACCAAAACCAAAAGTCTGCCAATAAAAAGGCAAGAGGTACAGGTAAAGGCTTAAGTTTTAAGATTTTTTTTTTTTTTTTTTTTAACAAAGAAGTTACTTTCTTAAAAGGAAATGGTGTAATAATCACCTTTTCCTCCTCTCAAACATATTCCATGCTTTATAAATTACTTTGGAAGCACTGAAATGCCATTGTTGAACATCTGAAGATAGGAAGTGTCTGCTTGTCTCCGTGTTTTGGGTTAATTCAGGTCTGGTCTGGTTCTTTGCCTGGTCTCCCTCAGCATAAAAATAGATTCCGAAGTGTTCAGTGGTCCCTCCATGGGCCCCCCATGAGACAGACAGTAACATTCCAAGCATCCCCTGTTTGACAAATGCAATACTAAACATGTCTGGGTAGTTACCATCTCCAGCAAAGAAATCCTGGTGTTTGATCTCCAAGGCATGCATCCCTACCATTTGAACTGAAGGGATCACTTTATTAGCTGCTGCCATTAGCAGTCACCATCTCCTTTGTGAACCAGCCAGCAACTAGCCAGTGTATGACAAGCACTCCTGACCACCCAGTTTGTTGTTTAAATAATCCAGAGAGTTTAAAAAAAACCCAGGCCCTTGCACCACCACCAAAACCACCCAACTTGGCATGTCCTAGAGAGCTTTGTTTGGAGCTGTCATTGTTTCCCTAAGAGGAAATATTGTTGTATGTTTGAAGTCCTGGGCTGGGAGTTCAGAAGTCTGAGTTGAATTCTCAGCTGTAAAGCAGTAATCTAGTGTGAAGTTGGGAAGGCACTTAGAATTTTTCTTTCAGTTTCTGATCTTTATGTCCCCCTCCTCTCTTGCCCTTGAGTCATCATGCCTGTTTGCTCCACAGGCTTTTTGCACTTTGAGGACAGTCTGTAACTTGATTACAGTTCCTATGGTGATCACTTGGTTTATGTATTTGTGTATTACTGGAACACTAATTCTCTGAATCCAGCTCAGAATTCAGTGCGGTTCTGCCAGACAAATTAATTTGCATTTTGGTTTTTTTCTTTTTCCTTTGCACTCTGGTATTTTCCCTTCCTTTGGGTGTTTTGGCAAAGGCAAACATTGCCAGATCTCGCTGCCATACACTGCAGTGTGGAGAGCTTGGGTGAAAGTGTGCAGATTGGTTACTCACAACTGCCAACAGTGTTGTAAGAGACGGAGCACTCCAAGGTCAGGGGCCAAGGCAGTAGATCACAGAGTTGCTTTTAAGTTGGAGGCATTGGTTGTTTGCTTTAAAATTCTTCTTATCTTCCACACATTTTGTGTGTGTGCACATATCTGCTAGCTGGGCTACATCAGTCTCATTCTGTAAATATATTTTTCACAATACTTTTAATCGTGTTCTCAATTTGGCACCTTCTGTTAGGCTGTTCCACTCAAATGGTTTTTAGCAGTTCATACAGCCACAGTTTAAACCTTGTGTGCCCTGTTACAAATATCTGTTGATGTTTTTCCAGCAAAAGCAGAATAAGCTGTTATTTGGCCTGTTGATAGCAAAGAATTGCACTGAGGGCCTCAAGCTGTAACACCTCAAGCTGTGACCTTGATAGATCTTCTTAGAAAAACAAGGCCTAACAAGCTGGGAAACTGCGTGGGAAAACTTGAAGATTGACAAGCTGTAGCACAGTGGGTATGGGGCTTTGTGTTTTGGCTGACTTACTGATGAGCCAGTTGCCCAGTATGATACAACCTGCTGTTATTTCAAATGGACGAAAAAACTTCAGGCTTAGATTATCCTTTCCAACTTAAGGCAGTTAACTGTTGTAAAGTGATGGCCTCATTGGTGCAGTCTGGCTGTGTTGCTAAATGAGGGAGGCAGATACCTCCAGGAGGCAGGTGACTTTGGG